>NW_006921706.1:6675461-6681675 GCF_000298275.1 Orycteropus afer afer
CAACAAAAGAAGAAGGAGAGTCAGAAACAGGAGGAGGATATGGAATGTATTGCTTCCATGAATAACTGCCTCCTTTGCCAGGAGACCAGAAGAACTGCATCATGCCTACCTACCTTTACTGAACTTTTTTTTCTTTTTTTTTTAATTCTTTTTTCTTTTTTTTCTTTTGAATTGTAATTTGGGTGAAAGTTTACAGTGCAAATACATTCTCCATTCAACATTTCATACACATTTTGTTTCTTGACACTGATTGTAATCCCATAATGTAACAGTTCTCTTCCTGCTTTCTCCCTGTGGTTGCATTTTCCCTGTGTGCTTTCCTATGCATTTCTGCCCTCCCTTCTATCTCCCTATGCAAATGCTGCCCTTCTGATCTCCCATGATTGATTGTTTGAAGGAGTGTACCCACTTCAGGTAAATGTTCACCTTACATATCCATCTATTGTTTGGCTGAGAGGTAAGCCATGGGAGTGAATTCAATTTCAGTCCTGAAGGGTGACGAGAGGCCACAGTCTTGGAGTTTCACCAGTCTCTATCAAACCAACAATCCTGGTCTTTTTAAGATTTTGAATTTTGTTCTACATATTTCTCTCACTCCATCTGCAACCTCCTAATTTGATCCCTTTTCAGGTGGTTGACAGTGGTAGCTGGGCACCAACTAGTTCTTCTGGTCTCAGGGTCATGTAGACTGAGGTTCACGTGGTCCACTAGTCCCTTGGACTGTGTCCATGTGTCTTCGATTTTCTTCATTTCTTCTTTGCTCTAGATGAGGAGAGACCAATTGTTACATCTGAGATGGCTGCTTACAAGCTTTGAAGGTCCCAGCTGCTTCTCACTAAAGTAGGATGTAGAACAATGTTTTTATGTAGTATGTTATGATAATTGAATTTGACATTCCCTGGGGCCATGGTGCCGAAACTGCAGGCCCAGTGACTCATTCCCTCAATGTGTTTGGCTGTGGCTAAGAAGTTATCATTTTTCTGCCCCATTGCTGAACATTTTGATCAAAGATTCCATAAAAGGCTTCTGATCAAAAGGAGGTAAAACGTAAAACCGAATTTCAAATTCTCTTGGACACTAGACTTTCTGGAGCCACAGAGATTGGATGAACCCCTGAAACTGTTGCCCTGAGATACTCTTTAAAACTTAAGCCAAAAATATCTCCTGAAGTCATCATAAAATCACACAATAGCTTTACTAATTAAAAAAAAGGTCTGCCTTGAGCATTACAGTGCTGTAAGAACTATCTCTATGGGATCAAATTGACAATAGTAACTTGGAAAATTTAGATAGGAACTTTAAGAGCAGTAAGTTTATATTAATGAGGGAGGAACAACTCAGAAAATGAGGGTGAGAATGATTGCACAACTTGAGGAACCTAATCAGTGTCACTAAATTGTACATGTAAAAATTTTTCATTGGTATTTGTTTTGCTATGTATATTCTCAACAACTCCAACAATATAGGTAAAATGTTGTGGGAAGAAGGGAATGTGTCATGGAAAGAATGCTCAAAGTACATAGGACAGTAAGCTGGGACTTCACTGAGCTTGCAGGTTATATGACTGTGTTGATGTCTACTTGCTGATAAAATCTTATCTAATAAAGTTTTGCTTACGTAACACAAAAAAGTCAAACAATAACAGCATAACCCATTTTTTTAAGCATATATGAATCATCAACTAAGATTGACTATATGCTGGCCCCTTAAAATAAATCTCATTAAATTTAGAGAGAATATCATGTGAATATTTTTTTCTGATTACAATGGGGTTAAAGTAAATCTCAATAACAAAATGATGTTAAAAAAATCCCTTACTACTTGGAAACTAAACAATATGTTTCTAAATAAACCATGAGTTAAAGAAAAAAAAATGACAAAGAAAATTACAAAATACATTTAACTGAAGGAAAATAAATTGAAACATATCAAAATATATAGATATGTATAGATCAATAGAACTGAATATTGTCCAAAAGTAAACCCCCTATAGATATTCAATAAAGTTTTTACAAAGTTGTCAAGATAATTCAAATTGGAAACTATAATCTTTTCCATAAATCTGTGCAAAGAAACTGTGTTTCCTTACCTTGTATATCAAAGCTAGCTCCAAATGTGTCATAGATCTAAACAAAAAAGCTAAAACTCTAAAATTTCTGGGAGAAAGGAATCTATAGACAAAGATTTTTCTTAGAAAGGACACATACACACAAAAAATATCACTAACCACAAAAGAAAAAAATTATAAATTGGACTCTATTCTTTTAATGACACTATTAAGAAAATGAAAAGACAATTTAAGATTGAGGGAAATTATTTGCAGTCCATATATCTGACAAAGTACTGGTAACCAGAATATAAAAAAGCTCCTACCACTGAGTATTTGTTAAATGTCCAAACATTTTAAAAGATACCTCACAAACGAAGATAAACAAATAGATAAAAAGTATATAAAAAGGAACACAATCATGAGACAAATGCAAATTAAAATCACAGTGCGATATCATAACACATCCACTAGAGTGGTCAAGATTAAAAAGACTGACAATATCTAGTGTTGGGGAGGACATTGGGCAACTCCTACAGATTTCTGGTGAGAATTTAAAACATATCAAACCAATTTGTAGACAAGTTTGTTTATTTCTTAAAGGTAAACATACCCTTAACACACATGTCAGAAACTCTCCTCTTAGGTATTTACCCTAAAGAAATAAAAACGTAAGTCCACACAAAGACTTGTTAACAAATGATCATAGAAGTTTTATTCATAATAGCCAAAAGCTAGAAGCAACCCAAATGCTTGTCAACATTTGTGAATGGGTAAACAAAGTGTGGTATTTCCACTCAATGGAATAGTATTGAGGAATAAAAAACAGAAAGCTAATTGATCAACACAACATGGAGTGTATCTTAAAAACATTAAGCTAAGCAAAAGGCAGATTCTATGGTTCCTTTTACAAGAAATTTTAGAATAAGAAAAACTATATAGTAAGAGATGGCAGATTGATTGTGGTAGGGGATTGACTAAAAAGGGACATGAGGGAATTTATTTAGGGTGATGGAGATACTCTATAAGTTGTCTGTAATGCTAACAATTAGATGTTGTTATTTTTATTAGGGGCCATCTAGTCAATTCTGTGGGAGGCCTTCAACGAGATGGACTGACACAGTGGCTGCGATGATGGGCTCAAGTATAGCAGGGATTGTGGGGCTGGCGCGGGATCGGGCAGTGTTTCGTTCTGCTGTGCATGGATGGGGTCTCTATGAGTCGGAAACGACTCGACGGCACTTAACAACAACAAGAAGTCAATTCTGCCTCATAGAAACCTTATGTACAACAAAACGGAGCACTGCCCAATCCTGTGCCATCATCTCAATCGTTGTTGTGTTTGAGCCCACTGTTACAGCCACTTTGTCAACCTATCTCGTTGAGGGTCTTCCTCTTTTCACCACCCACTCCTCAGAAGAAAGATTGGGCAATCTACTTCCAGAGTGATACCACCTCAGAAACCCAAGGAGAGGTCGCTATGCATCAGATCCGGCTCGAAGGCAGTGAGTTTGGTTTTTTTTTTTTTTGGTTTTCTATTTAGTTACATAATTGTCTACAAACCTGGTCAAACTGATTGCATTTTATTGCATGCAAAATATACCTGAATAAATGTGGTTTAAACTATGTTCACATAAAATATTATTTTGCATTTGTGATTGATGGCAAATAGTTTTGAAATCTACAATTGTTTTAGTATGGATTCTCCAGAAGCTTTTTCTGAGATAAGGATTTGAATAAAGTTGTCTACAACTGCCATTGAGTTGGATTCAACTCAGTGACCCATCCTTGGGTTTTGGAGAGGCAGTATCTCTATGGAACTAGATTGCCCAATCTTCCTTCCAAGGAGTGGCTGGTGGGTGTGAACCACCAGCCTTCCGGTTAGCAGCTAAATGCCTTAGGCACTACCCCACCAGAACTCCCAAAGTTGTCTATATTGGAGGTATTTATAGGAGACCCCAGAAATAGAATGGAGAGGTGAGGCAGCAAAGGGTCAATAAAGAGTGTGCCATCAAGCAAGTTACAGCTGTGAGATTTGGTGAACCTGTGTAAAGCACACATCAAAGTGATCCCACTTGAGAATCACTGGTTGAGGGCTGCTTTGTCATTGTTGGTCTGGTTCCTAGGCTCCTGGGAAGCGTTAATTGTTGGGCACTCTGTCTGCTGTACTGGCAGCAAAGAAGGCTCCAGTGGCTGGAGAAACCCTTCAGAGAAAGAAATGCAGGTGCTGGCAGCTGGAAATTGAGCTGATGTGTACTGAAGTGGTCAGGGAATCTGGGACCAGGTGGTTTATTGTCAATGTCTGCGACATGACTAGAGAAGAACGCCCAACTATCCCAAGGGGCATGGCTGATTCAGATATTAGAAAGAAAGACAACTTGGGATTCTTTATATTATCATTTCCACTTCATTGTCAAGACTAATACGTCTTTCATAACTATAAAGATATTAGCCCCAGAAACTGACAACAATTTGTAAGTCAGGTTCATGGTATACAAACACGCAGGAAACTGTAAATGTTCATTGAATTTAGCCATCATTGAATTAAATACACATCAATGTAAAGAGAAAAGAAAATAAAAATGCAATTTAGAAATGTTCTAATTATTCTTCCTGCAATGGTCTTTAGTTGGCATAGAACCGCACCCTCTCCAGGATCACTCTTGAGCAGCAATATCTTTACAGATAAATACAGTATTTAAGACATTTAACTGTTATAACTATCAAGCTATTATTCTGCAACAGAAGAACACTAAATGTTATCCCAGAAGCCTAAGAGAATTAATATAAATTCCAGCATGTGAAGTGGAACAATTATACTTGTTATTGTTTCAATTTTTAAAAATGACATGAGAAGAGTCAGCATCAACCTGCAACTATAACTGACCATTCAACGACCCCATATTTAAATTTGTAAATGAATATAAATTCTATACACTCTCTGATCACAATAATTTTGAATCAATTGTCCCACTACAATATGGATTAAATGTATTAGCCAGGCACAATGCCGTACCCAATTATATAAATCAATTCGTTTTTTCTAGCTGTATGAATTATACACCCTTTTCATTTTGTGATTTGTAGGTTCTTTCCTGGTTTTCAAAGTTTTAATTGCACATTTCAGGGGAACTTCAATTATAATGTTAGCACTCAGGGATTTTAAAACAGTTTGTTTTAAAATTAATAGATAATTCAGATGCCAATACCTGATTTTAAAGTATACTGCAAATGTATTTCCAGATAGGACAAAGTGACATTTTAAAAGCTTGAATTATTTTTTGTTCACCTTTTAATCAGCAATTGAAAAATGACTTTTTTTTTCTAACCACATAAAAAATAATCATTAAAATTATAGATTTTTATAATTTTTTTAAGTTGTAGCACTTATACTTTAAAAAAAAAAATAGGTATACATTTAAAGTATGGATATATGACCACCATGATAACATTGAGAAATGAGAGGACACCAAACTGTGCACATAAGAAATAGACAACAGATGCTAAAATTAACCAATGTGTCCACAATACCACATTGCTATTAACATCAAACACTAGGCTATACAGATAAACACATAAACACCGGAGATGATCAGACAGTGGTCAGTGAATAGAGATATTCTCTAGACCAAGGATAGACTCAGCTGAGGCTAATCTTGTACAGACACCAGTGATACAAAATACCTGCAGTCCTTACAGAAACAATAGAAGACAGACACAGACATCCTGACACTATGGGAGAGAGACCAATAGAGCTACTACCTCAGGACCATAGTACTGGGGTACACCAGACTCAATTGGCACAACAAAATACATAAAAGCGTTGCTCTACATCCTACATTGGTGAGTAGAGACTGGGGTCTTAAAAGCTTTCAAGCAGCCACCTAAGATGCAGCTAGTGGTCTCCTAGCATTGGAAGTGAAGAAGAATGCACACACACACACACAAAAGCGCATTTAGAAACAATCAACCCTAGGACACGATAGATAGACATGATGGCCCTGGAGACCAGAAGAACTGGATGGTGCCTGGCTACCAATGCCAACCACTCAGGAAAGGATCAAATCTGGAGATCCTGGATAGAGTGGGAGGGAAAATGTGGAACAAAATCCAAAAACTCAATAATGACCAGAATTACTGGTCAAATCAAATCTGGCGAGACTCCCA
>NW_006921706.1:6682145-6684218 GCF_000298275.1 Orycteropus afer afer
AGCCACTCCTCAGAAGGAAGATGGGGCAATCTACTTCCGTAGTGATACTGCCTCGGAAACCCAAGGAGGGGTCTCTATGAGTTGGGTCTGACTTGACAGCATATAACAACAACAACAACAACAACCAGATTATAAGTCTTTATATCACCCAATTCCATCATTCTTAAGATTTTTTTTTTACTTTTAAAATCTCTTTTGTAAATCTGATGGAAAATAGGTTCTCCCAACAAAAAGGAAAATACAAACAATTTTGCACAAATATTGGGAGTTTCTTGGCTTTCATAAAACTAAGCTTTAGGATTCCTATTCTATTTGCAAATTATAAGCAGACTTCCTTAGACATGAATTGAATATCCTGGGCTTGGAATTGAACACGGAGAGATTTATACGTTACATTTTTCTATTATTTATTCCTCCCAATTTATAGAAAGGCTTTTCTTTTCTCAAATTTTCAACTATCGATAAATACTCAGGAAGTCTTACATGACATGAAACAGTTCTTTATAGATATATAAATTTGTATCTAAAATAAAGAACCATGCAAATTCCATAATAAGAGTAATAAAGTGACCATAAGAATGGACTCAAAGAAGACATAGTGGTTTTCAAATCATAAAATTAATTCATTCTTTCTCTATGGGATCCTAAGATATAAACCAAAACAGAGATCAAGAAGTGTGTATGTGTGTGTGTGCATGCATATTCATTATTTTAAGATCATTTCAGAGCAGATTTTAAAATGTTTGTTTTTATGAAGCATCTATCGTTATGCAGGGAATCCTTGAGTGGCACAAATAGTTAAGCACTCAGCTGCTACCCAAAAGATTGGTGATTAGAGTCCTCTCAGGGGCTTCTCCAAAGAAAGACTTGTGATCAACTTCCAGAAAGTCAGCCATTGAAAACCATATGGAGCACCTTTCTACTCTGACACATGTGGGACCCCCATGAGTTGGAATCGACTCAACAAGATCTGGTTTGGGTTTTTCTTAATCTTTATATGGAAGCTGAATAATAATAAAAAAAGATAAGGCGATCTTGATACCTCTTTTTCTTATACATAACAACCAGTCCATCAGTAAAGTCTAGAATCCACTTTTATTATACACCCAGAGTCTAACCAGTTCTCACTGCCAACACTCATGGCTACCACTGTTTTCTAAATCAGAATCACCATCATATCTCACCTGCATTAAAGTAGCAACTTCATATCTGGCCCTCCACTTCCATTCACACTCCCTTCCAATCAATTATCCACAGTGAGATCAGAGTGGTCCTTTTAAAATGTAAGTCACCTTATATCATTCCTCTGCTCAAATCCCTCCGAAGCTTTTCTTTCTCACTTGTAGGTAAAGTCAAAACTTGGCTTCCTTTCTTAACTCATCAAAGGCTCTCCCCAGTGCTTATTTCCATCTCTTCAGCCTTCTTCGACTTTCCTCTACTATACCAAGCAAGCTCTTACCTCAAGCACTTACAAGGGTAACTTGAGGGACAAAGATGAGACAGCCTGCTTCTATAAAGATTTACAGCCTTGAAAACTCTATGGGGCAGCTCTTCTCTGTCCTAAAGGGTCACTATGAGTTGGAATAGACTCAATGGCATCAGGTTTGGTTTTGGTTTGGTAATATTCATATGACAGCTTCTCCATCTCCTTTAAATGTCACCATTAGAAGAGTTACTTTTCCTAACCATTAGTTTTTAAAAAAAAAAAAAATCCAGCAATGCAATAATAAACCACCAGTCTCTCCCTTTTCATTTGTCTTTATAGCATCTGTAACCACCAGATCCACAATGTATATTATTTGGTGAGTGCTGTTTTTCTGAACTAGATTCTAAGCTCCATTAGGGAAGAGACTCCGCCTATATTGTTCACTGCTGTATCTGAAGCCCTGTACATAGTAAGCACCAGTAAGTATATATTGAATGATTAAATGAATGAAGTAGAGATTCTTGGAACACAAAAATGACAACTCTCGGGAGGCAGGGCAAGATGGCGGACTAGGCAGAAGGATTGCACAGACCCTCTTCAACAAAGAAAAGGGAAACCAATTAACACAGACACAGAAGATAATCTTG
>NW_006921706.1:6686898-6724282 GCF_000298275.1 Orycteropus afer afer
TGAACTGCTGTATGAAAAGTGAATTTACTCTGTAAATCTTCACCCAAATCCTAATAAAAAAAAAAAAAAATGACAACTCTCTCTATGCACATTATTTTATAAATAAACAAGTAGGGCCTTTCATGGAGAGTGAGAAAAGTGTAGTTAGGATGTACCTCGTAGCCTAATGAGTTTGATTGAGTCCTATTCTCACTGCAAAGCATTTCCCTTAGCAGGGATCAAAAAGATTTGTTAAATACTCTGTTTCTTTCAGTGTGCTCGTGTTTGGTGCTGAAATTCATATTTACCCACAAACTGTAAAAAATTGACTCCACAGGGGGAAACAATGATTAAAGATATGAATTGAAAATACTATCTGTCCTCTATCTCCTTCATACTTCTATAATTTTCCCTTAAATCCTAAACATTGTTTACAAAGGTTGTTTAAGTCAATATAAAATAAAAGATTTATATTGAACAGAAGGCATCATAAAGGTGACAAAATCCACTCTACATTTTAAAAATGACTTTGTCCTTTAATACACATATCTCTAAATCACAACTTCTCTGTTTCAGAACCAGTGCTAGCACTGTACCTTCTACAAAATAGAAATCAACAAATTCTATCAAATGAAGGAAATAATATCTTCCAGATGTTAATTTCAAGTCACATAATCAATTGTGGAAGAAATGTAATTTAACTTTCCTATAACTTAATTTTTATCTTAAACCCAAATTCTACCATATGGAGAACACTAAAATCTCAACTCACTGAGGTCAGTTTCAGTCCATTCTGGGTTATTCCCAATATATTCTCAAATTGCATAAAACATTTATAGGGCATATATAATGTTGGAAAGCAGCGACAACTGATTCTCATTTGTCCTCAGCCAGTAGCCATCTCCCCAGAGACCCACATACTATCTGGTCTTCAGTAGTCAGATCTTGTGGATTTCTCTTGTGTATGCCTTATACCAAACTCAAGGTCTCATGGATCTGCTGCTGGGCTCTGTCAAGTTTGTGCCACTCATGGCCACAACAGTACTCTGATGGGCACTTTTTACACTGCCAGTTTGATGTCCTGGTTGATGCATGTTGTTGTTGTTGTTACGTGCCATGAAGTTGGACCCGACTCATAACGACCCCTCCTTGGGTTTCCGAGGCAGTATCACTACGGAAGTAGATTGCCCAACCTTCCTTCCAAGGAGTGGCTGGTGATGCATACGGCTGTCTTAGCTCTACTGCCAGCTGCTTCCTCCAATTTCAATTAGAGGCAAGAATCTTCTGCTCTCAGATACTTAGGCCCTGAGAGCATACAGCCCTTTCCTAGGGACACACCAGCATTTATAATCTTGCTTCCACTAGGAAATTCCTTTTCTTCCTAGCCTGAAGAACAAGCTCCGATTCTGAGTGGGAGTAATGTATCAGGAAGAACTGGATCTTTGCTATCTTAACTTTCTCCAATCAATTCTAGTATATTATTAGGTAGAAGTTATGTCTCAATGCTTTAATATGTACAATTCAAGATAAATGATACAACAAACATCTAAAGTCAACTTTTTTGTGCGATTTTTAAAATTTGTTGGTAACCTTTTGATTTATCAACAGAACTATCCCTGTGCTTTCAACAATTTTGCCTTATTTTTTTCTAATTTTTAATTTATATATTGAGACAATGTTGTATGATGCATAAAGATTTACAGAAATTTATAACTTCACTGTGAATTTTACTCTTTATCATTATAAAGAGATAATTATAAATAATTAAAGATCTCTTCTTGTTGTTGTTGTTGTTATGTGCTGTCGAGTCGGCCCCAACTCATAGCGACCCCTCCTTGGGTTTCCGAGGCAGTATCACTACGGAAGTAGGATTGCCCAACCTTCCTTCCGAGGAGTGGCTGGTGGGTTTGAACCGCCAGCCGTCTGGTTAGCAGGCAAGTGACTTAGCCACTATGCTACCAGAGCTCCTCTAATTTCCATATACCAACCCTAACTTTCTGTTTATATGTTTGTTTGACATGAATTTCCTTCTTTGTTCTTTAGTTTGTGGTGGCAGAGACTTGGTACAGAAGGTCATGGTTGCCTAAGTTAGAGGAGACCTACATGGTACGAGGAAGTGAATGGATATGGAACAGTGGGGAGCACAAATTTCAAAAGACTCTACAAAAATAACTGCATGAGAAACACATAGCATTGTAACCAGTGGGCTAGGGAAAATGAAGAACAACAATTGAAACTCAACTAGTCCCTTAACCTTCTAGAATTCATATAGCATGCAATTTGTAAATTTTTCAGATTTAAACCCAAGTTTAATGTTAAATTCACTTTTCTCTAAAATTTTGGGCAAAATAAAAATGTAGACATCAAGTAGAGTTAAGAATGAAGAGAGATTTCCTAAATTATTTATAAAATGATATAATGTGAGCATCAGCCTAAATAAACCAATGGAGTATAGTTTGTCTTCACACAGGGTGCCTCTCAAAGAGCATTAATTTTGAACACGAGCAAAACATGAGGTAAGTGAAAAAATGAAATGAATGTTAGTACCCCTGTCATAATCAGAGGACCAAGACAAATGTCAAAAGCAGTGAAAGTGCTGCAAATCCCTGTTTATGCATGAATCTGGGTCTCTAAGAAACTTAAGAGAATAGTCACAATTTTTTTTGTGGGCGTATTTGTTTTAAGAATGAGATGTGGCAAGCAAAAAAAAAAAAAAAAAAGAAAGAAATATATCAGAAGAGAGGATTAAGCAACCCTTCCAAATCTTCCCATCAGTTTAAGCTTTATGTAAACACCCTCAGGTATTTTGTTTGGCTTTGTTTGTGCCTCTGTGAGAAAACCCAATTCAAAGCATATAGCAGAAGGCAGAAAGACGTATTATGAAATGGCATGAGAAGAATTGAGTGAGACCACATTAACTTTGCTTGACTCGTTTTTGAGAGAAAACTGAAATCATACTGCCAAAAGTTTCCTAAACATAGAAGTATTTCCCTGAAAAGATTACTATGCAAGGACTGGATAATTCAGAATTGTATTCTAGCTCTATTCATTCCTGATTTACAGTTTTCATACTTATCAGGCTCAAAGACACCTCTTGACCAAAAGTAAAAAAAAAAAAAAAGATTTCCCAAAACGTGACGTGATCTGGGGAACGATATTGACTTCTGTAGTCAATAGCAGATTGGTATGGGCAAGCACACTGCAGAGCTGGTTTGGGCCTGAGCAAGGACCAGGACTGGAGTTTGCCACAGGATTCTGTGGGCTCCTGAACAAGTAATAAAAACATCTAAATAAAAATAAGTGAATTGCATGGCATTCATCTCTTTCACACATAATGAAAATATGCTGTGTGCTAATTTTGTGTACAACTTTTTCAATGAAAATTAAGTCAGAGTAACAAAAGTAACATCAGACCATGGAGTTACAGAGATGGAATTTGTCTCTTAGTTCTATCACTTAAGCACTGTGCTACTTCTGGCAAGTTACGTAACATCTCTCAGCATCAGTCTCCTCATTGCATCATAGGTGTCATAGGAGCACCTACCTCATGGACTCATGATGCTTAACTGTAGGAACACATGTCAAGTGCACCGTAAATAGAATGCCCTTAAATCTTCAAGGAATATTAACTATTATTATGAACTTGCACTTCTGGGATGAGGGTGTAAAAAGAGACAAAAGCAATTTTCTTAGCTCTCTTAAAGTTTGTGAAGTCTTTTCAGTCTACTTAGAGAGGTCACTTGACTATGCTTTCAACTTTTATAAAATGTGAAAACCGAAATTCATTTTGAGAGTAAAACTAAATTTCAGGAAATTGACAAGATGAAATTTGACAGTAACAGAAACAATACAAGAGATTTTATTTTGGGAAAAAAACACTTTTTTTGGCAATAGCTATATTCTAACAACTTTCTTGCATTATTTCTTTAAATAATAAAGGCCAAAGTTATCCTGGTTTTTGAGGAATCTGATGATTAGAGGGCAGTAAACTTTTTGTTAGGAGCTCTGGTAGCATAGTGCTTAAGGCACTTGACTGCTAACCAGAAGGCTGGTGGTTCAAACCCACTAGCCGCTCCTTGGAAGAAAGGTTGGGCAATCTACTTCCATAGTGATACTACCTCAGAAGCCCAAGGAGGGGTCGCTATGAGTTGAGTCCGACTCGATGGCCCATAACAACAACAACAACAACCTTTTTGTTATCCCTTTGGAGCTCTGACATAGGATTAGGAGTTAGAAAGCCAATGCCTGTCAGGTGAGGATGTGAACAGAACTATATGTCTAATTCACTGGTTAGACACTGGAGGAAATACCAGGCCTCCAATGGCAACTGTAAGCCACTGCAGACATTGATAGAGGGTCTCTCAGACTTCTGCACCCATCACATTCCCCAACCCATCAGTGATAAAAGACACATTCCTACAAATGCAGAATTACAAATATTAAAATGTTATTGGGAAAAGTGGTAGTTCAGTAGTAGAATTCTCACCTTCCATGTGAAACCTGGGTTTAATTTCAACCAACCCACCTCAAGTGCAGCCACCACTAACATGTCAGTGGAGGTTTGCATATTTCTATGATGCAGAACAAGTTTCAGCAGTGCATCCTGACTAAGACAGACTAGGAAGAAGAAAGTCCTGGCAATATACTACCAAAAATCAGCCAGTGAAAGCCCTAGTCACTACCGGGTCACAATAACCTGATCTTATTGTGTATGGAGGTTACCATGAGTCAGGGAGGCCAAGTCATGAGCAGCTGTGACAACAACAGAGATTAATTAAACTTGGAACACTTGGCCAGCTTCATGGCAGTAACTAGTCTCCTAATTTTAGACTTCGTCTACGACCTAGCTCACAGTACAAATGGAAACTAAAACTCTCTCATTATAAGATTTCTATTCTTTCTATTCAAGTAAGATAAAAATAAAACATAGTAAATTTATCTAATAATATGTCTAATATTATTGGATATAAAACTTATTGATACACTTTAATTTTAAATTAAGGAAGATTGCTTTCCTTATATACCCAACTGGGCTGTAATAGTTCTTTGACATGCATGTGACTCTTAAGAAAAGCCTAAATTTACAATCAGTTTTCTCAGGATTTAATTTAGGCTATTAAATACTCTTGTGGCATAGTGGGTAAGGCATTTGGCTGCTAAGCAGAAGGTCAGTGGTTCAAACTCACCAGCTGCTCCATGGGAGGAAGAGGAGGCAATCTATTTCCATAAAGATTTACAGCCTTGGAAACACAGTGGTGTTCTCTGTGAGTTAGAATTGACTCAAAGGGAGTAGGTTGGATTTGGTTTTTACTAATGTATTCAATTTTTGTCATCTACAGACTAGGTAAATAATAATCATCTTTATGCAAAGTAATGTTTTTAAATTTTTAATTTTTGAAAGCATCTACTGATTTGCATTTTATGTAAATAAAAAGATATGATAAATAATAAATATGAAATAGATAAATAGTTTGATAGGTGAACAAATAAAGAAATGAAGATAAATAAACATCTGAAACTGGTCCATCAACTAAGTCTTTCTTGGATTTATAAACACAGACATCTGAATTTGCTTCAGGCTAACACTTGGCATTCAAAGGTGGTGGTGGAGATGCAAAATTGCTTTTCCAAAGAGCTGTTTATATTGGTTAAGCTGCCTCTTAGATGTAAAGCAATGGGAAAAGGGGAAAAGGAAAACACTTTACTCAGGCTTCTCATGATTTTTTTTTTTTTATCTTTCTGTGCAAAAATATGGCTCACATTTTATCGCAGAAATGTAAGAACCTGAACATGCCCAGCATCCACAGTTTTAACTTTAACAAGTATCTCAATTCCTTGCAGAATAATCACTTCAGGAATTTTAGACCTGTACCTTTAACAGTTACTTTTTTTTTCCCATTTATGCAAAAAATTTCTCACAGGAGCTTTGGATCCAAAAATTCCCAATGGAAACAATAGCATGACAATTCATTGCTTTATCATAAATATCCTAAATAGATACTATTTTTCTTCCATCAGTCAAGAAGCTTCAATAATCTTTTCTTCATAAAATTTTAATTTTACTAAAATGCTTTAGAAAAGAACAAAAGGTGATGACAAACCTGTTTTTCATCTGATATTATTTCCACTTGGAAAGTTTTTTCCATATCAAAAGTATGAAATACTTAAGATGGGAGAAGGTCATTTCCTTAGTGCTGCTTTAAGTTTATTTTTCCCAAATGATATATGCAATTTCTAGTATAGTTAAAACTTAATTAACTTGTTTGTTAAAGTAACAAGTTGGACTGATAAAATTTTTAATCTGAACTTTTGAACCTCCTATGAATAATCTTCTTTCATCTACCTTCTGGTCAAAAATAGGAAGCATATATTGATTGCAAATAACTTTTTTTTTTTTGGTGGATCAATGTTCAAAATCATAACTTTTCTTTATTACAGATGGAAGTGTTGATGATGTAGGAGTTTGAGATAAGTGTGTGTAAATAGTCATAAAAGTTTGAATTTTTTAAAATTGAAATTCTTGCTGGACATGTGTTACAGATTTTCTTCTTATTTTGCTCTAGTAGCATAGTGCCTAAGGCACTTGACTGCTAACCAGAAGGCTGGTGGTTCAAACCCACCAGCCACTCCTCAGAAGGAAGGTTGGGCATTCTACTTCCGTAGTAATACCACCTAGGAAACCCAAGGAGGGGTCGCTATGAGTCGGGTCCGACTAGACGGCATATAACAAACAACAACAACATAAAGAAAAATTAGAGAAAAAAAAAATCCAATTCATTGAAAGTTAGTTATTTCACTATGTCATGAGTTTGTTTGTTTGTTTTTAATGTAAAAGCAAGATTTCATGGGTAGATTAGAGAGCAGGGGACTGAGAGGTGATGGAGACTGAAGCACATTTTCTTCTTATACTGAAGGTTGGGTTACAAAAAGACAGATCAGATTACATAATGAAATGAAAATCACAGACCATTAAAGAAATGATCCTAAGAATATAATTGACTTTTCCCTTTTCATTTACTCTCTTGTTTGCCAAGACCCAACTAACTCTTAAGTGATCACTTTGTTAAATAACCCCCAGATGGCACGATTTCTCCATGGTAAGTATGTCCAACAGCTGGAATTCCTGAAATTCTTTTAGCCTAATGTGCCACGGAGAGTCTCTTCTGGCATTAGCTTCTAAATTCCATGGAAAATTAGTTAATATATTGATCTAAATGGTTGTCTGAATATATTGGAGAATTTTGCAAGACGGACATTTAACAGAAAGATATGCCTCTGATTTGCAGTTGAAGATTCTCTTCAGTCAAATTAATAATTGAGTTTTTACTCTAGAAGTTACATTTTTGTTACATATATATATATATGTAACTTTTTACATATCTCATTCCTAAGCAGCATAACAGCAATATAAGCATAGGATGGTTCAAACCCACTAGCTAATACTCGGAAGACTGGCAATCTACTTCCATAGAGATACTGCCTCAGAAACCCAAGGAGGGGTCACTATGAGTTGGAAATGACTCAAAGGCAGTGAGTTTAGTTTAGGAGCTCTGGTGTCATAGTGCCTAAGGCATGTGACTGCTAACCAGAAGCTGAAACACACTAGCCACTCCTCGGAAGGAAGGCTGGGCCATCTACTTCCGTAGTGATACTGCCTCAGAAACCCAAGGAGGGTCTCTAGGAGTTGCATCCAACTCCATGGCAGTGACTTTTTTTTTTTCCTTTGGTTAACCTTTGTGAGTCTTCATATCCCAACAATTTGTAACATATCTCTTTTGTGTATTTTGCTGGGATTGTGTATAGTAATTAAAAAGAAAATTTTAAGTCCATACACAACGCTTTATAGATACATTGACCCCATGTGGAAAAGATAAATTCAATGTTGAAGCCCTCCACTGCTATCTGAATTTCCTATTTAGTCCTTACATCAGAACCAGAAAAAAAAATCAGCCACATTTTCAGATATCTTGGCTTTCTTAAAAAAAAAAAAAATCCTTCCCCTCAAATCCCTTGCAAATAAAAACTCAATACAGGAAAAAGTCAACTAATTATAATTAATTTAGGATATTCACTTGTCCCTTTATGCCCCTTTTTTAAATTATTTTAATATATTTGGGTGACTAATATGACAGTAAGCCAAACGTGTGTGATGTATGCCACAACTGTTTCGTATGCTTGAGATTGAAATTCTTAAGTTGTGTTGACTGGACAATTAATAGCAATTTAGATACATATGAGGAACCCTAGGGGCGCAGTGGTTAAGCACTTGGCTGGTAACCAAAAGGTGAGTGGTTGGAACCTACCAGCTGCTCAATGGGAGAAAGATGTGGCAGTCTGCTTCCTCGAAGATTACAGCCTTGGAAACCCTATGAAGCAGTTCTACTCTGTCCTATAGAGTCACTGTGAATGGGAATGGACTCAAGACAATGAATTTTCGTTTGTTACAAACATAACAACATGAGAGGCTAAGCCCATGACAGTATTCCAGCACATTCTTCTTGTCAGAACCATTTAAAGTATCATGTTACACAAGTACATATTGAAACTCAACTTTAAGTGTTTTATTTTTATGTACATTTCATTTTTGTCCAGAAATAAAATATCTAAATACAGACAGACTGTAATGTACTATATGTATAGTTTTCAACAATACTTGAGCTGAATAAATGCTTTGTACATTAAGTTTGTCTTTTTAATGGAGTTCACAGCTATATTGATAAAATGGATTCCTCATATCCTTTTTTTTCTTTTTTAACCAATAACAAGCAGATAGACAAGTACAAGTTAATATTAATAAGCAGCTCAAATAACACTTGGTTAAACTATGTACAATACAAACCATTCATACAAATGAAGACTAGGATATTGAATTTGTTACAATATGTGTAGTAAAGATAAGACAGACACTTACAACTTACATGGTGTCTGCCAGGCATTTTCCTTCTTACATAATGATCAGAACTTGTTTTAAGCAGCCTCAGCTTGTCTCAACTTCACAACAGTCCAGTGGTTGGTGATGAAAGCTGTAATTCCAATATCTGCCCACATGTAAATTCCAAATATTTGCTCATCTTTACTGAGAATGGGCTCCCTCCATAGAAAAAAAAGAGCCATCTTGTATCACCTTGAATGTGACTACTGTATGCTGGAAAGAAGTTACTACACTTTGTTGTGTTCATAAAATAAAGAATACAGAGCTCTAAAGACACATTTTTCCATTTTAACAAGCATATACTCCTACAGTAGTATTTACCAGGACAGCTACTCCAAGCAGTAGGAATGCATGAGTGGGGATTATTGATTGGCATGTACTTAAGACTTTAAAAGAGATTTCCATAACAGCAAGTGTTAGAAAGCATTCTCTGTCTAGTTAATCCTTTTGCTTGATGATAGTTTATCCTCACCTATTATGAGTCAGACAATGAAAGCCCTCTCAACAGGAATCATGATGGATGCAAGCTGAAATGTGTATGAGTGTGTGTTTTTGTGCATCTGTGTGTGAGAGAATGTCTTCATGTGTGGCTTTAAAATCTGTGGTGATTTACAACCATACTGAGAGATGAAGCTAACTGGGCAGAAATGACATCAGGTTGTTTTCCACTAGCATATTTGCAGCCAGTTGACGAGAGCAGCAGTGTAGACACATTCCAGGCAACAGATGTGACCTTCTTCTTTGAGGTAACAGCCCTATCATATGACCTTTGAGTCCTCAGGCTTCAGTCTCACCCCCCATGTCCATCCTCATCCTGAGGGAAAGTAAGGTGTGTCACTGTGGTAGTTGTAGTCAGGGCACACTTTCTGTACTAGTTTATAATCGGTACTATAAAAGGAAATGTAAATACAGATCACCTTAAAGGGCTTGGAGCAGAGCCAGGACACATGACTTTGGGTCTGCTCCTGGTAACAGGTTTTTGAAGGGTCATAGTTGCAGAGTGTGTTCTTGGTAGCCTTGTCAACTTTTTCATATTCGATGCGACAGTTAAAGGACTTGGAATCTTTGGCATCAATCACAGTTTGTTGTGCCAAGTCAAATTCCACTATTTTCGTAGGGGGCACCAAGCTGACTGATACATTCCCTTGACCAGTGGAATTATGCCTGAAATAGACACTAAATGTCCCATTGCCATGATCTACAATCTTCCCAGTTATCAACAGGTTTAGCTTCACTGTTTTGATGTTGGAATGAAAATCACCCCATCCAAACATTTTCTTAAACTTGCCCGTCTTAACAATGGGCCTTCTCTTGGCCCTGGGCCGAGGCTCTTGAAGGTCTGTGGAGTTCCTCAGCCAGTCCCAGAGGTCTTGCTCAGAATAAGGTTCTGGAGTGTCATATCGCAGGTCCAAATCTGTATCATTTTCTTTGCCACGAAAAGTCTGTGACAGGAGTCGGCTGATAGACAAGTCTTTGCTGCTTTCTGTCCATATGTGCTTTAGTGTGGATTTGCTGGTTCCTGATTTTAGAAGTTCTGACTTTCCACCATTTGTTAAATTGGCACATGTGACCTGAAAACAGAACAGAAAAATGACATTTACATCTCTGCATCTGAAGAGAACACCGAACACATAGATACAAGCCCATTCTCAGAAATTGCAAATTAAATACTGATAACTTTTTAAGTATCTTTAGCATCTGGCCAATAATTATGAAACAATAATAAAATACCACTTCCATTTATATTTGACAATGAGGGAAGGGATGTGTGAGTAGACAAAACCCACTAAGCATGACCTCACTGAACTGACTTTGACTGGGAAAAGACCATAATGCATAAATAAATAAAACAAATTAGATTTGAAAATAGGCCAAAAAAAAGTAATTTTTCCTTAGTACCAAAATGCAAACACTTTGGAGACCAAATTTTATAAATCATTATGTTCTTTTTTCACACCAAACTTAACATAAACTTTAAAATTGTATGATTCTCAGAAATACGCCAGCATTCAAAAGGCTTTTTGGTTTTCCATGCCACAATCAGAAAAGTTAGCTTCACAAAGAGACTCTAGTATATTTTAAAAAGTCAAAACACATAACAACAAACACCAAACAATAACAGTAACAACAACATGTCTATTAGCCTCTATTATCGACATTTGCTTAGTGACAACGAGGTCACTTCAACTTATGAGTGTCACATTCAGGAGTTGTCCTCCTAGGACTACAGATCTTGGACTAGGCCACAGATTCAGAGTAACCAGCATCATCCATACAGTCTCACTGGCCTAAAGTTAAGGTGGTGACTTCCAGTTCCAACATTGAGGGATCAAGGACCGGAGGGAATATAGACAAGGACCCATGAAAACCAAGCTAGCCAATACAGATCAACCCTGTTAGATATGCACTGATGCTTCTAAGGTAAGGCTGCTGAAGAGAGCTCCCAGTTGCCCTATTAAAAAGCTAAGAATCACAATAAACCTCCATACCCAGGCCCCTGGAGAAGCAGTTCTGAGAAATGTCTCAGATATAAGCGTAGCTATCACTCAGCATTCTCGCTGGGCCCCCTAGTCTCCTTCCAAAGGATTCTCAAATTGAAAGGTCATTCCTGGAGGGCTTTTTTATTCAGGCCAACTAGGAAATACAGCTGCATTCTAGGGGCTTCTCTGTAGACTGAAAGTGATTCATTCATTTAACATCTTTGCTATTCAGGCACCTTGCTAGGATATAACTCTGGCCTGAGAACAGCCTTTCCTTCAGCCACTTGTGCTGGAAAGACTCTAGATCAGGTTCTAAGGAGTAAGAGAATGAACTTTAGATCCACTCTAATATAATCAGTACTCTAAATGCTGTAACGTTGACTGCCATATTTGACTTCAGATTTGCATCTGCCTTGTTCAGCTCTTCCTTTCCCCAAATAAGTTATAAAGACAAATTTTCTCTCTCAGGGTTTGTATTAATTCCCCTAACCTCATTTCCCCTTTATGTATCCATAATCTGTTATGATCCACACAGTCTAATGACTTTGCATAGTCAGTAAAACACAGGTAAACATCTTTCTGGTATTCTTTGCTGTCAGCTAAGACCCAGCTGACATCAGCAATGATAACACTCATTCCACATCTTCTGAATCTGGCTTGAATTTTTGGCAGTTCCCTGTCAAAATATTGCTGCAACCATTTTTGAATTATCTTCAGGAAAATTTTATTTGCATGTGATATTAATGATATTGATTGATATTTTCCATTCTATTGACTATACAAGGCATCCAACTGTGTCGATCATAAGAAATTATGGATAACATTGTGAAAAATGGGAATTCCAGAACACTTAATTGTACTCATGAGGAACCTGTACATAGACCAAGAGGTGGTAGTTCAAACAGAACAAGAGAAAATTGCATGATTTAAAATCAAGAAAGGAGTGTGTTAGGGTTGTATCCTTTCACCATACTTATTCAATCTGTATGCTGAGCAAATAATCTGAGAAGCTGGACTATATGAAAAATAATGCATCATCGTCATTATAGGAGACCTCATTTACAACCTGCAATACACAGATGACACAACCTTGCAGTTACTGATGAAGTATGGATTACACTTCAACCTAAAGAAAACAAAAATCCTCACAATTAGACCGATAAAGAACATCACAATAAATGGAGAAAAGATTGAAGTTGTCAGGAATTTCATTTTATTTGGATCCACAATCAATACCCATGGAAGCAGCAGTCATAAAATCAAAAAATCACATATTGCATTGGGCAAATCTGCTGCAAAAGACCTCTTTAAAGTGTTAAAGAGCAAAGACATCACACTTGGAAGACTAAGGTGCACCTGATCCAAGCCATGGTATTTTCGATAGCCTCATATGCATGTGAAGGAGCTCTTGTGGCGTAGTGCCTAAGGTATTTGACTGCTAACCAGAAGGCTGGAAGTTCAAACCCACCAGCCACTCCTCAGAAAGAAGACTGGGCAATATATGTCCATAGAGATACCACACCAGATACCCTAAGCAGGGGTCGCGATGAGTGGCAATCTACTCGGAGGCACTGAGCTTGTTTTTTTGTTTGTTTATTTGTTGTTGTTCATATGCATGTGAAAGCTAGACAATGAATAAGGAAGGCAGAAGAACTGATGCATTTGAATTGTGGTGCTGGCAAAGAATATTGAATAGACCATGAACTTCCACAGAACAAACAAATCTATCTTGGAAAGTACAGCTGGAATGTTCCTTAGAAGGGAGAATGGCCAGACTTTGTCTCATGTATTTTGACATTATCAGAAGGAACAAATCCCTGGAAAGGGATATTGTGCTTGGTAAAGTAGAGATCAGTGAAAAAGGGGAAGACTCTCAATAAGACAGCTTGTCACAGTGGCTGCAACAATGGGCTGAAGCATAGCCAAGATTGTGAAGATGGCACCAAAAAAAATAAAAAAAACCCACAGTCATTGAGTCACCCAGGCAGTAAATCTTTACGGAAGTAGATTGCCCCATCTTCCTTCCGTGGAGTGGCTAGTGGGTTTGAACTGTCAACCCTCTGGTTAGCGGTCCAATGCCTTAGGCACTGCACCACGTGCGTTCATACATAGGGTTGCTATGAGTCTTAGCCGACATGGCAGCACCTAACAATAAGCTCATTTCCTACCTTTCTAAATTTCCTCCAGGATTGAACCTAACTTCCCCATGCTGCTTTCTGGTATTGACACTCACGTCTGTTTCTGATTCTACTTAGTCTAACATGATGTCCAAAGTGACTGTACCAGTAGCGGAGAATCTTCCTTTCACCCAATGATTTGCAACTGGCATGGGGCAGGGACTTTGCCCCCAAGGAATATTTAACAATATTTGTAAATATTTTTGGTTGTCGCAACTAGGCAGTACTCCTGGAATCTAGTGTGTAGAGGCCAGAAATGTTGCTAGGCATTCTACAATGCATAGGAATGCACCCACAATGAAGAGTTATTTGATACAAAATGTCAATAATTTCAAGTTTGAGAAACCCTGCAAGTTAAGCCCCAAATGAATTCACTGCATAGAAGAGAAAGTGAAGTTTTTCATAGGTTTGTGTTCCATGACTGCACCCTGAAAACCCAAGACTGCAACACTGGATAGGCTAACAGAAAAAAATTGTTAACTATTTCAGTCTGCTACTGTAGATTTGGTTAAATCTGCTCTGATAACCAAGGCAACAATGATGGCTTCATGGAAATACTTAGAGTGCTATTTTGTGCAGAAGTTAATGAAGGAAAGATAAACATTGACCAAGGGGAAAACAGAGTTGAGGAATGGCCTAAAGATCGGAAAGAATGGACAGATTATGGTGGGAGTTGTTCGTAAGGAAAGCATAGACCATCCCCATACACAGTCACTTTTTGAACTCTGTAGCATATCATTGATTCCAAATGAACAAATGCCCTTGCATCGAGTAAAAAATGGCTATCAATGGGTCATTGCTAATCTCAGAGAAAATATTGGGAATTGAGAGAAGGTTGGCCTTGCTGCCAAATTTCTTTCCATTGTGTGTACTTCCCCTTCGCTTCTACTCAATACCCTTGCATTATCTTTCTTCTCTTCTCCTGCCTCTAAACTGTTCCCTGTTTATGCAATGTTTTTGAGCCAACACATCTTTTCAGAAAAGGATCGCATACACACAGTGTAAATGACTGTTGTTGTTATGTGTTGTCGAGTTGGCCCCAACTCATAGCGACCCCTCCTTGGGTTTCCGAGGCAGTATCACTACAGAAGTAGATTGCCCAACCTTCCTTCTGAGAAATGGCTGCTGGGTTTGAATGGCCAGCCTTGCGGTTAGCAGTCAAGTGCCTTAGGCACTGTGCTGCCAGAGCTTCTTTATAAATGACTAGTAACTGAAAAATGGTTGCTGTAACCAAATTTTGTATTTTTACAAGGACGAAATCTTACATCTCAAAGGGATAAAATTTGGAAGAAAATATTCTTTAAGAGGGGCACTGTGTTTAGGAATATATGAGCTTTCTTAAGGGAAAAGCATCAAATCTCCCTCTTGTAATATCTGCCTGATAGCAAAGCCAATCTTCAATGGGGCAATTTTTATTCTAATATCAAATATGTGACCCTTAGCAGTTCCATGGCCAATATGTTAATAATGTTATTATTTTCATTATAATTACAAAAAGAATAGAAACAATTAAAATTCTCCTCCTCATTTACTGGAGGAAATTGTATTTAAAAATATATAATTTTCCTAGCACAGAGTAACTATGATATAGAATTAAAAACAAACACTAGTTGATAAGAGTAATCCACATATTTTGGTTTTGGAGTTTTTTTTTTGTTTGTTTGTTTGACAGTCAAATATCCAAATCTACTGCTTTTATAAAGTACCATTCTTATTACAGCACCTATACTTATTCCTTAGAATAAAAAAGATAAATTCATATCTTTTCTGATTTTCTTAAAATAAATAAATAGCTCCTAGTTCTTGGAGCATCAAGAAGGATAAATACAGGCAAGCATTTGATAGCTTTCTGTACTTGTGTCTCAGCATCAACACAATCATCAAGGAAAGAGGCTATAATGAGATGCATTCATGGTGCACTGGCTAATGAAGCAGCACTAAAGTTGTTCAAAGAAGATGAGAAAAGAGACTTAGAGTGCAATTGCGGTGTAGTAAATTACTTAGTGTGGCTTTTCTACCCATAAGTCTTTGTAAACTCCAAGGTGGGAATTGCTATTAGCAACTGAGGAGATCCTGATTTTAAAGTCGCCCACCTGGGTTATTTCTGTTGGCGTGGCACAATACAATGTTCTGGGAGGTTCCCACTCTCTCTCACGTGCTTAGAGTTCTGATGCTGTGATTGGCTAGTTTGACCACCCTTCCAGGCTCAAAAGGAGGCCTCCTGGAGGCAGAACTCTCTCTCTGCTTGTTGAGGGAGACGTGCTGCCGAAAGAGACACGCACCCCTGAAAGAGACACATGCTGCTGGGAAAGAGACGCAAGAGACACGCATTGCTGAGTGAGACACCGAGGGACCAGCACTGCTGGGAAAGAGACTGTGAGAGACTTTTGGCTGAGGGACGGTGGGCTGGGAGAGAGACTGAGCATTCTTCCTGAACTTGAGTTGTAGCCTGGTGCTTCCCTAATAAACCCCATAATCTGTGAGTTCTATGTGGCCACTGCAGTGAATTATCGAACCCAGAGGAGAGGTGGTAGGTGCTTTGGGAGGAACGGTTGGTAAAAGTGCTGGAGGGAGGCAGCATGTCTGGCCTTGTAGGAATAGGCCTTGGGTTACTGCTGGTAATCCTGTCTTCCTCTTGTAGGGTTAGAGGAGGTCGGAAGATGTGGCCTCCTCACCGTTTTTGCGGTAATATAGCAGTGGCATGTGGGGACTGAAAGAAAAACTGTAGAAGCGGGGAGATATGATTTCAAGGAGGAAGACTCACTACATTCAAAAGACTGCTAAGAATCTGACAGACAGACAAACTTCTGATTTTCAGGTTGAATAGAAATTGTTTAGTTCCAAATTATGCTCTGTGTAGCTGTAGTGATTACAAGGGTGAGTTCTGGAAAGAGTTTGACTGAATTGCAGCCCAGGGTCTGATCCTTAATGATTATGTGACATGGGCAAGGTCCTTACCTTGTTTAAGCTTCAGTTTTTCTCATCTGGACAATAGGGGAATCGTATTCACCTCTTTCAAATGCTGTTGGGAGGACTAAATGAGGTATTTTTAAAACAACCAGGACAGTGCCTAGATTGTGGTGAGTGCTCAAAATTACCATTACTAGCCATTATCATGATCAGATATTTTTACATCTGAATCCCATTGGGTAAATTAATAAGTAAATGGGTAATTTATCATAATATTTGAAAGCATAAACCACTTTTTTTTTTTTTTTGGTAATAGAATCTCCCTTTAACATAACAAAAAAAAAAAGGGGGAAACAATTTAAAAAGAAATCATGTATTTTTTTAAATGTGCTACTATAATGATCTAAAAAAAATATGGCAAGTTGAGGCCATAGTAAAATGCAAGTAAACAAAGGATGATCACAAGGTAAGCTATTAAACAGCTCAGCTACCAAATGCAATAGATTTATTTGCCTTCAATGGTGTGATGTGAAAGTCTTCAAGTGGTGATGCCAACTAAGAAACCTCTCTGAAATATTTTAGTTTGGGCACTGAATTAAAGCAGGCTTCAGCCATAATCATCAACACTGACCTGAATATTTTCATTCTCTCATCTCTAACCTTTCATTTATGTTAGGAGAGGATTAGGGCAATGTCCAAAAGAGAACACCAATCATGAAAGGCCAGGAAGGGTCCTTAGGAAACTCCCTAGATTTGTTCAGTATAAACATCTGCAATTTATTTATTTTATTAATTCAATAGTTAAACAATGTAAAAAAAAAAAAAAAAAAAACTTACTGCCACCAAGTCGGATCCAACTCATAGTGACCCCTCCCTTAGGTTTCCGAGGCAGTGATACAACCTCGGAAACCCAAGGAGGGATTGCTATGAGTCAGAGCCAACACAACAGCACATAACAACAACAACATCACTACGGAAGTAGATTGCCCAATCTTCCTTCCAAGGAGTGGCTGGTGGGTTTGAATCGTCAGCCTTCTGGGTAGTAGTCAAATGCCTTAGGCACTATGCCACCAGAGCTCCTGGTTATACAATGAGACTCTGCTAATGCTGGATTAAGCAATAAAAATACAAAGGTAAGTGAAATTAGATATGAGACTTGACCTCAAGAAGTTCACAGTCAGAAGTCATATGCAAGCACATAACACTGCTGCTTGACCGGCACCATGTTTAACATTCTAGAAGTCATGGTCAAAGTTGAAATGCGGAGAATATATGTTAGATGTAGTTCCCTTAGATCTGGGAGATCTGAGAGACTCAGTATTTCAACAAAGAATGGGTTTGAGAGTTCTTCCAAGCATAAAGAAGCTACAGTGCAATGCACAGAGCTGAAAGGACATGTCTAGGTCAAGAATAGAAAACAGCCAACTGGAAGAGATCCCAGACTCATGCCCATTCCACAGAAAGGTGATCCAACAGAATGGTAAACTATTGAACATTAGTTTAAACATTGAACATTGAACATCATTACTATCACATGCAAGTAAAATTTTGCTGACAATGATTCAGAAATGATTGCAGCAGTATATTGACAGAAAACTTCCAGAAATGCAAGCTAGATTCAGTAGAGGATGTGAACGAGGGATATCATTGCCTATGTCATACAGATCTTGGCTGAAAGCAAAGAATACCAGAAATATGTTTACTTTTTTTTACTGACTATGCAAAGGCATTTGACTGCATGAATCATAACAAATTATGGATAATATTATGAAGAACTAGAATTCCAGAACACTTACTTGTGCTCATGAGGAACCTGTATACAGACCAAGAGGCTGTCATTCAAACAGGACAAGAATATACTTGGTTTAAAATCAGAAAGGGTGTGCATCAGGGTTGTATCCTTTCACCATACTTATTCAATCTACATGCTGAGCAATTAATCCAAGAAGCCAGATTATATGAAAAAAAAATGCAGCATCAGGATTCAAAGAAGACTCATTTACAACCTGTGATATGCAGGTGACGCAATCTTGCTTACTGAAAGTGAGGATGACTTGAATCACTTACTGATGAAAATCAAAGACTAAAGTTCTCAGCATGGATTATACTTTAACATCAAGAAAACAAAAATACTCACAACTGGACCAATAAGCAACATCATGATCAAAGGAGAAAACATTGAAGTTGTCACAGATTTCATTTTACTTGGATCTATAATCAACACCCATGGAAGCAGCAGTCAAGAAATCAGACATTGTATTGCACAGGACAGATCTGCTGCAAGGGACCTCTTTAAAGTGTTAAACAGCAAAGATGTCAGTTTGAAGACTAAAATGCACCTAAACCAAGCCATGATACTTTCAATCACCTTATATGCTGGATAATGAATAAGCAAGACCAAAGAAGAATTGATGCACTTGACTTGTGGTGGTGGCATACAATACTGAAAATACCATGGTCTGCCAGAAGAATGAACAAATCTGTCCTGGAAGAATTGCAGCACAAGGACCCTTAGATCTAGAATGGCCAGACTTTGGCTCACGTTCTTTAGTCATGTTGTCAGAAGGCACCAATTCCTGGAGAAAAAGGGGAAGCAGAGGGTTGGAAAAAAAGGGGAAGACCCTCAATGAGATTAATACAGTGGCTGTAACAAGGGGCTCAAGCACAGCAAAGACAGCAAGGATGGCTCAGGACCAGCCAGTATTTCTTTCTGTTGTAGAGTTGCTGTGGGTCACAGCCAACTTGACAGTATTTAACAACAACATACACTTAATATCTTAAGAACTTTCATGTTTGAAACACATATAGGCACATAAAATAGAAATGGATTTTGAGCCTTACTGAATAAAAGACAGCATTGAAAAAGAAAATGTTAGACCTAGAACACCCCTCTACCATCAATTTTACAAACACATTAAAACAGTTTATTTTTCAAGGCCACCTAAACCCCCTTTGATGTCGGCATGTTGTTGTTGTTGTTAGGCGGCAATGAGTCATCTCCGACTCATAGTGACCTTATGCACAACAGAACAAAACACCACCTGGTCCCACATCAGCTCCATGATCCTTGCTATACTTGAGTCCATCACCACAGCCACTGTGTCAATCTATCTCCTTAGGGGCTCTCCCTCTTTTATTGACCCTCCATCTTACCAAACATAACATCTTTCTCCAGAGAGCAGTCCTTTTTGACAACATGACCAAAGTAGGTGAGACGAAGTCTGGCCATTCTTGCCTCCAAGGAGCATTCCGGCTGCATTTACTCCAGGATAGATTTGTTAGTTCTTTTAGCAGTCCATGGTACTTTCAGTATTCTTCACCAGCACCACAACTCAAAAGTATCAACTCTTCTTCAGTCTTCCTTATTCATTGTCCAGCCCTCATGTGTATATGAGGCAATTGAAAACACCATGGCCTGTACACCTTAGTCCTCAAGGAAACATCTTTCCTCCTTAGCATTTGAAAGAGGTCCTTTGCAGCTGATTTGCCCAGTGCTATACATTGTCTGATGTCCTGACTGCTGCTTCCATTGGTGTCATTTGTAGAAGACAGGCCCCACCTCAGAGTCAGGAAAAGGAGGGGAATGCCAGGGACAACAAATGCAGCAGGATCCAGGTAAGGGGAGTGAGACAGCCCTCCCCCCCCCCCCCAGAGGCAGGACAGGGAGGGAATGCCAGGGATGACTAAGCTGCAAGATCCAGGTAGGATCCAGGTAAGGGGAGGGCAGACAGAGTTCGAACAGCTAAGGGAGAAAAACTTGTCTGTCAGTTCATCATACTGTGGTGATTTGCACATTGCTGTGAGGTTTGAGGCTGTGCCATCAGTGTTTCAAATGCCAGCAGGGTTGTATATGGTGCACAGGTTTCAACACAGCTTACAGACTGAGACAGACTAGGAAGAAGGAAGAGTCCATCCACTTCTCATAGAACTGGCCAGGGAAAACCTTATTAATAGCAGAGAAACACTATCTGATACATTACTGGGCAACTCTATGAATAGCCTGGAAACACTGATGTCAGCATAGATGAGCGATAAGAGAAGTGGCAGTGAGAATTATGGCATACAGATGAGGTTACAGAAGAAAACCCTGACAACTTCTAACGAACCCAATTCCAAAACTGTAGAACCATTTTCTATAAACAATAATACACTATTTCTATAATTTTCCAGTGGAAATATCAAATATACATCCTAACTAAATATAATTTGCAATGTCAAAAGTTCACAATATCCATACCAAAGGACTTGACTCACTGGTCCAATCATATCAGTTCCACAAATTATATTTATTGTTTACTTTGAAGTTTTTAGAAACACTGAGATCGACAATGAATCTTAACATGATTAAATGTATACATTTTCAAGTGTATGTTTCTTTTAAGAATGTCTAAAAACACAAAGAGAATGGTCATTTCCTTCAACTTTAAATAAAGACAGGGCTTGGAAGAGCATGTCTGAGTGGGGCCCACATGTGTGAATGTGGTGGGGGGAGGAATCACCATTGAATGGTGGGCATGTGAGCACTTGAAGAGTTGCCGTGCTTTCATCTAGCTCCTTTTTTAATACATCTCAGGGACATATCTTCACACTGCTTTCTCTAATAACTTTTCATTATGGGCTTGCAATCACAATATCAATATATTATCTTCTAAGATAGTTTGAAAAGATACCACTTTGGTAAAAACCATTCCTTATCTTCACTCCTACTCAGCTATGCTCTGGCCTTATGAGATTTTAGATAAATGTTAACTCCTTTACATGCACTGTCTTCAACTAGAAATGTCTCCAGAAATTTGTATGCCGCTTTTTATAAAAGAGGAGCTCTGGTGGCATAGTGCCTAAGGCATGTGACTGCTAACCAGAGGATTTCCAGTTCGAACCCACCAGCTACTCCACAGAAGGAAAACTGGGCAATCTACTTTGTTCAGTAAAGATTTACTGCCTTGGAAACTCAATGGGGGTCTTTATGAGTAAAGGGTTTGGTTTGGTTTGGTTTGGTTTTGGTTTTTAGAAAATAAAGCGATGTCTTCTAATTTCTTCTAACTTGCACCTATTACTGGTGATCTTCTGCTATTCAATAGAAAAATTTCGAGATTGCTTTGAAAATTATGTATGTATTATATCAATTGTGTGACTATTGGAAGCCAAACTAAAAAAAATTAAATAAGAATTTAAGCAACCTGATGATTAAATAATATCTCTCATTTAGTAAAAAAACTAATTTTTTTTTTAAATGCCTTATGGCATGATTACAGACATATTTTAGCAGTTTTAAGATTTTCTAGGATGAATATATATTGTATTTAAATAATTACTATTGGTTGATGACATACTATATTTCAGACACCATAATTAGCATTTGATATATGGGATTGTATTTAATATAAACACACATAGGCAAGCTTTGAGCTCAATATTATTATCTTCACCTAAGAGATAGAGATACAGAAGCTCAAAAACTTGTGCAACTAAGTGAAGTAGCTACTCCACAGGGCATATATTTAATTCACTTTAAAAAATTATTTTAATAATGTAGCTCTAGATTAATGTATGCTTATAAAAACATTTGAACATTATAAAAATTTAAGAGTAAAAATTTAAGCCTGCCTTCATCATCAACCCCTGCTCTCTTGAAATCTCTCTTCTCACTCCAGATACAAATATTGTTAAAAAAAAAAAAAAAAAAGTTGTATATGGTTCCTAAACATTTTCTCTAGAAAAATATTTTTCATATACCAGTATTTTATATAAATGTGGTTATTTTATTAATTTTATGCATTTTCCCAGATAATAAAATATTTTGTAAATGCATCCTTTTTGGGACATCTAGGTATATCATTTTTCTTTTAAACTAGAATATAGAATTATATGATATGAATACACCATACTTCTGTTTTATGCACTTTTCTGTAGATCTCTAATCTTTTCATTATCTCAGCCAGATTACCTACAGTTATTTTTTAATCTTGATTCCATCAGTTCCTCTGCTTATTGTTGTTGCAGATACTTCCCTCTCTCTTGCACTGGTTTTCATTTTTGTAGGTGTGTATATTTGTGTGATTCTTTTAGAAATAGTTCATAGGGAATAAACTTTCTGAGTTCTTGGACACCTAAAAATATCTTTATTGATAATAGACATGAAAGTTGGTTGCTCTGGGTATAAAATCCATTCATTCTTTGATTCATTTTGTCAGTTTTCTTCTTTTTCTTTCCAAATATTTTAGAAATCTCACAAGCTGGGACTACATGTGTTCGTGCTTTCTCTAGCCCCTTTCTTAACTAGCTCAGAGAAAGGCATACAGATATTTCTAGATGTGTCAGCCTGTATTCCAGAAAATTCCCCCAAGTGGACTATAAACTCTTTGATGAAAGTTGTTTCTATATTATGCCACTTTGTAACTTGGAAGGGAGGGGAATACATAGCATACAGTAAGCACTCAATAAATCACCTATATAGTGTATACTCTTACCTACAAGTATTTCAATAGTGCCGGTTCATTGATTCTTTAGTCATAATCAAGATTTCGGGGGACATATGGCCCTCAGATATTTCTTCCTTACAAGTTTAGAGCCTGCTCTTCATTGAAAATACCTGGAATGCCTGTATTACATATGATAAGCCAGAGGAAAGAGGTTAATGTTCTAATACATCATTTCCTTCTGCTATAAAGCAGGAACTCTAGGAGCAGCAGTGCTGTATTGACAATGGAAAAGGAAGAAAAAGAACTCTATGCCTTTCCCTTACTTAACCCAGTAGCTGCTCTGAAGTATTATAGGAGCTAAGAAAACTCCATTGCAGTCAGGTATCACAGGTTTGAATCTACATTGTTATTTCCTCACTAAGGACCCCTTAGAACCACTGTTTCTCCAACTGAAAATAGAGATGATATACAGCTCATTGGGTTTTGTGAGGATAAAATAAAAGACTTGATATGTAGCAAGTATCACAGGGACAAACACATTGCATGAACTCAACATATGAGAGCTATTGTGCTTACTTACGTTGTATAACCCTGAAAAAAGGAAAACAAGACTTTTGGAAGGCACACTATTCTATACTATTCTATCCCTGTCTTTTGTCTGGAGACATAACCTCTTCTCAAATGGCCTTAAAAAAAAATCTGAGATGGAAGTTAGCATAAATTTAACAACTCTGCAGTCATCTTGACAGGTAGGTGGTGGTGGAACACCATTCTGATCATGGTACAATTTAGGATTAATAAAAGTGAACAATAATTTATCTTTTGACACAGCATCCTTAAGAGATGACATTCTGATCAGTTTGGACAGTGCATGTAATCCTCAAGAGTGAAAAGCATAGTATGTTTCTAGTAGTTTGACGAATCCTCAAATGGCTAAGAATTCTACATATGTTATCCCATAAGCTCTTGTGATCCCATAGAAAATGACTAACATTTACAAGAATATTGCATTGAAGACCAGTTCTAATTCTTGGGTGATATAGTTCCTCTCAAGTTTGTATAACCATAATAACTAGCTTTCACCTTGATTCTTTCTCTAGTAGGTACTCTTATGAAACTAACTTTGAAAATGTTCTTGGTTCTTGAATCTTAAGGGAAAAGTATGCTTTATGAAGAGACTTGAAATATTGTTTATGCTATTGATAAACAGAATTGTTCACTTAAGAATTATTATCCCATCCCTCAAGCTCACCTTATAACAAACACATATCCTCACACATACAGACACATATGTTGTTGTTGTTGTTGTTATCGCTATGGAAGTAGACTGCCCCATCTTCCTTCTGAGGAGTGGCTGGTGGGTTTGAACCACCAACCTTCTGGCTAGTAGTCAATGCCTTAGGCACTATGCTACCAGAGCTCCTACAGATACATTAATTTTTATGAAAAATTATTATTATTCCACATGGCCCCCATTTAGCCCATTCTTTCAAAATATAATTGCAGATACATCAGGCTTGCACTGCAAAGTTTGCTGTTTTGTTAATAAGTGGATGATAGTTGATTAACAGAGATAAGAATGTAGCAAAAAAAAAGTTAATATTTTACCTTAATTTATTTTAAAATTTATAAGGAATTTCATATGAGGCCCCAGGTACATGAATAGAATAATGAACAAAATGCTTAAAATAACATTTTGAAAGACTATTTCTGGGCTAAAACAAAGTGACTTCAGCATCATTTTCTGCATTATCTATAAAGAGATATGAATCAGTCAATAAATCCAGATGACCTCTTCAAGGAAAAAAAATGGTGCATATGCAGAAAAGACTTGGTAAGATCTACTGTCTTTCTATCTGAATTAGAGGTCAATATAAGTGACTTTTCCATAATAAGGCTTGTTACTAGGATACTAATGGATGACTTTATACTTCTTAAAGTCAAACAATGTCTGTATCTGTCTAGAATGAACCAAATGAGAAAGGATTGACTCACTTTTCAACTCAGTATTCAGCAACCTACATGTCTATGTGTTCTTGTATACAACTGTGGCATATGAGAACATACTAAACAGCAGTAATAGCGCAGTTTATCCAATATGAGCACAGATTCTTGAGGAAATTAAATTAGCTATTATTATTATTATTATTGAGACAATATGCCTACTTAATATCATACTATGGCTATCCAGAGGTTGATCTGGAAACATTCCAATTGGCAGAAGAGGAAATAATTATTTAAATGATAGAGTCAACTTGCAGAGGAAATCAGCCCTGTGTCATTTAGATCCTATATTGATTCAAAATTCTGCTACAGTCTCTACTTATCAGACTGTAGAGTGTTGGCACTGCTCAGAGATTCCCAGGTTCAGAGTAATATATCTCTAAAAGCAGGCAATTGACCTAGTAGTAAAAAACAAGTGCAAAAATGCTGGAAATACAGTCCCTCCACACACCTGTAAAATTATTATGGACTGGGCACCTCTACCTTCCTGACATGAAACAAATCCAACATCCAAGAAGAGGTAAAGACTATTAGACCATATTCCTCATGATCTCAATTGGTGATGCTAGAGCAGCAGTTATGTGAAAACTTTTGGTATTGAGTAAATGTAGTTTTTACTCTAGCCAAGGGTAGAGCCATCAGTGGTAAAAGCATATCCAACCTAGAGTCCCAGGCCCCACAAGGGGTTCATGAGTATAGCCCAGGGAAGACACAACTTGAATGATGAAGGAACTTCATCCACCAATATATCCACGAGGAAATAATTTAATTCAAAAATCTTAAACCAACCTGCTGCTTTTACTAAAGACCTTCTGAGAGAAAATTAGCACCTATTCATTGACTTGTTTCTTCCTTGCTAGATTTCTAGCAGTGGGTAACCACACTCTCTTATTTAGTCACTGCCAGATTTGGAGTTTTGTCAGATGCAAATATTTCCCACAGATCTGAGCTAGATTTCACTTTGGTTTTGCACTGTCCTTTCCCCTATCCCCACTTTTTAAAAGCACAACATGTGGAATCCCATATGAAAGGGCAAATGCTGAGGGAAAAGATACTGAGGAAGATTTCCTAAACAAGCAAAAAGATGGCCTCTGGGTTCAGGTGTGGTGGCTTTAAGGAAGGGGCTTCAGATGTAGAACTGCCTAGGCTCCAAAAACTGGCTTAGATCTTTTTAGTTTTGAAGGGAATTCTGTAAAAAGATTCAAGTAGATCAAAGGAGGATTCTCATTCAAAGATAATGTTATAGTAGGAGACAGGTCATGGAGAGAATGGACAAACAAACTCTGAAAATAACAAAGGATGCTATAAGAGAACTCACGATAGAGAGGTTGGATGAAAATGTGTGTGTGGCCAAAGCCCTGACATTCCCTTTACTTTCTCATTGTTGGTAAGTACCTTTGAGTCAGCTCCAACTCATAACAACCCTGTGTACAACAGAACAAAATGTTGCCTGGTGTTGCATCATCCTCACAACAGAAGGTATGTTTGAAGTTATTGTTTCAGATACTGTGTCAATCCATCTTGTTAAGAATCTTCCTCTTCTTGGTTGACCTTCTACTTTACCAAATAGGATATCCTTCTCCAGGGATTGGTCCTTCCTGATAACATGTCCAAAGTAAATAAGACAAAGTCCCAGCATCTTCACTTCTAAGGAGCATCCTAGCTGGACTTCCTCCCAGACAGATTTGGAGACTTGTTCATACTTCTGGAAGTCCATGGTATACTCAATATACCCTTGACATTAACATATCTTAAAATGGCTTACTCATAGTATCAGTGATTTATAGTGCAGGTAAACTTGTGGACAGAAGGTGACTCGTAGCAATCCCCCTTGGGTATCCAAGGCAGTATCTCTATGGAAGTAGATTGCCCACTCTTCCTTCCAAGGAGTGGCTGGTGGGTTTGAACCACCAGCCTTCTGATTAGCAGTCAAATGCCTTAGGCACTATGGCACCAGAGCTCCTACAGTACTAGTGATTTATAGTACAGGTTACCCTGTGGACAGAAGGTGACACAGGAGCACTAAAGGAAGACCAAGTTTTGGGATGGGTGGAGATTTCCTCCCCTGTACATTCTAAACTCACTTATCCCAGCACTCTGAGAGGTAGTTTTCAAAAGAATTGGGTAATATTCCAGCTGCCACTAGAGGGCACAGCTAGGACACCTGACTGCTGTCTCTATTTGTGGTGCTGGAAATCAAATGGAATTGTGTCCTAAAGTTCCCAGAAGAACACTTTGAAGAAAGAAGATGGACCAGGGGCCTTTGTGGTACCTATGGATTGATGTAGCACCTGGAATCACCTCTTCTTTAAGCTGCAGGGACCAGTAGGGAGCTGCCACTGCTCAAGGAACTGCCATCAAACAACAGCAACTAAAGAAGCTGTTGTGAACCCTGGATTCCTCATAGAAGTGTGTTCAGGGATAAGATATTTTTATTTATTTGGAAAACAGCCTAGATCAGTGCAAAATGTCTATGACTCCAGCCTCATTTTGACCATGCTTCCCTTTATTCTCAGAATGAAATTTTACCTCATGCCTTTCTTCCAACTTCAGGACCTTGGCACAGACTACCTCCCATTTCTGGATTCCTTCCACCCATTCTTATCTGTTTGGCTAACTCCTACTCCTCTTTGTAGCTCAGGTTAAACTTCTTTCCACAGGAATCACTGATTCTCTTGTAGCACTCCATACTGTTTCTTCACAATTGTAATACCACTTGGAATATAATATATATATATAGGAGCTCTGGTAGCATAGTGCCTAAGGCACTTTACTGCTAACCAGAAGGCTGGCGGTTCAAACCCACCAGCCACTCCTCGGAAGGAAGGTTGGGCAATCCTACTTCCGTAGTGATACTGCCTCGGAAACCCAAGGAGGGGTCGCTATGAGTCGGGGTCGACTCGACGGCACATAACAACAACAACACTATATATATATATATATATATATATATATATATATATATATATATATATATATCCATGCACTGTAATCTCCAGGTGGAGTCATCCAATTCCTTGCACATGATTTTATTCACTACACTTTATACAATGCCAGTAAAAATGTATGTTTAAGTGGAGTGTCTAGCGACACATAATGATATTCTTTGCAGATGAGCTTGCCCCATAAGCAGATAAGCAGCTCAATTTCCAGCACAGATAAACATGTTTATATTGCAACCCTTCATGGAAGCTTTGTGCAATTCTGTAAACATGCACAGTGATGCAAAAGAAAAGACAGTATTTTCCCAGTAAAAATAAGAGTGGCTGCTACAGATTACTGTAACCAGTCAGGAATTTTACATAAAAATACTCAAACAAAGGTGAATATTATTACTTAAGTTTAAGGAAGACTGAATAAGAACTAAAATGTCTATATTGACATAAAATTATATTTTGGGATGGGTTTATTTACAATTTATCAACACTAGAGTAGAGCCTAAAATTTATTTTGACAAATAGTAGAAATGCTTAATTAAACAATAAGTGTGGTCCCTTGGGTGGCAAGAAAGTGATTATCATTCACTGGACTTTCACCATTGAATTTCCAGAAATTTGATATTAAGAGTGTGATGAAGGAAATAATCATGGGATTCTTAAAGCAGGGTTTCTTTCAACATGAGCCTGGCATACTTTTTGGGTACATATTCCTTGCACTATACAAGTGGACATTTGTACTGACAAATAATAATTGCTTTGAAACAGGAAGTTAGACAAATGTTAGATTATTTCTTTGCATAAATGTCCACTTTTTTTGGGAAATGCTATGGAATTTTATAAATGTGAAGTAATACCACCAGTTTTCTGGGCATATTTGTAAAGGCTCAAAATTGAGCCATACAAGTATCTATTAAAAGCACATATTAAAATATTATTAAAAATATGAGCCTTGAAGGCAATTTTGACTTTATTCTTATGTTGATAAAGTGTAAATAAACACACTATGACTGTCACAGTTTTGCTTTGTGGCTATGTCATGAAAATCCATGACTGCTGAGAGTTAGAACTACAAAACATCAGAAACTCAACAGGTCCTTTGAAATCGCTTTATAACTTAAAAAGCTGACTCCCAGAGAGCGGAAGTGATGTGCCTGAGGTTACCCAAGAGGGTTAGGGGCAGAACAGAAACTGCAGTGAAGTTTTGCGGTTTTTGTCCACTGTGCCTAAGGCACTTGACTGCTCACCAGAAGGCTGGCGGTTCGAACCCACCAGCCACTCCTCGGAAGGAAGGTTGGGCAATCCTACTTCCGTAGTGATACTGCCTCGGAAACCCAAGAAGGGGTCGCTATGAGTCGGGGCCAACTCGACGGCAAACAACAACAACAACAACAACATACTTCTGTTCCAGGGTTTCCCTTTATTGAAAGCCTACACTTAACATCGCTTTCTGACTTTACCAACTCTCTGGAAATCAGTCACTTTAAAATGTCAAAAAATAAGGGGCTTGTATTTGTAAAATAGTCTCCTAATATTGTGGAAGGAAGAGATATTATAAAAATTTGGCATCATTTGTTAACCCTAAAATAAAAAAGTATCAACCCCTATCCTAGTCTCCTTGAAGGGTAAGGTGTGCCTGAGACAAGCCATTGTATTTTCAATTGCCTCTTATGCAGTCAATGGACAATGAAAAAGGAAGACCGAAGAAGAATCGATGTTTTTGGGTTGTGGTGTTGGTGAAGAATGCTGAAAGTACCATGAACTGTGAAAAGAACTAACAAACCTGTCCTGGAGGAAGTGCAGCCAGAATGTTACTAGGAAGCGAGAATGGACAGACTTCATCTCACCTACTTTGGTCATGTTGTAGGAAGGGACCATTCCCTGGAGAAGGATATCATGCTTGGTAAAGTGGAGGGTCAACGAAGAAAGGGAAGGCCCTCAAGGAGATAGATTGACACAGTGGTTACAACAATGGGGTCAGGTATAGCAAGGATCATGGGGCTGACACAGGACCAGGCAGTGTTTCATTCTGCTGTACACAGAGTCATTATGAGTTGGAGATGACTCCATGACACCTAACAACAACAACAACAACATAGCCTATCACAGTTACAGCTCAGATCCCCTGGGTTGACTGTATATACAAACCTGGGCTCAGAGCCTCTCAAACTTAAGGCTGCACTGTGGCTGCTATCAGGGAAGAGAGAATAAAAATGAGAACTTGAGTGAGGCACTGGTGTTATAAAATACAGGGAGTTATTCTTCAGGCTCCAAAAGGGAAACATTTCACACTTGTTTCCAAAAATCTTATTATTCTCTATTTTCAGAGAATATATATGTGTGTGTGTGTGTGTGTGTGTATTTAATTGTGATTTGGGTGAAAATTTACAGAGCAAATTCACTTTACATACAGCAGTTCACATACATTTTGTCTCATGACATTGACTACAATTTACCACAATGCAACAGCTCCCCTCCCACTTCCTCCCGATAGTTACCTCTTCTCTGTGTCCATCCCTCCATGCACTCCTGCCCCCTGAGCTGTCTCCTTGTGCATAAACAGCCCTTCTTTCTCCCATAATTGTTCTCTCCAAGGAGTGTATCTACCTCAGGTAAATGTTCAACTCATATGCTTGTCTTTTGTTTGGCTGGAAGTCACAGGAGTGGGTTCAATTCCAGACCTGAAGGGCAGCTAGGGGCCACAGTCTCAGTCATTCCATCAGGCTCTATCAAACCAGCAAACCTGGTCTCCCTTAGAGAATATATTTCTTTTGAAAAAGAAAGTTAAGGCAAAAAAACGTTTGTTAGGTTCTATCTCCTATCACAACCAAAAATTAATAAGTCCATCAGTAAGCAATTATTAAAGGGCTATCATAAAGTAACTATCCAAAAATTACCTGAGGGAAGTCATTTTACCCACTTCAAATCCATCTATAAGTCTGCTCACTCCTGATAATATACATCAATACTTTTTGCACTCTAATGGATAAAAGTCCAAGTATTTTAGAGCCTCCCTCTTGTTATGGGCCTTGAAAGTCAGTAATTCTCAACAGCATGTGTCAAAGTAAACCCAGGGTGACATGAGCTGTGCTATCATCTCCTGAGTATCATGTCAGAGCTGACAGTGGGGGTGGTAGAATGTTTAAAAGGCATAATCCAAATGTACCATTAATTTGCTTTTACTAAAATAGTTATTTCATAGTTCCAAATAATACTAAAGGAAGATGTACAATATATGTTTTTTTTCTCAAAGTGGAGGTTGGTTTAAACAGTCAAGAAGTGCATTTATTAGTGAAACTATCTTTTGCTAAGTAATCTTTGTTCTTTAGAGAGACAGTAAAGATGATCTATCTGAGGTAAACAATGCACATAAAATAGTATTTATGTTTACATTTTTATAAATTTTCATTTGATTTAATTTCCAACTTATCACAAGTGTTTAGATGTTATGAAAAAATTCCATATGCCTTTTATCTAGAGTCATCAAATATTTACATTTGTTCAGATATTGCTTTATTTCTCTCTCATAGGTATGTGTATGTATACATATAGATATAGATAGATAGAGATATCTTTTTTTTTTTTTTTTCCTGCCTCATTTTGGAGTAAATTGCAGAAGACATCATGCTCATTCACCTTTTATTTTTTCCTGATCCAGCATCTAATCCAGCATCATGGATTGCATTTAGTTATAATAACTCTTCAGCTGCCTTTCTTTCTGTTTCATGTCCTTTACATTTTTGAGGACTACAGGCTAGATATTTGCAAAATGTCCACAATTTGGGTTTGTCTGATGTGAACTGTAAATCCATTTTACAAAGAGTGTTCCTTGATTTGAGAATGTAGGAAACAACGCTTGTAGTAGTTGTAGAACGAGTAATATTATTATACTGTGCTAAACCATAGCCTTGTAATTCATATAGACTATTTAACACAATTTTACAGGTAATCAATCTGCATTATATATAATTGGTTTACTATTATTGATAATAAACTCATTAAATCTTGCCATTTTGTGGCCTCTTTCATTTCATATTTTGTTTAAATGAGACTAATGTTTTAAAAAGCTGAATTCAGTAAACTACGAGTTTGAGGTTGGCATTCCTTTTCTCTTATCAGAGACATTTTAAACTAGTATTTGTATAGTGCTTGTAATTTCCTTCATATGTTAACACATTATGTGAGTGAACTGACTCCCAACAAACTTCCTGGAATGTGGATGCCATTAATGCAATGATAGGCTGCAGCAATGCCAGTACCTAAGAGACTTCATAGAATCCAGGTAGCCATGGGTGGGTTCTGACCCTGTTCTTCTGACCCCAAATTCCAGGATTCTCCTTCTTTAACCAGAAGAAAGGTGGTACATACCATCTATTGCTACTTTGATTCTGTTCCTTAAACAGGCATGAGCCAAAAATAGACATTTGACTAAAAAGAGGTGTTATCAGGCTTCAACCTTGGATATGGGTCAAATTCAAATGTAAATGGAATCATCATGCCCCAAAAGGAGTTGACTAACAGAGCAAACCATTCATAACACTCCAAATGGTCAGATATAAGACAATGAACTGTATACCAGGAAGTGCTTCATGGTCTAGTAACAACTAATTTCAAAACCATTACTTCTTGAATCTCAATTTTCTCACTCTAAAGTAAGAATACTACCCTCATACCAGCATTATTTTGAGAATTAGAGACAGTATCTGTGAAGTATTTTTTTTTCCCCTCAATAGATGGTAGATGTTAATACTTATTTTATTAGTTACTCATCAGGACAGCTATATTGATCCATGATCCATGTAGTTAACTTTGTTTGAAAGGATTTCCATAACTTAAATTCATGTAAAAAAAAAAAAAACGCACATTCGATGTAGCATAGTGGTAAGAGCACAGACTCCAAAGCCAGGCTGCAGGCTCACACCTGGCTCTTCAGACAGCTGTCTTGTCCATGGAAACCACCTAGATGGTAACTTTCCAAGTCATTTCCACACCAGAGAATACAGCAGTATTCTCTGAAATTATCTTTTTCAAGTGGTTATACTCCAAGTCTAATATAGTTCTCTCTAATAGTTCTTATTTTAGAATGTAAAAGTGTGACTTATAAAAAAGAAACCTTATTCAAACTATAGATTTTTGTTGTTGTTGTTTTCTTTTCTTATGGTACAGCAAGGGAAAATACCACCCAATGTCCCCATCAGAGTTGTACTATACAAACCATGACATTTTTAATCTGTGCTTTACAGAGCATCCCATTAGAGTTCCAGAGAAACCCTTACTTTCTATTATGTCAACGACACCTTCGCTGGCCTGGAGCCATCACCAGCTCTTGGAGCGCTGAACCATGAAGCAATATCTCTGTAACTAGGCCAAATAGGCCACGACCTGACAGGCTGTAAAGCAGTCATTATCTCCCATTAAGTCTGCAATCTGTACTTTGCATATTTTAAAACAACTATCCAGTTGTGCTACAGAGCTGTAACTGCCAAATGAATAATTAGATTTTTAGGAGACTATAAAGGAGAGCAAACTGCTTTCTACGGTGCCAAAAACAAAGTCAATTCAGATTTTATTTTCTCTCCTCCCATGTTTTTATCCTTACTCTCTGGCAGTCAGACCAAAAATATTTCAAAATCAGATAAATAGACCTCTGCTGCATGATTTATCACATAAAACTAAGTCTTGGTTGATGCTACGTGGGTGCCAAAACATTCTGGGTTGTGAAAGCCGTGGGCTGCTTCTTGTACAGTTGGGCAGAGTACTGTAGATGGCCAGGGCCTAATATTGCTTTGTTTGGTTTATGTGATTACAGAGACAGTTTTATAAAATATAAAATGACTGAATGAGGTACTTAAATGTCAAAGCTCAGAAAAAATTTGCTTTTGTGGTTTAAAATTTAAGTGTTCCCCACACACACACTCCCTGGATGTCTAAGTAATTCATTTCCTTTAGCTTTAATAGGAGAGATGCAAGTAACTTCAGAAAATTTGGAATAGGATCAAAATACATATAAAATATCCTATTAACTCTTGCCCCCTGTTTTACATTTTGAGGAAGATTTTTAACTAAACTCTTGAAGCTCAGTACCTATGATGTCATTAAACATTTTTTCACAACAGTGGATTGTGACTGGAAAATTTACAACTCTTCTTTTCAGCGGGGGATTAAACTTTCAAGGAATAAATTAAATTGGGTTAAAATATCGAACAGAGTTTTCAGATGAGTGCTTTATTCAAGTACCACATGCCATGTTAACTTTGAAATGAAACTCTAGTTAGGTAAATAATTTTTGTCAAGAACCTCCTGCTCAGGTGGTACACTGCTGTAAGCCTACTTTATTAATATTGGTTTGCAATCTTCAGTAGAGGTACAGAAAGAATTTTAAATGCAATTAAAGCTGAGCTAGAAGGTCACACAGCTAAGCTTTAATCAAAAGCTGAATTCAAGCCTACTTTACATATAATAAGGAGCTCTCATGGTGTAGTGGTTAAACTACTCGGCTGTTAACCTAAAGGCTGGTGGTTCAAACCCACAAACCACTCCATGGAAGAAAGAGGAGGTAGTCTGCTTCAGTAGATTTACAGCCTTAGAAACCCAAGGCTATGAGCTGGCATCGGCATGATAGCAGTGAGTTTGGTTTGAGGTTTTTACATATAATAGGAACTCTAGTGGAGCCTTGGTTAAAGCATATGGCTGTTAACCAAAAGGTTAATAGTTCAAACCCAGCAGCTGCTCTGGGAGAAAGATGAAGCAATTTGGTTTTGTAAAGATATACAGCCTTAGATGACAGGGTCATATAGGAGACAGATGATGGGAAAGGAGACAGGTGGTGAGTGTATAAGTGCTGCCAACTAACGAATAAAGGAGTACAGCATAGTACCTTGCTTACGTAGATAACATACAAAAAAAAGGTAAATCGTGGGCAAGTCACTCCAACATATGATCACTGTTCTGGTTACCTAGTGCCACTCTGACAATAAATATACCACATATGGGATGGCCTTAACAAACAGGAGTTTATTCTCTTACAGTTCGGGAGGCTAGAAGTCCGAGTTCAAAGTGCCAGGCTCTAGGGGCTGGCCTTTGATCTTGGGCTTCAGCTCTGTCTCTTGCTCCAGGCCCACTGAAGCTAGAGGCATTTCTTCACTCAGACAGCTACTGGCTGTTGAGGCTAACAAGCCAAAGGTTGACAAATAAAATGACATAGTCCCAATGTTACCAAACCACATGGCAGGCCATTCATTCAAGTCCATTGAAAGTCCTAAGGTTTGCAGAGCATGGCAGGCTGCTGAGCAATGACAAGGCTACATGCAGGGTTCAAGCATGCCATATCTAGAGACTATCCCCAAGACTTCTCTTTATATATAGGAAGCAGACCACATCCCAAAGGCAGCTAGTCTGCTGCTTGTGGTAGATCCCACCATGGAGTTGATTGCCAGTCTCATCATGGGGAATAACTACCACCAGCTGCCCAGCCACTCAACCAGCCCCAACCAAGCTGACATACAAATTTAAGTACCACAATCACCAATTAAATATAAAAACAAAAATGTCACAATGCCTCAGAGACGACAGAGCATCACAGTCCACACAAAGAAACAAGATAAAGCAGGAGAAACAAGAACCAGGATACAGACGCAAAACATATCCTTGGGGAAGACACAGCATTGGAACTCCCTAATAAGGAATTCAAAAGAATTATATTTAGGTACCTTCAAAGAATTGAGAGGCAGATCAAGGAAAATACTGAAAAAACTGAGGAAAACACAGAGAAAATGCTAGAATAATTTTGAAAGACAATACAAGAACAAAATGACAAAATAAATGAAAAATTAGGAATGAGATAAAATCTACAGACAGAAATCCAGAAGATTAACACTAAATTTTTAGAAATAGATAATACATTGAACAGGCAAAGGAGTAGAATTGGATCAATGGAAGACAGAATTCCTAAGATTGAAGGAAAATACCTCAATACTTCTTTGGAAAGGGATCAATCAGAAAAAAGATCAAAGCAAAATGAAGAAAGTCTAAGGTTCATGTGGGATACCATCAAGAGGAATAATCTACATGTAATTGGAATTCCAGAACAGGAAGAGACAAATAAAACCACAGAAAAAATTGTTGAAGATGCACTGGAAGAGAATTTTCCAGGTATGATGAGAGATGAGAATATATACATTCAAGAAGTCCAACGAACCTCAAGCAGGATAGACCCCAAAAGAAAATCACCCAGACATATCATCATCAAACTCACCAAAACTAAAGACAAAGAAAGAATCCTGAAAGCAGCATGGGAAAAAGAAAAAGTTACCTACACAGGGCAACCAATAAGACTAAGCTCGAATTTCTTGGCAGAAGACAATAGGATGGTATATATAAAACCCTGAAAGAGAAAAATTGCCAACCAAGAATTATATACCCAGCAAAATTGTCCCTCAAATATGATGGTGAAATTAGACATTTTCAGATAAGCAGAAATTAAGGGAATTTGTTAAAACCAAACCAACCTTATAAGAGATGCTAATGGGAGTCCTTTGAACAGAGAACAAATATAGCAAACAACAACTGACCATTAACACACATGATGACATAAACCAGAAAGCAACCCCATTATAGAAGTACCCAAAGTAAATAAGCATACACGATTGTAAACAGGGAAGCAGAGAAATCAAATGACAAATGAGGGCAACTACAAACTGAAAAAATGGCAAAAAACTGTGTAGTTCTAGAACTTCTAAATGTTAGGGAAGTCAAGACAACTGCAAGATAGAACAGGCTGTTCTAAACTTGGGAAGAAAATTATAAATCACAGGGTAATCTCAAAGGAAAATAATAAACCTTCACATCCAAATAAAAAAGAGGACCAGCACAAATATTTAGCAAACACTAAAACAATAGCAACAAAGAAAAAGATAATACAATTCATAAACAAAACAAGCTCAGCATAGAAAATTATATGGAACAAAGAAATCAACACCAGGAAAAAGCACATAAAAAAATGACAGCAACAAATTCATACCTATTGATAATTACATATCTGACAAGGGACTTATCTGTAAAATTTATAGAAAACTCAACACCTCGACAACAAAAAGATTAACAATCCAATTTAAAAATGGGCAGAAGACATGAATAGACACTTCACCAAAGTGGATATTCAGGTGGCCAGCAAATACATGAAGAAATGCTCATGATCATTAGTCATCAGAAAGATGCAAATCAAAACAACAATGAGATACCATCTTACCCCAGCACTAATGGCAAAGTTCAACAAGACAGAAAATCACAAATGCTGGAGAAGATGTGGAGAGATTGGGATTCTCATACACTACTGATGGGACTATAAAATGATACAAACTGTGGAAAACAGGAGCCTAAGGCACTTGACTGATAACCAGAAGGCTGGCAGTTCAAACTCACTAGCCACTCTTCGGAAGGAAGGTAGGGCAATCCTACTTCCGTAGTGATACTGCCTCGGAAACCCAAGGAGGGGTCGCTATGAGTCGGGGCCGACTCGACGGCAAATAACAACAACAACAACAAC
>NW_006921706.1:6724882-6756258 GCF_000298275.1 Orycteropus afer afer
TCAAGTGCCTTAGGCACTATGCTACCAGAGCTCTTTAGTTTTGTGTATTTCACTGCACATAAATTATATTTCAATAGAATGCATTTAAAAGAAAGAAAGTAAATAAAAGATTTACAGCCTTGGAAACCCTGTGGGACAGGTCTACTCAGGAGGCCTAAGTCACTTGAATGCTAACCAGAAGGCTGGTGGTTCAAACCCACCAGCCACTCCTTGAAAGGAAGATGGAGCAATCTACTTCCATAGGGATACTGCCTCAGAAACCCAAGGAGGGGTCGCTATGAGTCAGGTCCAACTCGACGGCACATAACAACAACAGGAGGGAGGTAGCGCCCCCCTACCCCCAGATAGGAACATAAGAATGGTTGCTGTTCCTACAGTATTCTTCCCAAAGACTAATTGCTCAGACACTGAATATATATTCAGTCTGGATATTTAAATGAGTAATTCAAAAGTTAGAAAGAGGACTGCAATGATAGCCCCTAACGTTGTGGTTGTTGTTAGGTGCCATCGAGTCATCTCCGACTCATAGCGAACCCATGCACAGCAGAACTAAACACTGCCTGGTCCTGTGCCAGGCACACGATCCTTGCTATACCTGAGCCCATCGTTGCAGCCACAATGTGAATACATCTCATTGAGGGCCTTCCCCTTGTTTGTTGTCCCGCCACTTTGCCAAGCATGACATCTTTCCAGGGAATGGTCCCTTCCTACAACATGACCAAAAAAGGTGAGACGAAGTCTGGCCATTCTCACTTCCAAGGAGCATTCTGTCTGCACTTCTTCCAGGACAGATTTGTTAGTTCTTTTAGAAGTCCATGGTACTTTCAGCATTCTTCGCCAACACCACAACTCAAAAGCATCAATTCTTCTTCAGTCTTCTTTTTTCATTGTCCAGCTCTCACATGCATATGAGCCAATTGAAAATACCATGGCTTGTGACAAGTGCAACATCTTTGTTCTTCAGCACTTGGAAGAGATCCTTTGCAGCAGATTTGCCCAATGCTATACGACGTCTGATATCTTGACTGCTGCTTCCATTAGTATTGATGGGAGAACCAAGTAATATGAAGTCTTTGACAACTTCAATCTTTTCTCCATTTATCATGATGCTGCTTATTGGTTTTGTTGTGAGGATTTTTGTTTTCTTTATATTGAGGTGCAATCCATACTGCAGACTGTAGTCTTCAATCTTCATCAGTGTTTCAAATCATTCTCACTTTCAGAGAGCAAAGTTGTGTCGCCTGCATAATGTAGGTTGTTAATGAGTCTTCCTCCAACCCTGATGCCATGTTCTTCTTCATACAGTCCAGCCTCTCGGATATTTGCTCAGCATAAAGATTGAATAAGTATGGTGAAAGGATACAACCCTGACACACTCCCTTCTTGATCTTAAACCATGCAGTGTCCCCTTGTTCTATTCAAACAACAGCCTCCTGGTCTATGTACAAGTTCTTCATGAGCACAATCAACTGTTCTGGAATTCCCATTCTTCTCAATGTTATCTATAATTTGTTATGGTCCACACAATTGAATGCTTTTGCATAAGCCCCTAACAAGATTCAAATTCTGATTAATTCAGCAATGGAGCTTTAGATGTCTTATCAGATACTTCTGATAAGGCATTAAAAAAAAGTTCATATACTATTCAGCTGAACTCAAGAAACTTTTCAAGAGAAACTTGTTACCGAGTTTGACTTACTGAAAATCAGTCACTTGGAGTTTCATTAATCCCAGAACTATTCTGTAGTGGGAAAACATGCATAATAAATCCTCCTTTTTTTTAGTACATAAGCAAATATAGTGACCGACTAACCACTTCTATCATTTTTACTATTTATCCAAAGCAGGACAAGAGGAAATTAATGCACCTGGAGCCATCATTAATTCAAGGAAAGGGACAAAACATGCCAAAGTCATGACTTTGTGCTCCTTTGTGAGCCTGCAAAAGGGAGAAAAAGGAAAGCCAAAAGATGTTGAAATAGGCCAATATGAGTAAAAGAAATGGCTACATTTTCAATCTCATTTGATCAATAATTTTTCATGTTATTTCTTGGAGTGCAGTTCAAAATTGTTAACAACTGCACAACATGAGGATGTGTGCTGGGGTACCAGGACAGTGTTCTGGAGCCTTCTTGCTGTGCTATTCAACCCTTTAGATGCTGGACCCCCAAGGAGGTGAAACTATTCAGGGGCAAGGGCTAGAAGTCAGGGTACTCAGTATAGTAGAGTATACAGTGGCCACTTACCAACCAGTACGTAAGTCCTATAACACTGGTTCATATTAGCTAAATAGCTATCGTTGTAGTAATCACTTACTCTCACCATTCATCAGCCTTGTTTTTTTTTCTTAGTTGTCTTCAAGTCAACTGAAATACAGAAATATTTCAGTAATACCCATTTACTCTAAAAGTCAAAGAATTCCGAATGGCCAAGAAGCAATGGAAAAAAATTACAGAAATATGGTTTTCACACTTTTAAAAATTCCTTAATCTTTGACATTTACACTTTCATGATCTCCAGGTTAAATTCCTTTGAATTATCGCTGTCTGATGCAATTAACTGGATCAAAATCTACTCTACTTAAAATTATAAATTTAATAAGTTCTTAAGCAAGCATTTGTCTAAACATACCTTTTCATGAGCATATGAACCAATGCTGGTGTTTTTGTGTTTTTTTTGGGGGTCTTGAAACATTAATCTTAATCCTCAAATCCAAGGTCTGAGAAAATTATACTAGCTAATTTCTAATTAGCTAAAATTTCTAATTAGCTAAAATCTCATTCCAAGGCTTTTACATAAAGAATTATGAATTAAACGTACATCAAGAGTCACCTTGAAGGGGAGATACCCTAAAAGGGCTTCCTGAAGTTTTGGGTGTGTGGTATGGCAAAAAGGAAGGTGAAATTCACACGGCAGGCATATAGGTTTAAGTTGTGTTGTTGTTAATTGCTGTCAAGTCAGTAATGACTCATGGCCACCCCATATATGCAGAAGTGCTCCATAGGGTTTTCAAGGCTATGACCTTTCAGAAGCAGATCACGTATCTGATGGGGGGGTTCAAACTGCCAACCTTCTGGTTAGTGGTAGAGTGGAGAAAGCTCTAAAGAACAAATTGAGGTGTCTTGTTGTTCAACATGTATAGATATCAGCTCCTTCTCCCTGTCTGCTCTTCCTCTCCTTCTTCTTACCCACATGAACCCAACATCAGTGCTCAATATCCACAAAACACCATCTCAGTAGGTATGTATCAATCATGTTATATATACCCACCACTAAATGTTTTCCTCAGAAGGAAGATGGGGCAATCTACTTCCATAGTGATACTGCCTCAGAAACACAAGGAGGGGTCACTATGAGTGGAGTCCGACTTGACGGCACATAACAACAACCACAACAAACTTTTTCATCAGGATTTCAAGTTGTACTAATGTCTCTAATTTGGGGACACATCTCCCTCTTCCTTCATTCAATTGACTACTCATGTTTACTGTCTCATACCTATAGCTGAGTGCATTGTAAATTCAAGCTGGCCATTTTCCTAATCTGGAAGTTTCTCCTGAAGATTCTTTCCTAATCTGTGCTACGTTCTTTTCCACAACACTATTGTTGTTGTTGTTGTTGTTGTTATGTGCCAATGAGTCAGAACTGACTCATAGAGACCCCTCCTTGGGTTTCCGAGGCAGTATCACTACGGAAGTAGATTGCCCAAACTTCCTTCTGAGGAGTGGCTGGTGGGTTTGAACCATCAGCCTTCTGGTTAGCAGTCAAGTGCCTTGTGCACTGTGCTACAACACTAGTACCCCCAAATCATGAATCCACTCATCCTTCCATTACCCACATTATTTTATTTGGAATTAAGCAATAATTGTTTCGGCATTTTTGCCTGCTCATAGTTTTAGCAATTTAAAAGGACACTTTCCATAAAAGACAGAGTCAGGATTTCAAATTCTGATTTGGACATTTACTAGTGAGGACTGAGCAAGATAGTTAACTTCTCTGAGCTTCAGATTCCTTATTTGCAAGATAAGAGATGCAAATAATATAACCCAAAGGGATGACAAGATTAAATGAGATACTGTTTGGAGCTCTGGTAATGTAGTGCCTAAGGCATTTGACTGCTAACCAGAAGGCTGGCGGTCCAAACCCACCAGCCACTCCTCAGAAGGAACGTTGGGCAATCTACTTCTGTAGTGATACCACCTCGGAAACCCAAGGAGTAGTTGCTATGAGTCAGACCCAACTCAACGACAGTAAGTTTGATTTTTGGTTTGGTTTGGAAAGTATCTAGTACAGAATAATGATTCAATTCAGAGCTTGTATTATATTTCAATTTGTTTTCTTTAGGTTTTAAAATAATTTTTAATTTGTGTCTTTCCTTTTTTCTGCATTCTACTGCAATCTCACCAAAGGCAGTGACTTCTTATCTAATTTTTTTGGTCTCTTCCCCTCCCCAGGCACATGGGGAAGAATTCTTCATTTCTTGGGCACTATATGACTAAAGCATTTGACTGCTGACCAGAAGGTTGGCAGTTCAAATCCAACAGCCATTCCATGGAAGGAAGATGGGGCAATCTACTTCTGAAAAGATTTACTGCCTCGTAAACCCAAAAGAGGTCACTGAGTCAGAATCGATTCAATGGCAGTAAGTATACTCAATATTTAGAGTATACTCAAACTCAATATTTGAAGCTCTGGTGGTGTAGTGGTTAAAGCACTGGAGTGGCTAACCAAAAGTTTGGCAGTTCGAACCCACCAGGCACTGTGAAGGAAAAAGTTGAAGCAGTCTGCTTCCGTAAAGATTTATTATATAGATGAGATGATTAATGTATACTTAATTCAGAAAAACAAAGGAGCCTTATAAAAATCTGGGTATTTTGTTGAAGAGAGAGAGAGAAAAAGAGAATTGAACCTGAAATTAAGCATACCGAATTCAACATTTAGAAAAAACGCACACTTAATTGTCTTCACTGTTAACCTCAACATAGAGATGTTTGATCTAGTATGTAATGGGCAACAACAGTGCTATGGCCACATTATCACTTATTCAGTAAATAATAATATTTCTTTTCAGGCAAAAGATAACCTTAACCTTTCAAAGAAGAAAAGAAAAGAAAAAAGACAAAATGGTCAAGGAGAATTTCAGGTTGTGAAGCCGATATGAAAGGCAGATAATGTAAGCACCAATATCACATAATTAGATACATTCTAACCAGTCCCCTTACCCCAGCCCCTCACGCTTCTTGTCCAGCTTTCATATTGTAACCAAAACAAGTTTTCAACATGTCAATCACCTACTCTAAAACGTACTTGGTTTCCTAATCTTTGTAGAAAATTCCTTAGCCTGGCATTCAAGTCGGTTTAGGATCAGCCTCCTCTAGATCTTGTAACCCTGTCCCTAGTATTTATTAAGTCACGCTTCAGTTCTTCCTAGCCCATTCTTAACTGCTTCTTGAATTTTAATCTTTGTTCATTCTGCAACCACCTCTATCCCCCATTGTGTGCACGTCAACACAAACGTTCACACACATACACAGCATATCCCCAAATGCCCACACATGGACTCTTGCCCACATTTGATATCTCTCTTTCCATACCCTCCCCTAAAGCATGCATATTTTTCAGGCCCAGCTGCAATCTGGCCTCCGACTACGTAGCATGTCTGGCCATGGTGATCTTCTTGTTTCTGAACAAACATAGGCCTCACTGACACCATTTCTTCTGACACTCAACCCGACACTGCTTGCAAATAAGACTTAACTGTTTTTAGTAGATCGGTCCTATGCTCCGAACCATATTGTGAGCTTCTAAAAGAAAAAAGACAGTGATTTACATTGCTACTTTCATTTCAACTTTCATGTCTGCCTCAGTGGTAGGCCCATAGGAAGAATACAGTAAAACTTTCACGAAAAATCTACTATTTTGCACCATAAGTAAATATGCCTAACCTATTCAGTACTGTCATTATGTTTCATTCAGTCAATTCCAACTCATAGTAATCCTATGTTGTTGTTGTTGTTATGTGCCATCGAGTCGGCCCCGACTCATAGCGACCCCTCCTTGGGTTTCCGAGGCAGTATCACTACGGAAGTAGGATTGCCCAACCTTCCTTCCGAGGAGTGGCTGGTGGGTTTGAACCGCCAGCCATCTGGTTAGCAGGCAAGTGTCTTAGCCACTATGCTACCAGAGCTCCTAGTAATCCTATAGGCAAGTAGAAATACTCAGGGTTTCCCAGGCTGTAATCCTTATGGTAATGGATCAGAAGGTCTTTTATCTCACAGAGGTGCTGTGGGTTTGAACTGCTGACCTTTCAGTTAGCAGCTGAGCACTAAATCATTGTACCATCAGGGTACTAGACACATAATTGAAGTACTAGCCACACAATAATATTTTTCTGATTTCAAATGAAAACAAAGAAAAGACAAAAGAGCCAAATACACAAATATCTGGAAGGACATTGAGGCCAATAAATCAATATGTCAATAAAAGTCTGTGTTTTCATCTTCAGAAGTATTTGGTATGTAGGTCACTTGTATGCAGTCATTATTTGGAAATGATTCATTCTTTAATTTTCCTTTTACTAGGAACAGTCCTGAAAAATGACTTGAAAGTTATTTTGCTTTACCCAAATTTAAAACTGCTAAACATGGATGTAGGGAGCTCTGGTAGCATAGTGGCTAAGGCACTTGACTGCTAACCAGAAGGCTGGCGGTTCAAACCCACCAGCCACTCCCCGGAAGGAAGATGGGATGACTCGACGGCACATAACAACAACAACAACAACAAACATGGATGTATAGCAGAAGGATATAGGAAATGAAATCTGTTTTCCATGGAATACAGTATCCTCTCATTATCACAAAACCACAGCATTTGACATGTTCCATTCAATAGCCATGTAGGCAAACTTGAAAAGATTCACGTGTGTGGCAGTTGATCACACTTGGCCTTCAATGCCAGTTGATTAACAGGCTTCCCCTTGATCCTGTGTTACTAAAAAGGAACTCAAGGTTTAATGCCCCCATCATAGGAAAATATACTTTTTTAAAAGTGCAAAATGAAAAGTGTAAAAGGGAAAGAATGAACCTCATATATTAGTAACCACCTCCCCCCTTAAAAGATTTGATTAAATGATGAAAACCTATCTCAAGATTTGCAGATAGGCAAGGAGGCCTATTTCCCCAGCTGCCTGGAGACAGGTTAACAGCAGGCACTTTGAGCTTTTAATGAAAATCAGGTTGAGCAGCGTGGTAGCAGGAAGCTGCCCAACTTGCCTATATGACAGAATAAACTGCTCAATTGGCAGCACCGCTCCTCTTTTAATCAAGAACTCAAACACCCCCATGAAGTCTGAATTGTTCTTAAAACCAAGACCAATGCTTATGAAGAAGTTTCAAAAAATACCAATACAGCCACTGTCTAATTATTCAATTCTGTTCATAGGGCAAGGGAGATTCTTTTCTGACCCCTGTAGTGATTAATTTATGCCCCGAAGCATAAGATTTGATTACTGCTCTCTTAGCATGTATAACTTGTGAGCCTTAATACTGGTCATAAAATTATTCAGCCACCATAGTTGGTTCAATGGCTTCCTGAGGCAGGAAGTTCAACTATTTGGCTGCCTGCTGGTAAAGATATATAGCCTGACATTAACTCCGAATTTACCTACTCCTTGCTTTATCAGTATGTATGTGTTTGATGTAAGTGTATGTAAATTCCTAGAAGATTATTGTAACCGGTTTAAAAAATAAAAGAGTAGGAAAATGATTTGTCTAAATGACTTAAAAGACTGCTATTCACCAGTGATCTTATGCGATGGGATGTTTTAATTGAAGTGAATGTTCTGATTTAGTCCGAAATCTTTTGGGTTTTGCACTCTTGTTTAAAATCTTTATAAAACACATTAGTGCATGTTTCTGGCTCAGTAAGTACAGTATAGTATTCTGAGTATAATTAATACTTCTCTGATAACTGTAACCCCTAGAGTGCCTCAAGATCTCTGTACTGATCATTAATTATGGTGCTACAGAGGATAAGTGTTGAAAATGGTGTAAGTTTGCAGCACTTAAGCCATGTAACAAGTCCTGGAAATAGTTAAGATGTTTATTATGGCTTTTTTTTTTTAAACTTCACCTCATTCCACAAAGGACTTGAGGCACATAAATTATATGCATCATAGAGCACTAAAAGTAATAATAAAATAACTCAGATTGTTAGGGTAAAAGAAAAATGTGTTTTACATACATACAAAAAAGATACGAAAAATACTTTCAAATAGGCCTACCATAATGTACCCAATGGTTATATAAATGAGCCACAAAATGCGGCCAAAGCATAGAGGAAAACAGGATCAACTTCAAAATTCACGGTGTTCAAAAAATTAAAAATAACAACAAGAAAAACAAACAAAAATATATGAGGACAATGTTTGTTCATTGGTAAACTCCTTCCTTACAGGCAGGAGACCTGGGTCCCATTCCCAGCCAATGAGCCTTGTACATATGGGCTGTCAGTGGAGGCTTGTGCACTGCTATGATGAGGGACAGGTTTCAGCGAAGCTCCCAGAGTTAGGGGGACTAGGAAGAAAGGCCTGGCAATCTACTTCCAAAAAGCAGCCAGTGAAAACTCCATGGAGCATAACGGTCCAATCAGCAACGGAGCATGGGGATGGCACAGAACCGGGAAGCATTTCATTCCACTAGGCATGGGGTCATCAGTGGGTGATGCTGACCAGTGTTTCTCACACTTTAATATACCTATGGATTACCTAGGAATCTGGCATAAACACAGATTCTGACTCAGTCGGTATGCAGTGGGCCTGTGATTCTGAATTTCTAATGAACTCCTAGGTAATGTCAATACTGTTTATAGTCAGCATGTAGAGTAAAGAATACAGAGAATATCAGGATATTCTTGGTAATAGTCCATCAGTAGTAACTTTTATATTGTTTTCTCTGGCTTTTCTTATGGTATACTGATGGCATACCATGAATCAGCAAATGCAATTGTGTAAAAGTAATTCTAAGAGGAGGGAGTAGAAAAACATGTACTCTGGGCATGCAGATCACTTAATGTCTACTTTGACCAAAGGGTAAAATTTAAAACACTCAGACAAACAAAAGATGAACAACATATTTTTTAAGCAATCTCCCTACATGTTGGTTGAATGAGTGAACTAAGAGTCTACAACTCCCTCATATCTGGTGATTTTTCTGAGTGAGGAAAGGAACAAAGCATGCTTTATAGAGTGTGATTTCTTTGCCACTATGATGATTCAAAATGTAGAACAAATCCTTTGTAATAGCATGTTACAAATATTTTCAGTTATAAATTAATCCAACTTTAAATTTGGATATTCATATATCAATGTGTATTAAATTATTTAATTCTTTTTGTTTTTAATCCAAGCAAAGTTTTAAGCATTGATCATTTTCAAAAGTAAAAAAGCTTTCATCTATAATATTTAAGCAATACTTCTAAACCATGTGAAAATAAGAAAGAAAAATTTTAAAGTTAATTTTTTCTATCATATAACTTATTTCATTTTTGAAGTAAACCACAGGACAATCGAATTACATAGTTAAAAGAGTTCTCTTTGTAGAACAGAAGGAATTGATGCTCAGAGAGTTTAAGTGACTTTCTCAAGATCACACAGCTAATTAATCTCAGAGTTAAACCTTTGATTATGAGACTAATGCTCATCCTTCATATGTCACACTGTTTTCTTCACATTCCCTTTATATTATTATTACTCAAATTAACCTACACACCCAACATTATTGTTAATGAACTTAGTGATAAAAATGAAAAAAAAAATTGGATGGGGGAGCTTAGTCTAGTTACTCACTGAACGTACACTGACAACCAACAACATGATAGTCATTGACTTGTGAGCAAAAGGAAAGTATACAATAGATAACAGTGCCACCCTTTCATGGGACACATACTTTAGTTAGGGTAGACATGCACTTATAATACGACCTTATAACAGCCTGAGAAGTATTATGCTACAAACGCTTATGAAATGTTGTCAGAAATTAAAGGAGGTAATGTTTGAAATGGATCTTGAATGCTAGAGATATTTTTGCCAGGTAGACTACAGAAGCTAGGTCTGCCACAGCAGAAGGGTAGAGGGAAGCATGATGTGTTGAGGAGTCACCAGATAAGTCCCTTATAAACATACGAAATGAAGAGAGAGAGAGATGAAAATCAAGGATACACATAGCTTTCTACCTAAAAGATTAAGAGTATACCTAACATAGTTATTAATCATCAAAACACACTACCACTTATTTTTTAGATAATTAAAGAGATCTAATATAGTCAAGGAGACCTGGTGTTACATTAGTTAAGCACTTGGTCACAAACCAAAAGGGCTATGGTTCAAACCCACCAGATGATCCGTGGAAGAAAGATGTAGCAGTCTGCTTCTGTAAAGATTTACAAGCTTGACAACCCTATGATGCAGGTCTACTCTGCTCTATTGGCTTGCTATAAGTGGGAAATCAACTTGATCTCAATAGGCTTTGGTTTGGTTTGAACATACTCAACCTATCCTTGGGTGGAGCTCCTCGCTCTCCAACTTGGAATAAGGCTTTATTGAAGACATAGTATTGATCTTTGGTGTTGCCAATTTACATATTCAGGATTGGCAGCAACCAGACCATTCCCTGTAAGGAGAAGTCCATGGTGATGTTCTGCTGCTATTGAATAAGCATGAGAGTGGCTGTCTGGTAGATGCTCTTTGTTGAACATTCACAAAAAACAAAAATATCTTCATATTTTAACCAATCCAAGGTAACTGTGCACATATCAGAATCAAGTTATCCTCCTCAGCACTCAAGTAGTTAGAAGGAATTCTCCATATGGCCTTAATTATGTATTGAGGGAGTGGAGATGATATAGGAAGAATAATTGTAATAGAAGTGTGAAACACCTGCTTGTGCCTTCTGGACCTGATTAAGCTTCATATCTTATGTATTTTTCCACTGATGACAAATTGCTGCTGCATATGCCCAACTGAAGATGCAGTTCATAAGGGTAGCTAAAGTTTCATGATCACTTGATATCCCATGTTCAGGCATTCCACATCTACCAAGCTCTTATAGCTTTCCAACATCTGTTTTTCAAAAAGAGACTAGTTATTTGCAGAAGTGGGCATAGCTTTGCTCTAAAACACTAGTGATCAGAACATAATCCTACAGGGCTTTGGAAAAAAATCTACCAGCACCTCTATTTTCCATACACATCAAGTATTGTTACACATAATCACATTGAACTGCAATATAACTATCTTTAGAGCCTTTTCTTGATCTGTGAAGCTTTGTAAGTTATTCAGTAAATGGATTGATGCAAAAAACTGAAATGTGGTATATGCTGTCTCATAAATCCAAATAAGCCAACCGCTCTTTGTACCACTAAGATCTCTGAGGACTAAATTAAGGAAGAAAGCAAGAGTGTTGACATAGCCCAAAGGCAAGTCTATGAAGAAGCACTGTTGATCTTATTAGGTGAAAGCACACTGGTTCTGGTAATCCTTGAAAATTGTTACAGAGACAAAAGCATTTTGCAGATCAATAGCTGTGCATCAGGTCCAAGGGGCTGTGTTGATTTGCTTCAGTAAAGACAACACATCTGGAACTACAGCTGCAGTTAGAATCACCATCTGATTATATATAAGATAATCCATAGTCATTCTCTAAAATAAATCCATCTTTTTCAAAAGATAAACAAGTGAATTAAGTGAGAGTAGTAATAGAAATTAACTATCCCTGTATATTTCAAGTCTTTGATGATAGCATTAATATGCAGTTTCTCTAGGACTGCAGTATTGCTTTCGGTTCACCATCCTGTCAAGAAATGAAAGCTTCAGAAACTTATACGTGGCCTTTTCTACAAGAATAGTCCTCACTTCATGAGTTGGGGTCCAATGTGTGGAATCTGGCAGTTGCCATATAAGTGTACAGAAATTATACACACAGATCTGGGGTATTCATTACAAAGTGGGTTCACAGATCCACTCAGTAGATGATCTTTGCCCAAAACTTCATTTGTCATCTCAGGCATGTTTCTACATTTGCCTTACCCTAGTCCCAGCCCTATGTCACATGACCACTGAATTCTCCACTTTTGTTGATGGCTTGTAGTGTTATTTGGGGTCCTCATTAATTAGCATAAATTTAAACATAATTTTTAATAATCTTTAAAAGATCAGATGTTTCTCCCTCTTCAGTGCATAGTCATCCCAGTAAGTGGAGACAAGTCCTTTTTGGAGAAATTTAAAGGGAGAGTAAAGGTATACTTATGGCTGTACGGCATGATCTGCCCTCAGGATGCTTTGACCTCCCATTCAATGAAAGGACTGTCAAGCTGGCTTAGCCTGGAAACGTAGTGAAAGGCCATGACTCTCCATTGTGGTGACTCAAGTTGATGGCCACCATAGTTAGAGTTTTGTCTTTGTACAACAATAGTTAAGAGTTTTGTCTTTGTACAAATTAAGTAGTATTTTACTAAATAGTTCATCTCTTTTGTTCCTACAAATACCATGGTAATATCTACAATCAAAAAATCTGCTCAGATGAATAAATGCTCCTTACCAAATTATCCCTGCTCTGTACAGGAACTGCTCTCATCTGAATTCTAGAGGTCAAGCACTGCTACTAGAACCTTGCCACCCAGAATTCTAACATCCTCAGTGAATCCAGGGAGCCCATCTCAATGGCAGTATCTTCTACCTTCATCTGTGGCCTATAGAAGACAACCAATACAGTGGTGTTCTGCTTGTTAATATATTTTTCAATGCTTATATTAATGTCCTTTGGGCTCTCTCTAGGAATATAGTGTGGTAGTCATGATGGGGGGTAGATTAATTGTGCAGGTCACACAGGATAAATCTACTCTCCAAAACTCCTATCCCCATCTGTCTTTGATTTCTTCCTTAATGTTATAGCACAGAAATTCTGGGATTTCAACATCATTGACTGTAGGCCACCAATGAGTCAAAGTGTCAGTCAAGTAATAAAGCAAATTTTTAGAACCACTTCCAACCACAAATTAAAATTAAAACATTAAATCAAAAATTTCTACCAAGTTCACCATATCAATAAATTCAGTCTTATAGAGTTGTGTGTTTCTCTCCTTAGTCTAAAATTCTGAGGAACTAATCAATATAAATTAGTAAAATCGTGCAATCATTCTGGAACATAAGCTATCTGATCCTGGGTCATACTTGGCACTTGTTCCCTTGGCATATTCTGAGATCTTACCCTAGTTGTGAATCTAGAGGCAATAGGAGGTAATTAGGATAGATCTTGGGGAAACCTGGCATTCCTTTACATAGCACGAACCCAGGTGAAGTGATGACAAGACATCAAGAAAGGGAAGACTAGTGTAATTTTATGGTTTTTTTTCATATTTTCCCTTTTTTTTTTTTTTAGTGAGACTATCATTGAAGCAACAAGAAATAAGAAGATTCTTAGTGATGCCACAAAAGCTCTCTAGCTCTCTGACAGTGACCTAAAACAAAAGGTTAAATTCATGACTTTCTACTTTTCTTTCTTCAAGCTCTCCAATGCAAATGTAAAAAAGCATCCTACTCCATAGCCCTTATAGTTGTTATCTTTACCATAACAGGCAAAGACAAGAGCTATTGGATTCTCTAAAACTTTGCTTCATTAAACACATTATCTCAATCAGCCACAGATAATAATATAATTAATTTTGATGCCACCACATATCACAAGGCAGGGAGAAAATTAATGCTGCTAAGGCAAATATAGCCAAAACAATCCTAGAGTACAATCTTTGAGATATGTTTCCTGGGACCACTCCCGATACTAAGTGTGCTGTCCAATAGGCTCTTTTCAGAAAACCAAAACCAAATAAGGTGTTTGAAAAGAGAACATGTAACATAAGGAATTGATTTCATTGGTATCAGAAGACTAAAAACAGCACAAAAGGAACACCAAGATAACATAAATACAATAATCTGAGAAAGAAGTTATCAGCTCTACTGGTAACTGGTAATAAATGGGGGGAAGGGATTGGGGTTATCAGAACCTAGCAGCTCATAGAAGAGACTGGACTGAGCCCTCTGAGGAGAGGCAGTGCCTACTGTGCTGGTATCTCTGAGGAGGTACAAAGAGGCTGGTTCTGGGAGTGTCGAAAAAAAGGTGAATGTTGAAACCAACTTCTGTTACCAGGATGAAAGACTGGGGCAAGTGATATACTGAAAAATGTACCAAGCAGAAAAGTAAGAGTAAATTTTCTTTTTCTCCCCTCCTAATATTCAGTAAATGGTGCAGTGCCTATGGCATTTGACTGCTAACCAGAAGGTTCAAATCCAGCAGCCACTCAGCGGAAGGAAGACTGAACAATCTACTTCTGTAAAGATTTACCAACTTGGAAACCCAAAGGAGGTTGCTATGAGTCAGAATCAACTTGATGGCAGTGAGTTTGGATTTTGGTTTAACATCCAGTGAGGAGCTCTGGTGGTGCAGTGATTAAGGCTTTTGGCTGTTAACCAAAAGGTCGCTGGTTCAAACCCACCAGCAGCTTTGCAGGAGAAAGATGAGGCAGAGTCACTCTGCTTCTGTAAAGATTTACAGCCTTGGAAACCCCATAGGGCAGCTCTATTCTTTCCTACAGGGTGACTCTGAGTTGAGATCAAATTGATAGCAGTGGGTTTTAACATCCAGTCCCTCTCAAGTGCCCCCTATCGTTAATGCCTTCTTAACAGGAAGCAGTGGATCTATGGTGGCACAGTACCAACCTAAGGCATTTAACTATTAACCAGACCTGATGGAGGTGGTTTTGGGTTTTTTGGTTTAACAGGAAGCCAAGAACTAAAGGAGAATGGGCTTTGCAGAAGCCTAGCCCAGCATCACAAGTCAGAGTAAGGCAGGGTAGCTTTAAAGAGACAATTGACTTGATAACCACTACATATTTGATGTGAAGAAAACACAATCACAGAAAAAATTATATAAGATTAGGAGTTAGTTTCAGCCACATCTCTAACTAGCTAGCTGTAGGTATTTAGGAGGAAAGTTCACCTTTCTAAGCATCAGTTTCACTTGTAAAAAATGACTAACAATACCACCCATGCCTTCCTCACAGGAGGCATAATATAGAGGAAAGCACTTTGAATAAGTGTAGAGTACTATATAATCATAAGCTTGCTCCACTATTATTATCCATACAAAATGGAGCCTGAAAAATAATGGATGAATGAGACTCATAGATAACCTTAAAATCTTGTTTTTGATGATTTAATATTCTTTTCCTATCCAACCAGTCTTTGCAGGGCACACATAAAATGTCTTAGTAATCCCACTATCTAGCCTCCTGTGAAGATGCTAACAGTAGAATCCAAGGACAGTAGCCAGGAGAATGTTGTGATATCTGGAGGTTAGCTAATTCCTCAAAGGAATGCCAATTTGAAGAACTGAAACAAAGCTCATACTGTTTCCTCATGGCCTGTTCTTCTTGCTAGTCTAATTTTGAGGTACCAAAAAGCATAGGAGAAACTTGATTTAAAAAATTAAAAAAAAAATGTTGGCAGAAACAGAAAATTTTGAACTGGAGAGAATTTTATTTTATTTTTTTTACATCAGGATCAATAATATTTATTTAGAAAGAAGATAATTAACATATAAATAGAGATATTTGACTTTATAATAATTTTGGCAAATGACAGAATTAAATAACAAAGACTATTACCTTTAAAAATGTCTATCAGAGACATTTGGGTAATCTACTACAAAGGTTCAGAGCTTCATTGCAGACCGTCTAGAATGACTGGAGGTATTATTATTATAGAATTTTATCTCTGCTGAATTAAACTGCAGAATCTCTAAAAATATATGAGCACTCATTCATTCTGCCAACAGATACTTACTATCTTCTTTATGACAAAATTTAGATTCTAAAGATACAAAAAGGAAGAAAAGCTAAGATAACTAGAAAGTTGATTGGAACACAAATAAGTGCTGAAATGCAGTGGGAGGACCACTAACTTTACCTGAGGGCTCTAGGAAACGATTCCCAAATATGACATTTAAGCTAAGTCTCAAAAACTTAAATCAATTTTGGTATTTAGAAAGCAGTGAAAGGGCAATAAAGAAAAAGGCAGCTGCTTTGCAAAGACAGAGAGTCATGAAAGGCACTAACATACTAGGGAGACAATAAGAAGTGCTGTGTTGCTGAAATTTAGGATGCAAGGAGTGGGAACAGAGATGACACTAGAGAAGAAATCGGGGCCAATGAATGAAGGGATTTGTTCCAATGCTAAGGTGCTTGGACTTGATTCTGTGAGAAGCAGTGTCCTAATGACATCTGTGATAAGGAATGAAATTACCTGATTTATTAATTTTAGCTAGATAGCTCTGAGAGTAGTATAGAATTTGACTTTTGTTGGAGAGTGAGCAGAGCCAAAGAAAACCACTGTAACTGTCCAAGTAGAACATAATTAGGGCCTAACTGTTAAAGTGATGGAAGTGAAAGTAAGGAAGAAGAGTCTAGTCTGCAGATATTCCTTATAGGCAGCTAACAGGATATTCACACAAAAAGAAGAAAAAGTTGAAAGGTAATTTAGAGGTTTTGAGATTGGGAGATTAAGAATTGAAATAATAGAAAAGGAGCAAGGAAAAAATAATAAACTGATATACAGTCATATATCACTTAATGTCCATGTTACATTCTATGAAATAGTACATTTTATGTTTGGGAAAGTGTGTGAACACCATATTATACACAGGCACTCCCCATATTATGAACGAGTTCTGTCCTAAATATTTTTAAATCTAATTTGTACTTAAGTCATAATAGTTCAGTACGGTTCATATCTAACATCAGTTAGTTAAATGTTTATCTTTGTATATAGTATACAATCACTCCTCAGAAGGAAGGTTGGGCAACCAGCTTCCATAGTGATACTGTCTCAGAAACCCAAAGAGGGGTAGCTATGAGTCGGATCTGATTCCATGGCAGTGAGTTTGGTTTTGGTTATACAATCATGCATCATTAAATGTCCATGATAAGTTCTGTGAAATAGGATGTTATATGATTTGAACACTGTACAAATACCATATTATAGTCTGGTCCTGCTTTTTCTTCCTGCATCTCCAACAAGCTTTGTGTCTTAGCAATGAACGTGCTGAGAGGGATATGTTTTTGTGTTTGGTTCTCAATCCAAGTCATTAGCAATTTCTCCAAATCCGATATAGGTACCTCTTGCATCTTCATTAGCTTTGTAGCTTTTAGTGGAGCTTATCATTTAACAACTTAGACAATTTTTTCTTTGTTTTTGAGGATCGTATTTATTGTCAAGTGCAGCATATGTAAATCATGAGCAATAACATTCACTGATTTTCCACCTTCCTGTTCTTTACCAAACTTTTGTTTCACTTCCAAATCAATACTTCTTTACCTTCTGCTGCTGATATCATTAGCATTGGTTTTATGGAGTTTGGGAGCCATGAAGCACTTCATAATAATATTTTCAAAAGAAAATTAAACAGAAAGATGTTTACAAAACTCAAGAGAAGCACGATGCATAAGATTAGATGCTGCTTCCTATGAGTCAAAGCATACATTTTTAAACAGTGAAGATTTCAGATAGAAAGTACAGTATGGTATATACATAAGCCAGTAACATAGGCATTTATTATGACTATCAAAACATGTATGTTATAGATTACATATATATACACTGTACCATTTTATACCTGGTAGAGCAATCAGTTTATGTACAAGAAATACAGAACACGTGTTGCATATGGGAAGTGGTTGTGTTTGCTATGTTTTGTTCTCCAACTGAAATTTCTGAACTCAAAGGCATTTGACTGGTAACCAGAAGGCTGGTGGTTCAAACCCACCAGCCACTCCTCGGAAGGAACACTAGGCAATCTACTTCCATAGAGATACTGCCTCAGAAACCCAAAGAGGGGTCACTATGAGTTAGCATTGACTCAATGGCAGTGAGTTTGGTTGTTTTTTATTATAAACTTATGGGATCACAGCTGTATAAGCAGTGAGAAGTTGTCGGAAAGAACCATACGTGGTTCATGACTATAGTAGTGAGCATGGATCAGGAAACTACTCCTGTAAGGGGCTACACCATATAGGCTTTGTGTACCATAGGGTCTACATCACAGTTATACAATTCTGCCATTGTAGCACCAAAAAAGCCATAGATAATACATAAAAAAAATAAGTGTGATCATGTTCCAATAAAATATTACTAACAAACACTGAAATTTGAATTTCATATAATATTTATGTCAAAAAATATTATTCTTGTTTTCATTTTTTTTCCCCCAGTTACCTAAAGGTGTCAAAAGCAAGTGGTGGGTCAGATCTGGCTCACAGAGGGTAATTTGCCAACCTGCACAATAAAGAAAACATGAGAAGTAACAAGATTCAGGTTTTCTAAGGTAGGTTTAGGGCACATGGGACATTCAGGTGAGGATGTCCAAAAGGCGGTTAAATAGATCAGGACCCCAGCAAAGAGAGCTGTCCTAAATGTTCCCGAGACACTGTTCTTTACAGCCCTAAAGAACTAAAACTATGAGACAAGAAAATACAATAGAGAAATGAAAGACCATGTTGTACCTTAATGCTGATTTTAAACTACTTTTTAATTGAAGATAAAGCAATATTTGAGGTTTTTATATTATCAAACCCAGACACTTATCTCTATAATAGGCAGTTAGAAGCCAAGGCCAAAGAGGTAAAGCATTTATGACAGAACTTGTAAGAGTAATGAGAGATGATAGAGTACAGGAACTGTCCAAGAAGCAAATAATCTTTCATCTTTTATGGGTGAATGACAGAAATGAAGCCTGATTTAATTTTAGAAAAGGAACTTCATTTGTTACCTGTCAAACACTGATGCAAAAAGATAAATAGAAGTAATAGAAACCTCATTCTTAGGCAATATGTAACAGGACTCCACAACACCACACTTGTTAAATAACATTCAAACTACTCATAAATGAGTCTAAGTACGAATAGCCTACAATTCAATTTGGTAGAGAAGGGATGACAGTTTCTCACTGGAGAGATTTTTGACCATGGACTGCCCTGCCTTCCAGAGGCAGAATAATGAAAAATAAATTTATCTTCAGGTTTCCTCATTTATTTGGTTGAGGAACAGTATCTCTGGTCCACACTGGATTTTTAACAGATGAAATATTTCCTGAATCAAGTAATTTGATTCTGTGCAGATAGTAACCACAGGCAGTGTAATTAATTTATTTTATACCTTCAATGCAGTAAGTGGATCTTTCTTCTCTATCCTTAAGACAAAGCCAGACACAAATCACCATGAAGAGCAAGGTGCAACATGAAGATTAAGAAATCTCTTATGCTATTGTGAATCCAAGCTATTCATTGCCTTACAATAAAAGTGAAATGTTAAAATCCATCTTTTAATAAATACCATGCCAATATCCAATGCAAAGTGGTCCAACAGAAAGAAATAGGTTTAGTATTTTAACATATATTTCTCCCATCATCTAAAAGCCTATCAAAATATCCTTTGATATAGTAAAAAAAAAAAAAATATCTTGATATATGCCCTAACAACTACTTTTCAACTGTTGCAAATTCTTACAATGTTAAAAATTAAAATGCTTTGGAGATAGTCACTAGAATTATGGCTCACAAAGCTGTCATATCTATTCAAAATTACTTTTTTCATGAGAATTACTGCCAAGTTAATTCCTTCTCAGTTCTTCTTCTACAGAATAATAATATTGTTGGTACTTGATAAAACATTGACACTAAAAAGAACATTTCACTAGTTGAATGTCTACGAAGGGAAAATGAAAGAAAAAATCGAAAAGCTTTTCTAGTAAAAATTTCTAATTTAAAAAATTTCTATATATTTTCTCTTATTAATAGTCATGAAGTATTTACCCAAGCAAATATGAGGGAAGCTTATGATGAGAGGAAGATAATTAGAAACAAACTAGAAACACACTCTCAAGTTTAAATGGAAACCATAATAAAGCCTAGCCTTTTCTACAAGACATCCCAACACCTCTACCTATTTTTAAAAATCCATAATTAGAATTCTTCATATAATATTTTCATGTGCTGTTGAGTCAACCCCATAGGACAGAGTGGAATTGTCCCATATGATTTCCCAGCCTGAAGTATTTAAGGGAACAAATCACCAGGACTTTTCTCAGGCAGAGCCATTGGGCGGGTTTAAACCTTTTGATTAACAGTCAAGTATTTAATCTTTCTCATGTAATAGACCAAACAATTATCTTATCTGTTCTCATACTCCAAATTTAATTATTTTTATCACTATGTTACCTGAACTGACAACTGTTTTTTATTACCAGTACAGACATCTCTTTAAAATATTTCCAGTTGGCCAAAAATTTAAGCAAGATACTCTGCTAAAATTAATTTCTGAAAATGAATCTTTACATTGATTGATATGATGTAATAATGAACATGGACTTTGGGGACGGTTGAGTTGGGTCCAAAACCAGTCTCTTCAACTGATTAGCCTTGTGTTCTTGGGCAAATTACATAATCTAAGAAACTGCCAGGTTTAATCCTGTCTTACTTAACATCAACGGAAACCTAAATTTCCTAGCTTTCCATCCCTACCTAAATAAGTGGTTCTCAATTTATCAGACTCATGGCCACCTTTATATAACAACAGTTTATCATTTATAAAATTCAAAGAGTTTGTAACCTAAACACAATTTTTTTAATAAATATATTTCCTCATAGTATATAAATGATTGACACCACTACTCTAGAAGTTATATGGAAATCAGATGCTTGCCCCTATACACAGACTCATTAATAATATGACAGCTACAAATACAGAAAGATACATAGTATTAGCCACTTAAATACTATGGGAGGCATCTCCACTGGTTATTTAATTTTCCAAAATGATGAACAAATGTTGGTACAGTGAACAGAATAAGTACAATTTTTCCTTCAGAGCTCTGGTAGCATAGTGCCTAAGGCACTTGACTGCTAACCAGAAGGCTGGCGGTTCAAGGCCACCAGTCACTACTTGTAAGAAAGGTTGGGCAATCTACTTCCATAGTGATACCTCCTCAGAAACCCAAGGAGAAGTCGCTGTGAGCTGGGTCTGATTCGATGGCAAACAACAAACACAAACATAAACAATGATTAAGGAGCTCTGGTGGCACTGTGGTTAAGGCATTGGGCTGCTAACTAAAAGGTCAGTGGTTCAAACCCTCAAGCAGCTCTGTGGGAGAAAGACAAGGCAATCTCCTTCAGTAATATTTACAGCCTTGGAAACCCTATGGTGGTTGCTATGAGTCGGAATAGACTTAATGGCAGTGGGTTTGCAAAATAAACTTTGAAAAATTGGTCTGTTTATAAATAATATATAAATTCTCAGCAATATTAGATATATTTTCTTTTTATTTAAACTTTGTTACTTGTCCTCTATGCAATCCCTTTTCCTGATTTTCCTGCTACCTGGAGAACCAGTCCTTCCCAGTTTTCTTTTTGCTTCTTCTCTGCTCAACTTCTATTTGAGGTTTTCAAAAGCTCAATCCTAGGCTCTCTTCTTTTCTCTAAATCTTCCCTCAAGAGATTTCATTCTATCCCATATTTTTAAATATTGTCTATTTGCTGCTGTTTCTCTGTGTCCTAACCCTCCCTGGAGCACCAGGCTCATATTCATTTGCCTACTTGATATTTTCACTTAGGAAGCTCATACCAAACCAAACCAAACTCACTGCCATCAAGTTGGGTCCTAGTCATAGCGACCCTTCCTTGGGTTTCCAAAGCGGTATCACTATGGAAGTAGATTGCCCAATCTTCCTTCCAAGGAGTGGCTTTTAAGTTTGAACCACCAGCCTTCTGGTTAGCAGTCAAATGCCTTAGGCACTAAGCAACCAGAGCTCCTGAGAAAGCTCATAGATATCTTAATCTAAATATATCCAACAACAAACTGTTGATTTTTACTCCCAATCTTCTTATTTTCCTGTCCTTGAAACTTCAGTTCATGGTAGTATCTCTCATTGAGTTTCTCAGAGAAAAAAAACCTATGATTATTTGTGATTATTTTAAGGTTCTTCTCTTTCCCTCCCCACCCCTATTTAATTCAGCTGCAAGTTTTGCTAACCTACTTCCAAAGCCTATCTCAATCTACCTTACCCTCTCTAGTCCCATTCCTAACACCAAGTCTAGGCCACCATTAGCTGTCACTTATCACTGTGAAGTCATTTCTCAGCTGTCAAGTCATTCCCCACTCATAGCGACCCCTCCTTGGGTTTCCAAGGCAGTATCTCTATGGAAATAGAGTGCCCAACCTTCCTTCCGAGGAGTGGCTGGTGGGTTCGAACCACCAGACTTCTGCTTAGCAGTCAAATGCCTTAGTTACTAGGCCACCAGAGCTCCCAGCTATCCCTAGAGTGGGCAATTTACTTCCATAGAGATACTGCCCCAGAAACCCAAGGGGAGGTCTCGCTGTGAGTCGGATCTGACTTGACAGCAGTGAGTTTGGTTTTTGGTTTTTGGAGACTTTTTCAATAGCCTTCTAATAAGTTCTTTGTCTCCCTTCTACTTATGCTCTTTATAATACACCTTCCCCATCTGTTCTTCACAAAACAGCTAGAGTGATTTTTTAACTGACAGTAAATCAGACCATTAACATATCAATTGATTGCTATGACACTTAGAATCAGTCAAAACCCCTTTGTGTGACATTCAAGGCCCTAAAAGATCCTGCCTCCACCCACTACTGTGACATCATTTCTGCCAATGTCTTTCTCATTCTATGTCCAGACACACTGGTTCTGTCACTGGCCCTAAAACTTGTTAAACTTATTCTAGCCTCCGTGCTTTGTACTTAGAGTTCTCTCCGTCTGAAATGCTTAGTAAGGTCTTTCTCTGGCTCCAATATTCTACTAAAAAGCCAAACCAAGCCCACTGCCATCAACTTGAATCCAACTCACAGCAACCGCCATTGAGTTTCCAAGGCTATAAATCTTTATGGAAATAGATTGCCTCACCTTCCTCCTGCAGAGCAGCTGGTGGGATGGAACCATTGACCTGTGGTTAGCTGCCGAATGTCTTACCCACTATACCACCAGAGCTCCTTCAAATTTATATTGAATATGCATTTTCCAAAAGAAAAATTTCATTTACTTTTTCTTCAAATCATCATCCTCTTGATCTCATCAAATGGCATGCCCACTTGTTCAGGCTAAAATCTTTGTGACAATACTCTTCTTCTTATCCCATTCTTTCAGTCCATCTAATCCATGAGTGAGACCTTTTGTTTTCACATCTAAACTAAACTGAAAGAACCGAACTCACTGCCGTCGAGTCAGATCCAATTCATAGCAATCCCTCCTTGGGTTTGCGAGGCAGTGTCACTATGGAAGAAGATTGGGAGTAGAAATCAACAACCTTCCTTCCAAGGAGTGGCTGGTGAGTTTGAACCACCAGCCTTCTGGTTAGCAGTCAAATACCTTAGGCACTATGCCACCAGAGCTCCCTCATATCTAAAACATATCCTAAATTTTATCACATCCACTGCCACTATGACAGTCTGAGCCACTGTGATCTCTCATTTGTACCCTTTGACAGAGCATCCACTGATCACACTGTCTCCATTTTCACCCTTCACAATCCATTCTCCACACAGCATCCCATGTGATCTCAAATAAATAAATAAGTCAGATCATATCTGACACATCACTAACATATTTTCCTACTTAGTATAGAAGCCAAATTCTTGGCACCACAGTCTACAAGTGCTTTGACTGTCTGATCCCCTCACCTCATCATTCACCTTTCTTCTACTCACTCTCTATGCAACTGGCTTCCCTACTCATAAAGTAGGGAGCCACGCTCATTCCTACCTTAGGGCCTTTGCTCCAAACTATTAGCCTGGAAATCACTCCAATACGTATATTGGTGTTTGCCTTCTTTCTATCATTCTTGTCATTCCTACCTTAGGGCCTTTGCTCAAACTATTAGCCTGGAAATCACTCCAATACGTATATTGGTGTTTGCCTTCTTTCTATCATTCTTCTGTCATTTTAAATGCCACAAACCCAGAGAGGTCTTTCATGATCTACCATATCTAAAATAGTTACTCACTTACCCCTTATCACAATACCCACCCACTCACTGCCATCAAATAGGATCTGACTCATAGCGACCTCTCCTTGGGTTTCCGAGGCAGTATCACTACAGAAGTAGATTGCCCAACCTTCCTTCCAAGGAGTGGCTGGTGGCTTTGAACTGCCAGCCTTCTGGTTAGCAGTCAAATGCCTTAGGCACTATGCCACCAGAGCTCCTGCTTCATGATTTTAAACCCAGAATTATGTGCACCTCAAGACATCATGAGTTTGCTTGTCAAAGGTAATTCAAACTACAGAAAAATGTGGCATGCATTTTCATGCAATATCAATTTTATGTGGTAATAAGTAATTAAACAGTATGGTTACATTAAAATGGACAAGTTATTTTGAATCAGAATATGCTATGTGCATCAGTTTTTAACATAAAACAAGATTTCTGTGAAACTTCATGTGTTTAACAGTTGCTTCAGCCTATGATTCCAAATCCCCAGATATAAAACTACAATCTTTTTAGTTTTAAGTAGTAAATTTAAATAATATCAAAATTAAGAAATACAAAAATGACTCTATAAATAGTAACTGGGATACAGAGTTGAGAATAACCTCCATTTTTAATGCTCTGATCAAAAAATATCACTAAAGAGATAAGCAAGACTTTCTATTTGTTGAGGATTGTCAGTGTTCTGAATCTTAGCATTTGTGAGTTTGTCTGTTTATTTTCTTTATAAGAAAGCTTTGAGAGATTTCTGGCTCCTGTTAGTGATAGTAAGTGTCAACTATAGCACCAAAAACTTAGTGTATCAGAGGTCATACTAGAAGACCAGGACCAAAAGATATCCAAAATTCCTTAACAAGAGAATCCAAAGTGGTCTTACATCTACCCAACCATAAGGAAACTAAGAGGTAAGGATAGTAAAAGTAGAGTTAAGTCTGATGATGGCAATCTGATAAGTAAGGGATAAATCATTGCTGAACCAACATTTTTAGGTCCGCAGTAAATTATGACTTCTATTAAAGTAATGTGACATTTAGGAAGAAAAATAGCAGACAACTCTCATAAACAAACTGCACTTTGATACATGCTAATAGTCAGGCATGGGCGTTGAAAGCTAGCTCAATCATTGCGTGACTTTAAGTAACTGACCTCAGTTTCTTCATCTGAGATATGGTGATAGTTCCACCTAGTTATTGAGGAGTTTAGGATTATATGAGGCACTACAAATAAAGGACCTAGTACCCAATGTTGTTGTTGTTATGTGCTATCAAGTCGGACTCGACTCACAGCAACTCCTCCTTTAGTTTCTGAGGCATTATCATTACAGAAGTAGATTGCCCAACCTTCCTTCTGAGGAGTGGCTGGTGGGTTTGAACCATCAGCCTTCTGGTTAGCAGTCAAGTACCTTAAGTACCATGCTACCAGAGCTCTTAGATTTGGAGCTATTATTGTTTCAGCATAATGCACATAGCATTACAAAATTAAAAGAAACTTCATTCTAATTTCAGATTTAATATAGAAGAAAGTTCAGTATAATATTAACAATGAATATTTCATGCTTTTTCTAAAAGAAATAGTTTAGTAAAAGTTGATACCCTTGTTCTGTCAGATATCCAAAATTATACCAATGCTTTTAAAAGTCTAAACTATATCATACTGTATTCAAAACGTTAAATAGAGATTCTGTATTTTTATCTGGATTGAATAATGAAAATAATCCCAAATCCTGCTCTGAAGTATTCATTTTTAACTTAATTTAGCACTTATTTTATATCATTTTATAATTTTCTCCAAGTGTATCCCTCTAAGAATTCAGTAAACTATCTGTGACAGGGATTATTTCATGTGAGTGCTTTATATGAATTTTTAGTTAAATGGTGGCATAAGGAGGATAATGAGATACATCTTAAGGGTGTTTGATACTTGTTAATTATAATATTTTGAATTCTTCAATTCTTTTCTTACTACAACCTAAAAATTAAATCAATTGAATTATGAATTAAATATTTCCCTACAAAGAAAATAGGTAAGTATAACCAGTTTAATCAGAAATTAAATATTCAGGATTCAAATTTTAAGGTTTTTCTAATCTAACATGGCACTAGGGCTACATTTAGATTAAATTTTTAAAAGTATTTCTCTCTACCATTGGACAGATTGAAAAGAAAATTACCACCATTGACATCCCAGTGCTTCCTCCAACCACACCAACTACACTTTCTGTCAAGACATAGAAAACTCATTTCTCAAAGGAAGTATACATAATATGGAAGCCAAGTGGCAATTCTAATGCTCACCCATGTGCACATATCAACACATGAATCACTAGACAACCTTGTACCTGTGCCTGGAAAAGAGGCCACGAATGTTTTCCAATGTTATGAGAACTTTCACAACATTCAGCTTGAGGAAATGATCCACAGGAGTGTGTCCAGCTTGACTCAGCCTGTTCCTGGAGTAACCAGCTCACCATGACTGTCCCCATTACTCAGGGCTGGCTGGTGGATTCATTTGGGCTTTGGTAAACAAGACGTTGTTTAGTTTTGTTTTTTTCAGAAAATAGGTTTTTACAAATGTAATCCTGACTTAAACTGTCTTCCATAAAGCACTGAATCTTCCAAAGACACACACCTCCAGTTACATATGGAATGATTATATGACTAACAGGAACCATAAGTAGAGTGATCATATAATTTGTCATCTGAACTAGGACATTTTTGAAAGGGAAAGGAGAATCAATTAATAATTATGCCAAACCAGGAGGAAGAAATCATGCAATTAAAAAAAAAGTTTAAAACAAGCATATACTCATTTAAGCAAACTTGAAAATTAAAATTTGAACAATGTGGGGGGAAATTTCTTTTTCTATAATGGTAGGGGAATAGTAATGGGATATAAGATTTGAAGAAAAGACAACAGTAGAAAGAAAATAATATTTATTGATTGCATGGTTCTGACCAAGCTCTTCAACAATTAATAATAATAATAATAATATATCTAGTAGTGACAGTGTACCAGACCACAGTCTTATAGATATTGATTTAATTTTTCAGAAAAAGCAAGCAAAGTCCTAAAATGTTTTAAGTCTCTTGCCAAAGACACTCAGACAGACAAAAAGGTGGGTCTTGGGTTCAAACACTGTGCCACCTCATTTAGTAATTTCGCAAGGACACTAAGATTTAGGCATGACATTTCCATTTTATAAATGAGAAAATTAAGACTTACATTTAGTGTCCTATTCAAAGATACACGTATAATATGGAATTCTGATTCAAAGTTACACCTGCCAGAGTCTAAATTCAATGTTCTTACTACCAAAATATCAGAGATTAAGTGTTGTATTTTGTTTTTTCCTGGGAGAAGTGGAAGGAGAAATACTTAGAGATCCCCTTTTCTCTCCTGTCTTCTTGCTATGATTCTACTCAAGATCTATTTCCATTCTAAACTTTCCCATCTTTGTCTCTTTTTTCTTTCCTATTTTCCTCAGAACTCCTTCTAAATATTTGATCAAGATGTCAGAACTGGGCTTGTTGGAAACTTCAGCTTACTAGTAAGGAACTTCAGTAATTCATCCCTCATACAATTTTCAGGCTTGTTTTGTCTAAGGGTGATTTGTTCAAATCACCTTCTTTCTTGTCAAATCCATTCATCACGGGTCATATCACCCCCCATATCACCTTATCCACAGCATCCCTTCCTGTCATAACTTGTTCTTCTTTCAACTTAGCTTAAGAGGTTAGCATCACTCTTATCTTAACAGCAGCATGAAAATCTATAAACTACATTGCGTACACAAATGATATAGGGATTTAGCTGACACAAAATACTCAGTCAATATAAACAAATTAAGAGGCAACTGTGGGAAATTCTTTCACAATATTATATGACAAAACTTAAGTAGCACAATTCTGAAAGAAAGATGAGAAAAAACTAGTGATGGAAAAGGTAGCATAGCAAGGAAACATAAATTTCTCTTGAGTTCTTACCTAGGAAATACTGTTCTATTTAACAAACAATCCCAGTCTTTGACTATGTGATCAATTACATTCATGCTATTGATGATGATATTCATATGGACTGTATTCCATATGAATACCAAACCATTCATATGTCAAACTCTTCAACAAAGCAAGATTTAACCCCATTCTATCCTTTCTCTCCATATCTGTCACCACCATCCTAGAAGTCTACCACCTAGAGGTCTACCACCATCTCTCATTGACCAGACCTCCACTCTTCTTCCCTATGTATAATTCTGCACCCAGCAGCCAGAATGATCTTTTAAGTATATTCATCAGATCATATCACTCTCTTATGTAAAACACTTCAATTACTTCCCATAGCACATAGAATAAAATCTAAATTTCTTTCCTGGCTTACCCAACAGAATCTTGTAGATCTTTCTGCCATCTGATAATACTCTCTCCCTTGCCCATGTCAGCTTCTCTAACTTTCCCATGTCTGTAGTGAACTGAGGTGACATTGGTACCAGTCTCTGTGCTATCTATTCCTACTGACTGGAATAGTGCTTCTCAGATTGTTTTCTGGCACATCTTACTCACCACTATATCCCCCATGCCTAGAAGAATATTGGTATATAACACGACCCAGAAAGTAAGTGGTGAACAAATTTTAAAAATTAGCCACACAATTTAGTAATGAATTTTTGTTTTCCCTTTATATGATAATTAAAGTGGTTACTATTTTTCAATTTCCACTTTCCAATTTTAAAAAAATACAAATGATAGCAAAAATCTTCCCTTTAAAATTATGTATGGCTTTTAAAAATCATGTATCCCAAAGTCAAATTGTGTCACCTCCTTGATTCTTACTTTTGTGGGAGGATCTCAGGAAGGTCCCACTAGAATTCACTGGGAAGTTACCAAACATTTTCCCCAAAAGGACCATACCCTGTTTTCCAATAGGGCTGGAAGAAACAGTAGGGCTGAGTGAGCCATATGTCACCCCAACCAATTAGAATCACAGTCCAGTGGCTCTCCCAGTTGTTAACTAAAAGGAAGTCTCTAGAGGACAGGAATAAGTCACCCCTTGAGGAGACTTCATTCAAATGGAAAAGCAGCAGGGCAAGAACCTGTAAACAGAGTAACTCATCAAGTTGGGCAACAGGCAATGCCTTCAAGAAAAGATCTGGAGCTAAGGCATTGGAGGTGGATTCAAGCTCAGGCTGTCCATGATCTCAGGAAACCTCAAAGGGAGCATAAGGTCCATATTGTTTGGACTATCCCAAACAGGGCAATATAGCCAGCAGTATAAAAGCTGAGATTTTTATAAACAGAAAAGCAAGTATCAAGATTATTTTTTTTCCGGAGCATGTGGTCAAAATTCCACCAAAGACATGTGAAGGAAGTAAATTACCCACAATTTTCACACTTAGATTTTCCTCTGTTCTAAATTCAGTCCCTCACATTTAATCATATTGACACTTCTTAGCTTAAACAAAATGATTTTTGTTTTGAATTTATATGTACCTATCAGCATATGCTGAAAATTTGTTGATCTCCTTAATTCCCTGCATTCATTAGTATTCTTCCTTTTCTTGTTCTGGGTTATATATAATGACATTGAAAACCACTCCTGTTCAATCACCAATATTTACACAGACTAAAAATACTAATCACAGGTGTCTTTCGAAACAAAGCAGCCAAGTGAAGTAATTGGTTTTAAGATATAAATAAGGCAGAAAGGCCATGGCCAAAGAAGAATAAATAGCCTACCAAATTCCCCTGTGCATAGTATGTACATCCCATTTATTGAATAATAATAGACTTTCTGTTTCTCTCCTGCTCTCGGTGTTCAAATGAGGTTTCCAAGGAGGAGGAGACTCCTAAACAAGATAATCAGGCCTTAGGTTTAAAGAATAATCTAAATCCTTAGCCCTGTTCTGGCGGATTTTAGCAAGGGACTCAGTAATAATTACCTATTTTGGAAAGCCTGCCACAAGGGGATGAGTCTAGATTGCTATATTAAAATAATCCAATCTTCTTTCTCAAAATACCCACATTATTCTCTTATAAGACAAAGAATCTGAGGAAAATGATCCAAAAAAAAAAAAAAAGAAAAGTGGGGGAGAAATCACGTTCACCTATGTTTATTAACCTCTGTTACTAAAGTGACAATAAGCCTTGATTTGCCTGGGACAGTTTGTCTTTGTCTGCTGTCCCAGTGTATTTATGAATAATAATGCCCCCTTTCATTATCAAAAGAGTTACAATTTAGATGATAAATTATATGCCCACCTTGAGTGTTAGGTAGCAAAAACCATGCTTGTAATAGATCTATAAACTGATACATAAATATATTACTTTCTCTATTCCACCTTACTCTGTTCCCGGGAGGCTGACCTGCAGAGCTGTATCATTGGTTTCTCTTCTGAGTGAAGTTGACTAATCAGAAGTACTAGCAGAAAGTGGGAAGGTGAGTACTAAGACAAATTATGGGCATAGTAAAGGTTTCCCAGCGTTGCCTGCTCTAGCAGCATTCCCAATACCTTGTAGGTTTCCTCATCCCTTGCCCATATTTTATAAAATAGTTTCTACTCTCAATGTCCTATTTGAGTGTGCTCTATGATTCCTGTGACAAGCTGACAGATAGAATATGGGGTTTCATGTCATCTACACAGAAACCTACCTATGTAAGGGAAAATACATGCATTTTACATAAGAGTGAGGTGCAGAGATCTTGTTTTATTATTCCAACTAATACACATTAAAATGAGATTCAAATTTGGCTATCAGTGACTGACATCTATGGACTATCTCCCTATGTTAGTTCAACTACAGATTCTCTTCCTGTATTAGATAATGACGGAGTCAATAAACTCTTTAAAATACCAATGATATACAAACATGAATTTATTCAACAAATATTTTTGAGCAAGTGACCACTATGAGTTAGGTAACGTGTTTACTAAGGAAATAACTAGAAGAGATCAAAACGAAGGTTGTAGAAAACAAAATTATCTGGAAACATTCAACAAAATCAGTTTGTTTATTTTTTTAATTGTGATTTGGGTGAAAATTTACAGAGCAAATTCACATTCCATACAGCAGTTCACACACACGTTGTCTCATGACATTGACTGCAATTTACCCCAATGCAACAGCTCCCCTCCCACTTCCTCCCGACAGTTACCTCTTCCCAGTGGCCATCCCTCCATGCACTCCTGCCCCCTGAACTGTCTCCCTGTGCATAAACAGCCCTTCTTTCTCCCATGATTGTTCTCTCCAAGGAGTGTATCTACCTCAGGTAAATGTTCAACTCAT
>NW_006921706.1:6757188-6759024 GCF_000298275.1 Orycteropus afer afer
CCCTTCTCTTCACCCAAATCAATACTTACCTCTACCTGTCTAACAGTGTTCCCTCCCCTCCTCTCCTACCCCTGGTAACCAACAAAGAAAATTTCTTTCCATATATAAACGATTCCTTGACTTTTACAATAACGGACTAATACAATATTTGTCCTTCTGTGATTAACTTATTTTGCCCAGTATAATGTCCTTCAAGTTCATCCATGTTATGCAGTGTTTTGCAGATTCTAGGTTATTCTTTAGGTTGCATAGTATTCCATTGTGTGTATGTACCATAGTTTACTTATCCATTCCTCAGCTGATGGACACCTATGTTGTTTCCAACTTTTTGCTATTGTAAATAGTGCTGTGATGAACATGGGTGTGCATATGTCTGTTCTTGTCATGGCTCTCACTTCTTTAGGATATATACCTAGCAATGGAATGACTGGGTCAAATGGTATTTCTATTTCCAACTTTATAAGGAATTGCCATACTGCTTTCCACAGTGGTTGTACCATTTTACAGTCCCACCAGCAGTGTATGAGAGTCCCAATCTCCATATCTTCACCAGCATTTGTAATTTTCTATCTTGTTGAACTTTGCTACTAGTGCTGGGCAAGATGGTATCTCATTGTGGTCTCGATTTGCATCTCTCTAACAGCTAATGGGGAGCTCTGGTAGCATAGTGGCTAAGGCACTTGGCTGCTAACCAGAAGGCTGGCGGTTCAAACCCACCAGCCACTCCTTGGAAGGAAGATAGGGCAATCTACTTCCACAGTGATACTGCCTGGGAAACGCAAAGAGGGGTCGCTATGAGTCGGGTCTGACTCGACAGCACATAACAAAACAACAACAACAACAGCTAACAATCTTAAGCATTTCTTCATATGTTTTTTGCCCACCTGAATATCCTCGGTGAAGTGTCTATTCATGTCTTCTGCCCATTTTTCAACTGGATTATTTGTCTTTTTGTTATTGAGGTGCTGGAATTTTCTATAAATTCTAGAGATAAGTCCCTTGTCAGATATTCATTGCCAAATATTCTTTCCCAATCTGTAGGTTTTCTTTTGACTCTTTTGGGGAAATCTTTGGAAGGACAAAAAAATTTAATTTTTAGGAGGTCCCTTTCATCTAGTTTCTCTTCGGCTGTTTGTGTATTTTGGGTTATGCTTGATAGTCTATTTATGCCATATATCAGGGCCCCTAAATTTACCCCTAGTTTTTCCTTGAGGAACTCTATAATTTTAGGTTTCACATTTAAGTCTTTGATCCATCTGGAGCTAGTTTTTGTGTATGGTGTGGGGTACAGATCTTGTTTCATTTTTCTGCAAATGCATATCCAGTTTTGCCAGCACCATTTATTAAACAAATATTCTCTTCCCCATTATATGGATTTTGGACCTTTGTCAAAGATCAACTGACCATAGGTTGATGGATCTATTTCTGGGTTCTCAGTTCTATTCCATTGGTCTATGTGTCTGTCATTGTACCAATACCAGGCAGTTTTGACTACTGTAGCTATATAGTGGGTTTTGAGGTCTGGTGATGTGAGACCTCCTGCTTTGTTGTTCTTCTTCAGTAGTCTTTTGCTTCTCCAGGGTTCCTTTCCTTTCCATATAAAGTTAGTGATTGGTTTTTCCATATACTTAAAAAATGTTGATGGGATATGGATTGGGATTGTATTGAATATATAGATTGCTTTGGGTAGAATTCGCATTTTCACAATGTTCAATTTTCCTATCCACGAGCATGGAATGTTCTTGCATTTATGTAGATCTCCTTTGGTTTCTTGACATAGTTTTTTGAAGAGAAACAGCCACAGACATCCATTAATCATCGGAACATGGAATGTAC
>NW_006921706.1:6767324-6780310 GCF_000298275.1 Orycteropus afer afer
CATTCCCTGGAGAAGGATGTCATGCTTGGTAGGGTGGAGGGTCGACGAAAGAGGGGGAGGCCTTCAGGGAGATGGATTGATACGGTGGCTGTGATGATGGGCTCGAGTATAGCAGGGATTGTGGGGCTGGCGCGGGATCAGGCAGTGTTTTGTTCTGCTGTGCATGGGGTCACTATGAGTGGGAAACGCCTCGATGGCACTTAAGAACAACAACAACAAATCTTTAAAGACGCAGACTGCCTCATCTTTCTCTTATGGAGAAAACAAATGTATTAAAAAGGTTGAATTAAGCATAGTTATGCAAAGGAATTTAGGGCAGGTAAAAAGTCAGTTTCATAGTTTCTTTAGTGTTATCAAAATATTTACATTTCTGTACATCAAGTTTCTTCATAATGAGTTTTACACACATCATCAGGTAACAGAGCATCCATCAACTCAGTCTCCTCTACATTTCCATGATACTCTTTTAAACACAGAGTTCAGTCAAAATAAGCATAGACTCCAGTCAAAGATGTAAGGGATAAGTGGATCACAATGTACGCCTCAGAGTCGGTACATTTGTACAAGGAGCCATGGCAGTTTACAAACAAGGAATCTTTAAATTTCTTGATATAAATATATTGACCTAAGATTCACCCAACTTACTATTTGCCATTAAGTTAACTGTGCATACATTTGTACAATCTAGGGGAGAAAAACAATACGGTCCAATGGTGCTGATTCCAGAGATGTAGAGAAACTAAACAACATTTATGCATGTTAAGTCTGATGAAAAAGTTTATCTCCAGAAAGAAATAATTTTCAGGATATGTCAGCAGAGTGGTAGCTGCATTGATAATGATACTACTCAAACCAAAGCCAAACCCATTGCTATCAAGTTGATTATGACTCATAGTGATTCCCATTGGGTTTCCAAGGCTATAAATCTTTACTGAAGCATACTGCCCCATTATTCTTCTATGGAGTGGCTGGTGGGTTCGAACCACCAACCTTCTGGTTAGCAGACAAATACTTTAACCACTACACCACCAGAGCTCCTTAATTATGTTGTTGTTTTTGTCGTTGTTATGTACCATCAAGTCAGACTCAACTCATAGTGACCCCTTCTTGGGTTTCTGAGGCAGTATCACTATGAAAGTAGATTGCCCAGTCTTCCTTCCAAGGAGTGGCTGGTGGGTTTGAACCACCAGCCTTCTGGTTAGCAGTCAAGTGCCTTAGGTACTATGCTACCAGAGCTCATCTCCTTAATAATAATACTAGCTAATATTTATCCAACACATACCATGTACCAGCACTTGACCAAATGTTATACCTACATCATCATATTTCTACTCAAAAATCTCATCAAAGTTATTATCTCTATTTCAAAAATGAGAAAATGGATGGTAAGCCTGTTTAATTAACTTGCCAAAAGTCACTTGGCTCCTAATTGGCAGTGCCAATATTAAGAGCCATTTCTCTCTGATTCTGTGTCTACGCATTTTAAGGAAAAGAGGGCCCAGAGAAATAAATTTGACAGAAAGAGGAACCATCTTCCTATAGTTAGAAAAAGAAGAATAAAATGATGTTTCAGTGTAAAATTTTTCCCAAGTAAATGCCTACATGCTGACTTTTCACAAGTTAAATATCAAATGGGGGAAAAATAATAACACCAAGGAGCTCCGGTAGTGTCGTGGTTAAGGCATTTTGCTGCTAATCAAAAAGCCGGAGAAAATAGGGGGAAAAATAATAACACCAGGGAGCTCTGGTGGTGTTGTGGTTAAGCCATTTTTCTGCTAACCAAAAGGCCGGTGGTTTGAACCCACCAGCTGCTCTGTGAAAGAAAGATGGACAATCGACTTCAGTACAGATTTACAGCCTTGGAAACCCAATGAGGGTCATTATGCATTGAACTCGACTCAGTGGCAGTGAGTTTGGTTTGGTTTAAGCTCTAAACCTAGTCTTATTCAATATTAAAAGATTTAATGAAGTTTGGAATTCCTATCTCCCCACTATCACATTCTTCTTCCTTAGGTCCTTTCTCTCCATTATCTACACAAATAGCTCACTCAATGGGTGGTTCAATGGTCATTGCCTTATTATCTAAAACCCAGACCTAGTCTTATAATCCTGACATTACACCTCTCATGCCTACCTCTTCATCATTCACCTGCTTGCTATCCAATGTCTTTAGAACCCAAGCAATGACCAATCACATACCATGGAATTCACCTAAAGGATTAGTAGGATGAGAAATAACTTTTATAAGTAGCATAGCTTTAGCTCCAAAAGGGTGGTTTTTCTTTTGAGACTGTGAGACCTTTATTTAGCACTTCCTAAACTACATATTGACACTTATTTATTTGTCTTTGTGAAATACTTATCTTGCCAAGCAATGCAACATCTTGTTTGATATTGTTTTCTTTAAAACAACTTCTTTTAGGCAACAAAGTTAATATAAGCTATTTATAATAATGTGAGTCAATAACATGCATTCTCTACCACAAATACAATGATGATGTCAATAACTCCAGTTCAAATTCGCCATAAAATCTAACTAACATGAATCAATCAAGATTCAAGTTGCATATAGCATCCCTGACAGAATTTTTTCTCAGTGTTGCTTTCTTGTTTTCCTTGATTTCATACAATTAACACCAAAGGCAGCAAAAATAATGCTGCTTGTCTCTGTCTTTAGCACAATAGCCTTCTTTAGCTTCCCCCTCATTTATCAGTGCTGCAATGCAATCCTGATACGAGCAATTGCATAAAGATACGATAATTTTTTCTGTTTTCTGGTTCTATCTACCAAACCTCTCCACTGACCCTACAAAATAGCCCATCACGTCTCAGTACTATTATTACAAAAAGTCATACCTAAGTGTAACAAACACACCTTTTATTTCCTACATTATTTACATGTAATTTTGCTTATGCCTAAACAGACTGTGATTTTGAAGAGTACAAATCTAATTTAAATTTTCCTGAACTACCACAGTGAAATGATAACTCTGCTTTCTGAATTTTGACAGCGGTACAGAATTTTCATTAGCTGTAAGGAGAAAACATCAAACACTTGAGGAATGGAACGTATTCTAAATGCAAACGAGAAGCAGGAAGCTTGTAGGTATAAAACCGCAGACACACTTGCTAACGTTAAGGTCAAACCTAACAAGGAGCTCCAGAAATATCTAATCAAATACTTAATCAAAAACAGCCCTTTTTGATGGATGCAAGAGGGTAAAGAGCACATTTTTATTCTAAGAAGCCAGGGATTCCTCTCTACCTCCAACATTTGCATTTAGATAATAATTCCTCTGGCTTTGAGTATTATAAACTTTTAAAAGCAAATAAACATGATAAAAGAAACCCTTTGAGAAATACCAATTGATTAAACCCTTGTGTAAATGATTGAAAGGAGCATTACCTAGGAGCAGGTTTTGAAGAGGAGGCAGATTCCTCTCCTGAGAAGTCAGGGCCACTGGCAAGAAAGGGAAGGGACAGGAAGAGAAGGCTAAAGTTCCAGAAGACAAATTTTCCCAACTTTAATTTCTGCCAGAGCCAGCCCCAACTACCACCTAATGCAGTTATACAAAGCAATGAAGTAAACTCATGTCTTTTAAAATTCCCATTCTTTATTTCCTGCATTCCAAATCAAATCCACACACTTTCATCAAAAGCTGGGATATAGCAAATATATCCCAGGTTGTCGTTATGTGCTGTGGAGTCAGTTTCCGAGGTGGTAATACCACAAAGTAGATTGCCCAACCTTCCCTCCGAGGAGTTTGAACTGCCAGCCTTCTGGTTAGCAGTCAAGTGCCTTAGGCACTATGCTACCAGAGCTCCTTCAATATATTGCGTGGAAGACGCTAAATACTACCAAAGGCACAAAATTAATAGATTTAAAAGAAATAGGCAAAATCGTTGCCAGAGGCATACGATAAAAAGCATAGGAGGCAGTGGACACTGAAGGAAATAATCTGGAATTTTCTTCTGACTGTGTTCGGTTTTGGAACATAATTAATGATTAGCTCTAATTTGTTCATTAAAGTAAAGCCGCTTCAAACACATGGAGTCTCTTCTCACAGTTACATAGACATTACATTTGCTGGGTTGTTACTAAGACAATAATGAAGTTCTGAACGCCTCAGATCTTTAATACTTAGTATCAGGAGGTTTGCTTTTTTCCCCCCTATTTCAAGCAACAGACTTATCTTCCAATATGTATAGGGTCTTAAAACATCTGAAGTGACAGGACTAAGAATTAATAAGATCAGAGAGAGTATGGCCTGAGAGAAAACAGTCAAGAAAGTAGAAAGACAGAATCCAACCTTTAGCATCCCACTATCACAAATCAAACGTCAAGTTTCAAAGCCAGGATACTGGGCAAACATCTCTAGAAAATAAGCCCTTGTGTGAAGAAACATGCACACACCACCCTGGTGATCACAGCTAATGGCAAAGGTACCTCACAGGCAGAAATCAGAAATTATCAAACCCAGAAATGGTCTAATCTGTAGAATGTTACTTCCTGAAAAGTCAAACCTTTGAGGCACACTAGAGACCATTCACCATCACTCATCCAAATCATCTTTTCAATTTGTTTCCCAGGGACCCCCTTCACATGTCCCATACGTCAAACTAAATCATTCATTGTTCTGTAAACATGAACAAGTATATTCTTTCAACTCTCTGTCCCTGGAATGCTGTCCTCCTCCAGTTTTCTACTTCCAAACCCTACCCAATCATTAGTTTACAACTCAGAAGGCTTCTCTCTAAATCTGAGTCACACCACATAGTTCTCCTACTATGAATTTTCATGGTAGTCAAAATTTTCTAACGTACTGTTTCTAGTGGATAAGGCATCTGGATGCTAACCAAAAGGTCAACAGTTCAAACCTACCAGCCATTCCATGGAAGCAAGATGGGGCAATCTACTTCCATAATGATTTACAGCCTCAGAAACCCAATGGGGGTTGCTATGAGTCAGAAGCCACTTGATGGCAGTGAGTTTTTTTTTTTTTTTTTGGTTTGGTATCATCTCTATTAGTCTCTACATTTCTTGGAGGATTTTTCACAGTAAATGGCACAGTGTCTTGAAAATATGTGTCGATAAATACTTGTTGAATGAATGAATGAATGGGAAGTTAGGATACTATATAAAAGAAGATAGGTCAAGGATCCAAGAAAAAACAGGATATTTTCTTTTGCTTTTTCATTTTCTTTTTTTTTTTCTTTTTAGTGAAAGACAGTTGTAGCATTTTACTGAAAGAGTGTGAACTGCATTGATGCATGTTCTACCAACCAATATACTGAAGTCACCTGACCCATCCCCATCTATGAATCCTAAGAACAATGATAAATTACATAGAATATTAGCTCTTAGAAAACTTGGGGGTATAGTAGCTGTAACCTCTTTTTCTGGGGTACCAAGGACAGAATGCAATTCACTCAGCTGGTCAGTAGCTGAATGAGGGCTGGAATCTTCATTTCTTCAATTGAAATCAAGGGCCCTTTTTGCTAGAATAAGCTGCTGCCTCCTGGTAAATCCATCTTCTCTGATGTCAAAAAATATTCAGCAACACATTTTAATGACTTGAACTATAAAAAGGTTAATAATGTGTGCATTCCTTTAAATGGCATATTTTCTGCTACATTTCCGAAGAGGCATCACTCATCCTTTATAAAATGCTACAATGATTTCTTCTGAATGATGGTCAATACTGCTATTTATTCATGCCCAGAGTTTAGTCAGTGGGTATTCATTTCCATTATGCTCTGGGGGCATCGGATTATGTTTCAATTTTGTATCTGTATGTTGATCCCATTGATGCTTATTTCAAGTGGTGATTTTGTTTTTTCTTCCCCTGATGGCATGAAACTAGGAGAGAAAAGCCTTGTCTCTTATTTTTGTGACCATTATATAAACCAGGAAAATTTGGTGAAATGAAGGGTTATTTTGTAAGCACTCCAGAGATTTTGTTAAAGATTAAATACAATAATTGAATCATTGTGTTAATACTGTGAAGAATTTCCAGAAGAGTGTCCTTGAGTCCCAGGTGCATATAAGAATCCTTTAGGATTCTTTTTAAAACCATACATTCCAGGTCCCAATCCAAGAGCTATGAAGTCAGAATGCAACTTCTAACCATCCCCTTGGGAATCTGATCTCTAGGAGCTTCTAATACATAGTTAGGTTTAGTAACCTCTACTCAAGAGGCTGGGAGCTCTGGTAGCATTATGCCTGAGGCATATGACTGCTAACCAGAAGGCTGGCGGTTCAAACCCACCAGCCACTCCTCAGAAGGAAGAATGGACAATCTATTTCCATAGAGATACTGCCTTGAAAACCCAAGGAGGGGTCATATCTGACTCGATGGCAGTGAGTGGTTTTCTTGGTAGTCGAGGCCCAGCACTATTTTTAGAAGTTGGGATTCTCTTCTTACTTGCTCACGTACACTCAGCTTCTGCTTCTAACATATTGGGTACCCCATCTGGGAGCTCTGTATTCTCACCCCGCCAGCCAAACTGTCCCAGGGGACTTTTAATACTGCTATGTAATGGGGAAGTTCTACTCTGTTACATCATACCTCTATGAGTCAGAATCAACTCAACGGCACACAACACCACCAACAACAAGGTTTGGTTTAGGCCTTGGACTCCGATCTCTGTCTTGCCCCAGGACCCAGAAAAAGCACACTCTATCTTCATGGCTTGACCTTTCAATGAGGCAGGCTGACTCAAGCATGCTGTTGAAGGTGATCAATTGCCCGTACAACTAGGACTCACCCAGACCACACTTCTAGTGTCCTGCACATCCGATACTTTCTGATTCTTTCTTCTCTTGCCTTTCTCCTCTGTCTCTTGATATCTGCCACAGGATTTCCTCCTAATTTTAGATTTTATCTGGCCTCCCAACTTCCCCATTTCTAGAAAGGAAGCACAGCTTCTTCTACCTGTCTCACTGCAATAAACAGAGCACACATAAACTGAACTAGTTTCTATAGCCTCCCAGTATTAGAGGAGACTGGGCCTAACAGGTTAATGTTTCCAGATCATCTAGGATCCTTCTGACACAATAATGAAGTCTCCCAAGGAGAACTACTTCCCAGTAGTATAATCAGGATTGCTTTTTTTCATACATTTTATATAAGTAAATTAAAGTCCTTAGACATAAAACTATCAACACTGTAGAGATGCACTACCTAATGTGATTGCCCTGGACATGCACAGATCCCTCTCCAAAGTCGTGTGACATTACTGGTCATGAAGGCACATAGCCAGCTGATTCAGCACAGGTCAGGACAATGGCAGTACCCTACTTAATGGGTTTTCCCCATTCTCAGTAGTTTAATTATATTATATATTAAAACATATGTCACACATATATGTCATAATAAACATAAGGTTCCCTTGTTCTTTGAGAAGTAGAAGAAATCCACATTACTGATAAATGTCAAAAATTTCAAAATATCACTTATCTATTTAAAAAAAAAGGAGGAGGGTACATATAAGTCAATTCTAAGTTGAAATTGGTATTTCTGCATCATCTAGCACCTTGAGCAGAAAGTATTTATTCATAAAAGAGATGTGATATGGAGGAAAGATATCAGAACCAGAAGTTAAAAGACTGGATTTATTATTATTGTTATTATTATAGCTCTGGAACTAAATGACTTGGAAAAACCACTTAATTCTCCCTTGAATATCTATTTATCTAAGTATCTAATAAAACAGGATTGAATGGAACAGCAAAGTCTATGACAAGTACTGTACTGAACATTAGTGCCAGCTCTACTAACCAGCTGTGTGCCTTTACTTCTCTGAACCTCAGTTTATCTGTAATATAAGGGGTTGCACTAGATATTACCTAAAGAATGTTCTGGTAGCATAGTGCCTAAAGCATTTGACTGCTGACCAGAAGGCTGGTGGTTCAAACCCACCAGCCACTCCTCGGAAGGAAAATGGGGCAATCGACTTCTGCAGTGATACTGCCTTGGAAACCCAAGGAGGGGTTGCTATGAGTTGGGTCCAACTCGACGGCACACAACAACAACAAAGAATGTTCTAGTTCCAGTATTTGGAAGGTTTCTAATAGCCTCAGATCCTGATGATACATTCAGAGTCAACATTCTGTTAATTGAAATTTCCCTCATGGATTATGTGAGATCTTTTTAGCACTTCTATACTTATGAAAGATGCTGATAACAGGTATTTTCTATTTGCAATCTCATTAGTAGTGGCAGCTCTAAGTGTGCCTTCATATGAATAACTCTTACAGTGATCCCTCATATTATGTGAACTCCATCCAGTGATTATTTCATGATAATTCGACAATTTTCCTCACTCACTACTAAGTCTCTTGAGAAGGTACTTCACTTTTTTGAAACATACCTTAACCATCTTCCTACTTCCATCAGGATAATATTTTTTTGTTTTGTTTTGTTTGTAAGTGTCTTCCCATCACCAAACAAGTTTTAACAAAACATCTGTGCATACTGCTTAGCATTTGTTCTTGAATCACTTGTGACATAATCTATCAGACATGAGTTTGATTTTACTCCGTGCAATCTGCAGGCTTAGATTATATGGTTTGACAGAACAGGCTCCATATCTGTTTAACTTTGGCTGTGCCTGACATTTCTTCAGACCTCACAGAGCTCAGGTACTTTCCACACTGTATGCTTTTCTGCATATACTAATAACTCCATCTGAAATAAATTATCCCTTTCCCTTTTCACAGCCCAGCACATCCTTAGCATGTTTAATGCATCTCTTTCCCCAGTACCTGTCATAATATCTGATGCACCACACATGCTCAATAAATGTTTTAAATGAATTTAACTTCTTTTGTACAGTTATAAAACCCATTGTCATCAAGTCAATTCTGACTTCTACCAACCCTGTAGGACAGAGTAGCACTGCTCCATGGGCTTTCCAAGGCTATAATCTTTATGGAAGCAGATTGCCACATTTTTCTCCCACAGAGCGGGTAGTGGGTTCAAACCACTGACCTTTTGATTACCATCCAGGTGCTTAACCACAGTGCCATCAGAGCTTCTTGTACAGTTATAAACATAAGCAAATCCACAAATCACACTGAATAAAAGATTTTCGATGCTGGTGATAGTATCCATATCATGAATGAATATATTTCTGGGAAATTATAATTCTGATGTCACTTGAGTGTCCCTTAACTCTTACTTTTACACTATTCTAATTGAAATGATTACGATTAAATTCTAGCCAACATATGAGATACACAAATAAATAAGCTGCTGATTCTGATTTCATGAACATCTCCACTATCTCAGTGCTTTGCGAATATACTTTTGTAGTTCATAATGTTGTAAATTTTACTAAGTTAGATGTGAAAATGTGCTTTAAACAAATATTTCATGAAGTGTTAGGAGTCACAGAGATTCCTGGGTTGAGTAAAACAAAAATAACAATTCTAGAAAGGTGAACCTAAATGAATGAAGGCGAGGTCTGTGAGGATAAAGTAGATGTAACACTAGGGCTCCAAGCAACTCTGCTGTACCACTACTCTAAATGAACAGAATAACAACAAAAAGAGGAAATTATTTATTAGCTCAGAGGAGAGAGGTGAACACTGGAAGCCTACAACTATAGGTGACTAATGGTATAGTGGCTCAAGTTCAGGTCACAAATTTGAAGGTAGTGGTAACATCCTGGAGTTTCAAATGGCAGAAACAGCAACCAGTACATAGTGACCCATTACTTAGCAGCAGGTTCCATGGGACTTGGAAGACTGTGATTTGGCAGAGAGCAGTTGGGTTGATAGTAAATGTTGGAGTTCCAAGGGAGATCAGTGTCCCTGAACCTAGTAGTGCTGCTAATTGGTGCAAGCAGTTTTAATGCAGGCTGCGATGAGCAATAACTAGATGAAATAAGGATGCAACTGGAGAAAACTACCCAGGAGATTCAAAGAAACTACTTGTGAGAAACTCCCACAGACTCCTAGAGATATTCTGGGACTGGGAAGGGGACCTCAGAAAGGCCACCACCTGTTTGTCAGTTTGTCATACTCTGGTGGCGTGTGTGTTGCTGTGAGGCTGGACGCTATTCCGCCAGCATTTCAAATACCATGGCAGAGAGGTTTCAGCAGAGCTTCCACACTAAAACAGTCTAGGAAGGCCTGGTGATCACTTCTAAAAACCATTGTTGTTTTTGTTATGTACGGTTGAGTCGTCCCCTACTCATAGCGACCCCTCCTTGGGTTGCTGAGATAGTATCACTACAGAAGTAGATTGCCCAACCTTCCTTCCGAGGAGTGGCTGGTGGGTTTGAACCACCAGCCTTCTGGTTAGCAATCAAGTGCCTTAATCACTGTGCTACCAGAGCTCCTTTGTAAATACCCATTTAATACTAATAATCACCTGTTGAGGTGTGACCTGTCCTTGCCCTGGATGAGGCTACTGGGGCATGCAGAGTATGAATGTGTCCAAGTTGCTTCAAAAAAACAAAGAAACCAAACTTACTGCCATGGAGTTGATTTGACTCATAGCTACCTCTCCTTGGGTTTCTGAGGCAGTATCACTATGGAAGTAGATTAACCCATCTTCCTTCCAAGGAGTGGCTGCTGGGTTTGACCACCAGCCTTCTTGTTAGCAGTCAAGTGCCTTAGGCACTATGCTACCAGAGCTCTGAAAACTAGCCAATGAAAACCAGTGGATCACAACAGAACACTCTCCGCCTTGTTTGGTTTGGACACATCAGGAGGGATCTATCGCTGAATGGGGACATCATGTTTGATGAAGTAGAAGGCCAGAGAGGCCAAAGAAGACCTTAAGTGAGACGTACTGGCACAATATATGCAACGATGGACTCAAACATGCCAACAAGTGTGAGGATGATGAAGGAGCAACCAACACTTCATTCTGCTGTACATAAGATGGTTATGAGTCAGAGCTGATGCAATGGCGACTATCTATCTATTTGCTTCAGAGAGGCAAAACAGCAAAGTCTAAGGTCCTCAGCAGAATACAAGAAAAGGAAAAATTACTCAGAGGAGAGATATGAACAAATAAATTGACAATTAGACCAAGCACCTGGTGATGAGGCTTACTGAGCTTCTGGCTAACTGCCAGCATAAAGTTCATTTGTATGTTCTGAGTTAAACAGATTCTTGGAATAATATTGCAAGCTATCTAAGAAACTTCCACTACTCATCTGTAAGTTTCTTGTACTGTGGTGGCTTGCATGTCTCTGTAAGGCTGGAGGCTATGCCACTGATATTTCAAATACCAGCACCATTGCTCATGGTAGACAGGTTTCAGAAGAGCTTCCAGACTAAGACAGACTTGGAAGAAGAAAAGGGCAATCAATTTCTCAAAGAATCGGCCAGTGAAAACCTTATGAATAGCAGTGAAACACTGTATGATATAGTACTAGAAAACTGAATGAAAAGTCCTGAAATATTGTCTGATATATGGCCAGAAGATGAGCCCCACAGGTCAGAAGACACTCAAAATACAACTGAGGAAGAGTTGCCTCCACAAAGTAGGGCTGACCTTAATGATGTGGATGGAGTGAAACTTTCAGGACCCTACTTGCTGATGGGGCATGACTAAAATGGGAAGAAACAGCTGCAAACATCGATTAATAATTGGAGCATAGAGTGTACAATGTATGAATCTAGGAAAATTGGACATTGTCAAAAATGAAATGGAACACATAAAGATCGATATCCTAGGCATTTTTGTTGTTGTTGTTGTTGCTATCAAGTCGGATGTGACTCATAGCGACCCCTCCTTGGGTTTCCGAGGCAGTATCACCATGGAAGTAGATTACCCAACCTTCCTTCCAAGGAGTGGCTGGTGGGTTTGAATTGCCAGCCTTCTGGCAGTCAAATGCCTTAGGCACTACACCACCAGAGCCCCCAGCTCTGTGAGCTGAAATGGACTGCTTTTAGCCATTTTGAATCAGACAATCAAATTAACTACTATGCCAGAAATGACAAATTGAACAGGAATGGTGTGGTATTCATATTCATAAAGAATGTTCCAAGATCTATCCTGAAGTACAATGCTATTAGTGATAAGATAATATCCATATATCTATAAGGAAGATCAGTTCATACCATTATTATTCAAATTTGCACACCAACCACTAAAGCCAAATATGAGGAAATTGAAGATTTTTACCAACTTCTGCAGTCTGAAATTGACCAAACGTAATCGGGATGTATTGATTATTAGTAGTGATTTGAATGTGAAATTGGAAACAAAGAAGAATCACCAGTAGTTGGAAAATATGGCACTGGTGACAGAAATGATGTTGGAGACTGCATGATAAAATTTTGCAAGATCAACAACTTATTCACTGCAAATACCTTTTTCCAACAACATACACAGCAGCTATGTACATGGACCTCATCAGATGAAATATATAGGAAACAGATTGACTTCATCTGTGGGAAGAGGCGATGGAGATTAAAGACACCAGTCTGCAGTATGGATTACACCTCAACAAAAATAAAATGAAAATCTTCACAACTGGACCAATAAGCAGCATTATGATAAATGGAGAGAAGACTGACATTGTCAAAGATTTCCTATTACTTGGATTCACAATCAGCACAAACGGAAGCAGCAGTCAAGATACTAGACAATGCATCACACTTGGCAAATCTGTAAAAGACCTCTTTTTAAAGTGCTGAAGAGCAAAGATGTCTCTTTGAAGACTAAGGTGTGCCTAACACAAGCCACGGTATTTTTAATCTCTTCATATGCATGTGAGAGCTGGACAATGAATAAGGAAGACCAAAGAAGAGTTGATGCTTTTCAGGTATAGTGTTGATGAAGGATACTGAGGGTACCATGGACTGCCAGAAGAACAAATCAGTCCTGGAAGAAGTGCAGCCAGATGCTTCTTGGAAGTGAGAATGGCCAGACTTCATTTGACCTACTTTGGTCATGTTTTCAGAAGGAAGCATTCCCTGGAGAAGGATATCATGCTTGGGAAAGTGGAGTGTCAGCAAAAAA
>NW_006921706.1:6780770-6790882 GCF_000298275.1 Orycteropus afer afer
AAATTCGTGTCTGTTGCTGGCATCTGTCTCCCATTTTTCCCTGTAAATGTCTTAGCAAATAGTTCACTTAAATGTCTACTGTTCCTATTAACAAACGAGCACTTTCACTTTGGTCTGTCATTTTTAAAATGTACTTCTAAATATCTTCCTATTAAAAATCTATACAGTTTCTGTATTCACACTCTGATAACCTTTTACTTAAATGGAAGCCAACCAACACATTGCCTCTTTGAAGAATCAAGGAGACTACTATAAATGTACTTGAGGAAATTTTTTTGTTTTAGCTTTTTTTTTTCCCCCTCCCAATTCTGGCCATTATCAATCTGGCTTTGATATAGCATCGGGAATTTCTATAAAAATTGCCCTTCACAATTGTTCTCCTGATGTCCTTAGGTCTTAATGCCAGATTAAGAAGAAATAAACTACATACAAAAAACAACTTTCCTCTTTGTTTCAAGACAACTCTGATGTATCAGACAGGACACCACAGATGGCTACATTCAGCCTTTGCCATCATACTTTCAAAGACTACAAATTAAATGAGGCTTTTGAAATAAACAAAACATATAGACCAAATATGTGTTCAATAATGTAAGTTTGTACCAGAGTTAGTTTTCTGCATTGATCTATCTACTTTTGAGTGATAAGTAAACTTATATTTGATTCAGAACTTATATTTGATTCCCCCTTAATCCCTTTGGTTGGCTTTTTCCAGTCCTTTATTATTATTATTATTATTATTTTATTGTGCTTTGGGTGCAAATTTACATAGCAAACTTGTTTTACATTCAACAGTTCATGCACTATTTCCAGTTCTTGATAAATCATGAAATCTGAAACAAAAGAGTATAAAACTCCTGGTTCTATAAATAGATTTTCTCTCTGGCCTTTTTAAGTTCCACATTCTGAAGACTCAATTATTTTCTTTTCTAGGAATATAGATCCATATATTCAGAATTTTACTTACATGTTCATGGATTTCCCTATACTTACACTTTGCTAAGCAGAGACATTTAAAATATATGTTGTTGTTGTTGTTTGTTGTTATGTGCCATCGAGTCAGACCCAACTCATAGTGACCCTTCCTTGGGTTTCCGAGGCAGTATCACTACGGAAGTAGATTGCCTCATCTTCCTTAAAATATATATATTCAAATAATATACAAACAAAAAGTACTTGTCCAAATGGTCCTTTCTAATATTTTTTCCCCAAAAGTTAAAATAAAAATCACAACTGTATAGTTAAAGAATGGTTTGGCCTTCTGAGGAAGATCACTATGCAAATGATTTTAGCCTACTGCTACTGCTTCACTTTATACAACCCAAGTAAGGTACAGAATCCTGAATTGTGTCCTTTACTTTGACAGAATATTTTACACAAAAGTGTTTTTACACAAAACTGAGGGGATAATAATAAGCCAGTTCCATCATAACACACAATGGATGCTTAGAATAAAAAGTGCCTTGGGAGCAGAGAATCTTCATCTTTTTTGAGTATTTAATTTATTATACTCCTTTTGAAGTCACTTATATAAAGTGTAAAAGCAACGGCTTTGAAATGTTAATACCCAATAAAACTTTACACATTTTTTTTTTAACTAACACATCTGTGGCACTGACCACAGTCAAATCGTATAGAAAAATGCCTAAGACTGTGCCAAGCAGCGTAAAAATTTTAAATCATTAGTGTAATTAGAGTCAAGTGTGAGAGGCAGTAAGTGGAGAGAGAGACGAGGGAACTGCATGTTCTTCACTAGTGTTGAATTGACTAATTTTAGGGGCTTTTAATACTTGGACGAGATCGTGCTCATATATGCAACCAAAACACCAAACCAGACCCATTGCCATGGAGTTGATTGATACTCATAGCAAGGAGCTCTGGGAGCATAGTGCCCAAGGCACTTGACTGCTAGACAGAAGGCTGGCAGTTCAAACCCACCAGCCACCCCTCAAAAGGAAGGTTGGGCAAGGAAGTTTGGGCAATCTACTTTCATAGTGATACGGCCTCGGAAACACAAGGAGGGGTCGCTATGAATCGGGTCCAACTCGACGGCACATAACAACAACAACAACAACAGCAACCCTATAGAACAGAGTAGAGGTACCCCATAGGGAATTGTTATGGAAGCAGATTGCCACATCTTTCTCCCATAAAACAATTGGTGGGCTGGAATCACTGACCTTTCAGTTAGCAGCTGAGCACTTAACCACTGTACCATAAGAGCTCCTTTGTGGCAACCATATTTTTGTATATGTTACCCTTTTGGAAGAATATGCCATTATCCTGACCATAAACCAAAAACTAAAACAGTTGCCATCAAGTCAAGTCAAACTCAAGTGTCAGGGTGGAAATGTGTGCCATAGAGTTTCAATGGCTGTGATCTTTTACAAGTAGGTTACCAGGACATTCTTCTGAGGTGTCTCTGGGTGGATCCAAGCCACCAATCTTTGGTTAGTTATCCAGCACATAACCATTTGCCCCACCTGGATAACCCATTCTTGTTCTTTAAAATTCATCACAGATGTTATCATCACGTCACCTGTCCTCGGTATTCATTCCCCTTTGTTGCTGTTGTTATTCATTCCCCTTGTTATTGTTGTTGTTACATGCCGTCGAGTCGGCCCCGACTCATAGTGACCCCTCCTTGGGTTTCCGAGGCAGTATCACTACAGAAGTAGGATTGCCCAACCTTCCTTCCGAGGAGTGGCTGGTGGGTTTGAAGCGCCAGCCGTCTGGTTAGCAAGCAAGTGTCTTAGCCACTATGCTACCAGAGCTCCTTGTATTCACCATATTGTATTGAAGTTGTCCATTAATTCTGCAGTAGTCAGTGAGCAAATTGGAAGCCAACGCTATGTCCTCTACTTCTTTTTTTTTGGGGGGGCGGATTTTGATTTCCTGCTTGAATAAAGAATTTTTGGTAAAAATGTTTGGGGAAACATGTTTTAAGAAAAGTTAAATATGTTTCTTTTTTAAAAAATGCATTTTATTGAAATATAATTTATGTACAGTGAAATATACAAAACTAAAGTGACATGGGTCAATGCTTTTTTTTTTTTTTTTTTTTGCAGTGTTTCCTTCTGCCTTCTGCTCTCCTTCTACCCCTACCCCTGGCAACCAACATAGAAAGTTTCCTTCCATATATAAACCTTTCCTTGACCCTCCACAATAATGAACTAATACTGTATTCGTCCTTCTGTGATTGACTTATTTAACTCAGCATAATGTCTTCCAAGTTCATCCATATTATGCAGTGTTTTGCAGACTCTACATTATTCTTTAGTGCTGCATACCATTCCATTGTGTGTATGTACCAATGATGGGCATGTAGGTTGTTTCCATCTTTTTGCTACTGTAAATAGTGCTGCAGTGAACACGGGTGTGCATATATCTGTTCCTGTCCTGGCTCTCATCTCTTTAGGATGTACACCTAGTAATAGGATTGCTGGGTCAAATGGTATCTCCAATTCCAGCTTTCTAAGGAATTGCCATACTGCTTTTCACAGTAGTTGTATCACTTCACCGTCCCACCAGCAGTGTATGAGAGTCCCAATCTCTCCACACCCCCACCAGCATTTGCTATTTTCTGTCTTGTTGAACCTTGCCATCAGTGCTGGGGTGAGACAATATCTCATTGTTGTTTAGATTTTAATCTCTCTGATGGCCAATGATTGTGAGCATCTCTTCATGTATTAGCTGGCCACCTGAATATCCTCCTTGTGAAGTGTCTATTCATGTCTTCTGTCTATTTTTCAATTGGATTGTTAATTCTTTTGCTGTTGAAGTGTTGGAGTTTTCTATAAATCTTAGAGATAAGTCCCTTGCCAGATATGTAATTATTGGCAAGTATGAATTTGTTGCTGTCATTTTTACTATTTGCTTTTTCATGGTGTCGATTTCTTTGTTCCATATAATTTTCTATGCTGAGCTCATTTTGTTTATGAATCATGTTATCACTTCCTTCGTCACTATTGTTTTAGTATTTGCTAAATATTTGTGCTGGTTCTCTTTTTAATTTTGATATGAAGGTTTATCATTTTCTTTGAGGTTACCCTGTGATTTATAGTTTTCTTTCCAAGTTTAGAACAGTCCATTCTATCTTGTAGTTGTCTTGATTTCCTTACCATCTAGAAGTTCTATAAGTACAGTTTTTTCCCTCTTTTTGGTTTTAGTTGTCCTCATTTGTCAATTGATGTCTCTGGTTCCCTGTTTACAATCTTGTAGGCTTATTTATTTTGGATCCTTCCATAGCTGGGTTTGTTTCTGGGTTATGCCGTCATGTGTTAACGGTCAGTTGTAGTTTGCTGTTGTTGCTTCTCTGTCCAAAGTACTCCCTTTAGTATCTCTTGTATGGTTGGTCTGGTTTTAAAAATTCCCTTAATTTAATCTGAATGAGAATGCTGTTACTTCAAAATCCAAAATGGCTGCCACTTGTAAACATTCAAAATGGCTGCACCCTCAGTCATTTAAATATCCAAAATGGCTGCTGTGTATGAACAATCAAAATGGCTGCACCCTCAGGACAGCAGAAAGTCCACAGCTCAGGTTGTCTCCCTCATTGCTGTTTCCCTTCCTAGTCATAGGCCACCAGCACAGTCATCCCTACAGCCCTTGGTGACCAGGGCTGATCTTTAGGTCAATTCTCAGGTCCCAACACCACTTCGAAATATTCAGGCTGTTGGTCCTGTCAGAGTAGGTGACCATCTGCAGCTCCAAATATCTCTATACTCACTGTTTTCATTCAGGTTTTTCTACTAGTTGGTGCCTAATCCACTTCTGTATAGGTCCTTTCAAAGCTCAGGGCTCAGGATTGTCTTTTGTTTCTCTGTCAATTGGTTTCTCTTTTCTTTGTTGAAGAGGGTCTGTGTCACTTGTCTGCCCATTCCTCCATCTTACTGCTATGTCCTCTATTTCTATAATACACAGTTCCTGATATATTGTAGATGCTCAATAACTGATTGTCGAATGAATAAAAGATTCACATATTTTAGGGAAGGAGCAAGAATGAAAGGAAATTATAATCAGAAAAAGCCTAGGAACCCCTATAGTGCAGTTCTACTCTGCCCTATAGGGTCACTATGAGTCAGAATTAACTCAAAGGTCAAAGGCACACAACAACTTTCTTAGTTCCATTTTAAAGATGAAGCAACTAAGACATAAAGAAGCTACTAAGTAACTTATGGGAGTGCTGGTCGTGTAGTGCCTGAGGCACTTGACTGCTAACCAGAAGGCTGGCAGTTCAAACCCACCAGCCACTTTTTGGAAGGAAGATAGGGCAATCTACTTCTGTAGTGATACTGCCTTGGAAACCCAAGGAGGGATCACTATGAGTTGGGTCCAACTCAACGGCACATAACAACAACAACAAGTTGCTTACCTAATTTTATAGGAAATAAGTGGAAGAGCTGGAATTTGAATCTAGGTCGACTCTAGAGTTCCTGTTCCCTCTCTGCTACCCACAAGATCAGGAAGATTTAGCCTACCCTAGTTTTGTTCTATTTTAGAACTTACCCATGGGCACCCAGTCCAAAAAATCCTGTGAGTTCTAATAGGAAAAAGTTAGGGCTGCTTTGTCACTAAGATGGCTTAGAAAAATTCCATAGGTAATATTTCATCCTGAGCTGTCTATATTGGTAGGGGCTGAGCTCTAAGTTACACCTTGAAATACTGGCCTCAGTTTCTAGGTCAGTTCTTCCTGATGAGCACCCATGTGAGTAAGGCATGCAGTCTCATTAGTTGTATACCTTCTGTAATAGGCTTCCAGAGAGCGTGATTCACCCTTTGGTGCATGCTGCTCACTGTCAGCATGGTTCACCCCAAACTGCCAAGAACCTGCTTCATTAATGTAGCTACAATCCCACTCTTCTGTCACCATGGTCACATTTTGTAGTTCATCTACTGATCAACTCCTCCAATTCTCATTCCTCATCTTTTGCTTTTCTGAATGGCCAGAGATTTGGATTCCTTCAGAATGAGTTTACTTCCCTTTCTGCTCCAAGACATTTGCTTGCCACACCTCAGACCTTAGACACCTCTCCATGTGGAAAGTACCCTTGTTTCTTAAAGTGATTATTTAAGAGAATGAACTTTCTTTTTAAATATGATACATTTTCTGAACTTAATGAAATACAATACAAGAGTATGGAATGACATAATAGTAAAGCTCTCAGGAAATGAATATACTTTTGTAGAGACAAAATGGCACAATAAAGAGCCAAGAAGTCATCCCTCTACTCAGTGTGTGACCTAGGCAAGCCATAGAATCTTTTCTGATCTCCTGTTTCCCACTTATACAATAGAAATATTAATATCTGCCTTACAGAACTGCAGCAAGAAAAAGCCTGGATTTTTTTTGTGTGTGTGATATGTAAGTACTGCCAGAGATGTAGATTAGAGTTCCATCTTAAAATAAATGTGTGATTCATTTTGTCCACGATGGACTTATATCTCTTTTGAAAAAAAATAATTTTTTATTAATTAGGCACATTCCCAATACTGTACCATATTTGTAAATGCAAACAGTTCATAGATCATTACTCCGTTCTTTGGAAAATCTTTCAGAACAGTGGCCTTTAACTTCTTTATTTATCAATGAATAAATAAAATACTAATAATTGTCATCTTAGGTTCAAAGAGTGGCTTCTTTCCTCATCTTTGAAGATATTCAGTGCTTAACCAAATTTAGTAGTAAAATAATTCTGAGAAGGTAACCAAATATAATTGCTTCTAAGTAGCACTATTGCGTTATATCGAATACTACCAATGATAACAAAAATAAAACCAAAAATACCAATCCTATTGCTGTTGAATCAATTCTGATTAATAGCAAACTACAGCACAGAGTAGAACTGGCCTATAGGATTTCCAATGTTTCATCTTTATGAAGCTCTGGTGGCAAAGTGCCTAAGGCATTTGACTGCTAACCAGAAGGCTGGTGGTTCAAACCCACCAGCCACTCCTCAGAAGGAAGGTTGGGCAATCTACTTCCGTAATGATACCACCTTGGAAACCCAAGGAGGGGTCACTATGAGTCAGACCCAACTCGACAGAAATGAGTTTGGTTTTTTGGTTTAATCTTTATAGAAGCACACTACCATATCTTTCTCCTGCGGATAACAGGAGGTAGGTTCAAACCACAGACTTTTTGGTTAGCAGCCAAGCACTTAACTATGGCACCAACCAGGGCTCCATGATAATAATAATTCGTCTAATAAATATTGAATACTTAGTATTTGCCAAGCACTGTTGTAGTCCCTTTATTTGTTTTTAGGCTTTATTTTATTTTATTTTAATTGTGATTTGGGTGAAAGTTTATGGAGAAAATTGGTTTTCCATTTCACAATTCATATATATTTTTTTCATGACATGATTATAATCCCTACTATGTAACAGCACTCTTTCCACTTCCTCCCTGTGTTTACAGTTTCCATCCCTTCCGGCCATTGTGAGCCTTATCTCTGAGAAAATGCTGACCTTTTGACCTCATATGGTTGATTGTTCTAAGGTGTACAGACCTCCCTGATTTTATTGTTCAACTCTCTATTGTTTGGGTAAAAGTTGAGCCACAAGGATGAGTTCACTTCAAGGCTTGAAGAGTATCTAAGGGCCATACATAATCTTGGAGGTTCCATCCTCTCTACTAGATAAGTAAGCCTTGTATTTTTTGTTTTTTTATGATTTTGAGTTTTGTTCCACCTTTTCCCCCACTCTATCCAGGACTCCCTATTCAGAGCAGTGGACACTGGTAGCCGAGCACCATCTAGGTCTTCTGGTCTCACGGTGGTGGAGGCTGGGGTTTGTGCAGTCCATTATTCCTTTGAACTAATTGTTTCCTTGTGTCTTTGATTTCTCTCACTCTTCTTTTCTCCACATGAGGAGGCACCAATAGTTGCCACTCAACAAGCTTTTAAGACTCCAGCCTGTACTCCCTACAGTTGGATATAGAACGTTGTTTTTGTGGACTATGTTATGACAATTAATCTTGATGTCCCCCAGCCTATGATCCTGAGCCCCTAGTCCCGGTGACTCATACGTTCCATTTATTATATGTATTAACTCAGTTAATTTTCATATATGTGCACTTACACACATAAATGCATGAAATACTTGGTAGAAACCCATCATTATCTTAAATTTGTGCATGGAAGCATGAAGCACAAAGCAGTCAAGTAGCTTAAGGTAACAAAGTTATTCAAACTTGTATACCTGTAATATGAACCCCAGCAGTCAGGCTATCTGACTGCTGTATGGAATGCATGCTATCTATACAAATTCTTCAACCTGGAAAATATTACATACAAAACTATATGTAGGACAGACTTTTCACAAACAAAGATACAGCCTTGATATACATGTGCATTTCTAATAATGTGTCCAAAATGTTATTTCTCCATTATCAAACTATACCCATAATCAAACTACATTTGTTATAATGTTTTCCTTAGTAATTTTTTTTTTTTTTGGCTTAAAAGTATATATCTCAATTGAAACTATTTATTATAACTTTTTTTTACTTTTAAATATCATTTTATTTTATTTATTAAGTATTCCTTTTTTGATCCCTTTTATTGTTGTTGCTGTTGTTAGGTGTCATAGAGTCAGGTACAATGCATAACCTCAAAGAGTAAATCTGTCTTAGAAGGCAAGAGTCCAAAGGAGCCAAGATGTCCCATTCCTGGGGACTTTTCAAGGTAGGAATGGCAGCCACTCATCCGGGATTGCTTAGGTGTGGATGAAGGAATCCCAGTGATATTTTGTACATTAGTGTATACTCAGGACAGAACGTAAGCCTAGCTGAACACATATACACACATACACACACGTTTCACTCTTTGTCAGTCTTTACCTCCTTTAAGCCTGATCAAGAGGATAACAATGTTGGATACAGATAATATAAGGGAATTATGAGGTCTCTTCAAGATAATAAAGAGATAAGAAGACAAAATAGGAATATTTATTTAGGAGTGGCTCACTGCCAAATAGGATATTAAGGGGAGATAGTGCTGTACAAATTGAGGGCCACCAGAAGTAATCCTTGTATTATAGATGTGGAGTCCCTGCATGGTGCAAACAGTTAACTCACTTGCAGCTAACGAAAAGGTTGGGAATTTGAGTCCACTCAGAGGCCTAACAATCTACTTCTGAAACATGACAGCCACTAAAAACCCTATGGAGAACAATTCTACTCTGATGCATATGGAGTCTCCATGACTTGAGGTCAACTTAATGGCAACTGGGTATCAGAGCTGGGCACTGGCCAGGTTCCTAGATACACACATTACATCTTCCTAGATTCATATTTTGTACATTCCATGTTCTGATTATTAATGGAGGTTTACAGCTGTTTCTTCTAATTTTGAGTCATGTTGCATTAGCAAATGAAGGCCCCAAAAGCTTTACTCCATCCATGTCATTCCATTCAACTCTTCTTTGAGGATGCAACTCTTTCCTAGTCTTATTTTGAGTGTCTTCCAAGATGATGGTCTCATCTTCTGGCACAGTATCATTGCTCTGCTGCTCTCCATAAAGTTTTCCCTGGCCAATTTTTTTCAGAAGTAGATTGTCATGTCCTTCTTCCCAGTCTGTCTTAGTCTGGAAGCTCTGCTAAAAGCTGCCATAGGTGACTCTGAAATACTAGTGACATAGCTTCTAGCATCATAACCACATTTAAGCCACTGCAGTATGATAAACTAAAGATATAGTCTTGGCAACTCTACAGGACAGTTCTTCTCTCCTTACAGTGTCACTGAGTTTTGGAACTGACTTAATGACAATGAAAATGGGATCATTGTGAAGAAATAGGTAACAGAATAGAAGCCTCTGTGAGGAGGCCATATTTGAATAGATACTTATATGATGAGAAGGGGTTCACCTTGCAGAGAAAGGGAATATCAAGTTCAAAGACCCCAGTCAGGAGCTAAGTCTTAAACAGAATGACCTCCTTTCCCTCATTTGCACAAATAGAACCACTGTCAATATCTTAGTTTTCTAATGTTGTAATAGAAATACCACAAGTGGTTGTTGTTGTTGTTGTTAAGTGCCATCGAGTCGTTTCCGACTCATAGCGACCCCATGCACAGCAGAACGAAACACTGCACGATCCCGCGCCAGCCCCA
>NW_006921706.1:6795777-6809626 GCF_000298275.1 Orycteropus afer afer
CCTACTTCCATAGTGATACTGCCTTGGAAACCCAAGGAGGGGTCGCTATGAGTCGGGGCCGACTTGACGGCACATAACAACATAACAACAACAACAACAACATAGACAAAAAACAAACTCACTGCCATCAAGTCGATGCCAACTCATAGACACCCAATTTGAGTTTCCAAGGCAGTAAATCTTTATGGATTTATGGAAGTAGATTGTCCATTCTGCCTTGTGGAGTGGCTGGTGTGTTTGAAGCACCTACCTTCTGGTTAGCAGTCAAATGCCTTAGGCACTACACCACCAGAGCTCCTTAATATATAGCTAAAACATACTAATACAGAATAATAATGCCTAATGTTACTGAGGATTCATTATATGTTAGCTACTGTACTACAGTATTTTCTAAATATCATCTCAATTTATAACAACTTTCTTATTGTTGTTGTTGTTATGTGCCATCAAGTCAGCCCCGACTCATAGCAACCCCTCCTTGTGTTTCCGAGGCAGAATCACTACGGAAGTAGATTGCCCAACCTTCCTTCTGAAGAGTGACTGGTGGATTTGAACCACCAGCCTTCTGGTTAGCAGTCAAGCCTTAGGCACTATACCACCAGAGCTTTTGACTCACAGCAACCTCATGTGACAAAGTAGAACTGCCCCTTAGAGTTTTGTAGACTATATCTTTATGGAAACAGATTGTCAGGTGTTTCTCCTACGGAGACACTGAGTGGGTTCGAACAGCAAACCTTTCAGTCAGCAGCCAAGTACATAACTGTTGTGCCACTAGGGTTCCGTTAACAAGTTTGAGGAATTATTTCAATGTTTACCAATGATAACGTGAGTATGTTCCTTGACAAAGGCAATCCCAATGTTGAGAGATAAAGCAAGATTGAAACCCAGGTCTGTGGTATACAAGATCCATCCACATTTCACTCTACCACCCTGCATCACAGCACATAGAGGAAGGAACAGATCCTGCAGCCTGGGAAACTTACATGGAAAGAGATGATAACAAGAACTCTGGGGCAAGGACTGTTTGAAAGGAGAAAAATCCTCACAGCTGGAAAGGGGCAAAAGAGTCCTTTTGTAACCGACAGTAGTTAGCACATAATGTTGGTGTGAATTGAATCGCTTAGGGCACCTTTATAAAACAGTGTATCTTCTCTGACTTTGGCCCTCCCTTTTCATTTCTTCAAAATACAGAAATCTTTCATTAACTGCCTCAACCAACATAGGTATTCAGCAATATAAGGATTAGAAAGCCACAGAGCAAGATGACTTTGAATTTCCCTTTCAAGCTCTTTTCTAAAGAGGCAACAGAAAGTTTCTATTTATTATTTCATCTATTTAAACATCCTCTTCTGAAATGTTGGAAGAATTAACAAGATTCATGCAATAACTTTATGATAGAGCAAGAACCATAACTCATTATTTTATTTTTTTTTTTTTTTGAACAGCAGTGTTTTTCTGAACCAAACTTTATCTAAGACATTGAAACTATTCAGAATGAGACCTCGAATGACCTCAAAACCATCACAGGATCACTTCTTCTCTGTAGAAAGAATTTCATTAAGATGACTCCAAGAATATAAATAGCCATTCTGTTTTTAAAGATCTTAATGGGAGGTAATTATATGGCCTTCCACAGTATCTCATTCCAGTGCTCTAAAATGTTTCTTTGCTGAAACTGAGTAAAAGCATCAGTATTTTCATTTTTTCTGGCAAATATATGAAAGAGAGTCCCTGAAGCCAAACTTTATATTGGCAATCAAAAAAGTGCTTTCAGGATGCTCCGGCACATATCCATCCAAGAAAGCTTCAATGGCCTAAAACAGCTGGGTGCTTAATATGATAAAATACTTAATCAAACATACGGTCTTCTCCACATAATAGTACTTTCCCATAATACCCTTCCCTATATTTTCTTTCTTCATAGAAATAAGACTGTTCTATTTAAGCACTACTACTACCACTGCCATTGAGTTGATTCCAACTCATAGCATCCCTGTAGGACAGAGTAGAACTACCTCATAGTGTTTCCAATGCTGTAAATCTTTACTTGAGCAGGTTGCTTCATCTTTCTCCTGTGGAGAGGCTAGTGGGTTCGAACTGCCTGAGACCTTTTGGTTAGCAGCCCAATGTTTTAACCACTACTCCACCAGGGCTCCTATTTAAGCACTACCAACCCACATAAATCCCATATGTAATTAATTAAATGTATGGCGTAGTGCCTAAGGCATTTGACTGCTAATCAGAAGGCTGGTGGTTCAAACCCACCAGCCACCCCTTGGAAGATTTGACAATCTACTTCCGTAGAGATTCCACCTCGGAAACCCAAGGAGGGGTCGCTATGAATCAGATCCAACTCAATGGCAGTGTGTTTGGTTTGGTTTGGTATGAGTACAGAAACATTCTTGTCATAATAAGGGACCTGGAAAATGTTCATTCTTTATTAGAGCTGGATGATACATATTTGCAGAACACCTTGCTTGATTTTGTTGGCAGATCATGACAGGGCAATATTTAAGGGATTATTCATTAAACAGGAGCTCTGGTAGCACAGTGCCTGAGACACTTGACTGCTAACCAGGAGGGTGGCGGTTCAAACCCACCAGCCACTTCTTGAAAGGAAGATGAGGCAATCGACTTCCGTAGTGATACTGCCTCGGAAACCCAAAGGGGGGTCACTATGAGTCGGGTCCGATTTGATGGCACATAACAACAATAACAACATTCATTAAACAGCATGATTCAGGGATATGGACATATCCCAGGAAGATCAAACCATGGCAGAAGGCTGTCATCTTGAGCATCACCAATCACACTGTGCACTGATTACGAGGATTAGAAAGCAGCATCCCAGAGGTGTGCACATAGTGCACAAAGAACTTCTGAACAAGAAAGCCTTTTACGAAGCAGGCCACAAAGATAGGCTTATCACCATCACCTCCATAGAAAAAGAAAGCTCTTCTGTGATACATAGCTCAAGTATCGAAAAGTTGTTCAACTTGCTTTTGATCTGTGACATGTCATTTATCAGACCCTGTTTGCCACTAAATCCATTTTATAGAGCACCCTTTCTTTCTGGCTTTTTTTTTTTTTTTTAAATAGGGATATTGAGCAGTCTGAAGCTGAAGTTAAGAGAAGTTATCAGCAATAGGGAGCTCCAAGGCAGTGCAAACTATTAACTCATTTGGTTGCTAACGAGAGGATCGGAGACTCAAGTCCACTCAGAGGCACCTTGGAAGAAATATCCAGTGGATCTGCTTCTTAAAATCAGCCACGAAAACGTCATGGAGCACAGTTCTATTCTGACATTAATGGACTCACTATGAGTAAGAATCGACTCAACAGCAACTTTGTTTTTTGTTTTTCAGTGGTGCTGTTAAAACAATGGAAGATGAATTTCAGTAAGATGAAATGGAAAGGAAAGGTGAAAGGAAAAGGAAAACTTGGATGAATTGGGGGAAAAGATGAAAGGAGTAGTTTATATGAGGAGCTTTGCATTTTATTGATTTGGACATTGCTTGGTACCATTAAAAGAAATCTTAAGGTTAATCTGAAGGCTAAGAAAGTCATGATTTTGAATTAGTTAAGTTCAATTTTATAAGCTTGTGTAAATTCAATTTTGCTTTAAACATTGTTTTTACGTAGAAATGTTTAGTAAGAAATGAGGAGCTGGAACCTGTGAGAGATTCCAAGACTAAAAATGTAGATATGGGAAAAGTGAATTTTCCTGAGGAGAGTCTACAGAGATAAGAAAGCCAAGGAAATGGCCTTGAGGAATACTCATATTTAGGGAGAAAGAGAAAAATGAAGAGTAAGTGAAAAGAAGAAAAAGGATCAACGGCAAAGAGGGATGTTCATCTCAGAAGATTTAGCAGCTACTCCAAATGGCAGAAGGTCTGGAAGATGTCATTGGACTGGATCACTAAAAATTAGACCACCGAGCTGACCTTCAAGAAAGCAATTTAGTATTTGTTTATAAAGAAAAACAGTGAGAAACCTCAAATACCTAATAACTAAAGATCACTTACTGAAATTACTTCATATGACATACCACTAAACAATCATTTAAAATCATATTGTCAAATAGCAAATGAGTTGAGAAAGTTTTTGTCTTATAAAGCCATACAAAGAAAGCATAATATCTATTTGTGTTAAGAGTCAATTTCACACCAAAATATTACATACGTATATAATGAGACAAGCACTCATACCTCTTAATAAACATTCTTAAGTATTTATGTTATAGGTGCTGAACTTCTTAATAAAGATAAAAACATGGGTAACATCAATGGTTTAATTTATAAATGATTCAATTAACCTTTTTGTTATATCTTCAGAGCTTTAGTAATTATACTTATGTGTGAATATTTAAGTAACAGTACTGGTAACAGTACAAACATCACAAATCATGCCTTGTAGATAGAACTGCAATATGAAATAGATTTAAATTAGTTTAGTTTAATGGAAAGAATATTAAATTGAAATTCAAATAGTCATAGTTTGAGCTCTGACTCTCACTCATACTTACTGTTTGATTTTAGACAAGGAGCTTAACGAATTTTCTCTTTTATAAAGAGAAATGCAGTTAACACCACTTATCACCCAGAATTGATGAAGAATTAATAGTCTTGTTGGGCAATCTATTATGAAGTGATACCACCTCGGAAGCCCAAGAGGGGTCTCTCTGAGTCAGATCCTACTCTATGACAGTGCATTGCATTGCATTTACAAATACAAACTTTAGAAATTCATGTATATAAATGTAAAATTTTAAACTTTGCACAATCTGTATGTAAGAAATAAAACCGTAATTGCATAGGAAGTTGTCACATTTTCTCATTCTTGTTAAATAAATTTGTGAATAAATTCTAGAAACATAAGCCAAGCTTATCTCCAAAGTTAAAAGTTATCTGATAGTTACAAACTGAATTAAATGTCTGCCTTTCTTACCTATGGGAAGCTAATCAACATTAGGGAGCTCTGGTCACATAGTGCCTAAGGCATTTGACTGCTAACCAGAAGGCTAGCAGTTCAAACCCACCAGCCACTCCTCAGAAGGAAGGTTGGGCAATCTACTTCCAGAGTGATGTCGCTGCAGAAACCCAAGGAGGGGTCACTGTGAATTGGATCCGACTCGATGATAGTGCATTTAATCAACATTAGCAGTCACAACCGTGTGCATTAGTGTTGAACATAAACATGAAAGCAAATATAAAGACTAAGCATCTCCTCTAAAGTTCTGCTCAAGTTCTAGAGTAAGTTTTTGGTTGAAAAATACCTGGAAAGTCTTAACATTTTTGTTTAATTATTATTTAATTTTTGACTTTAAGTTCATTTTTTCCATGATTGTTGTTGTTATGTGCCATCAAATTGGACCCAACTCACAGCAACCCCCTCCTTGGGATCCCGAGGCAATATAACTTCAGTAGTAGACTGCCCAATTTTCCTTCTGAGGAGTGGCTGGTGGGTTTGAACCTCCAGCCTTCTGGTTAGCAGTCAAGTGCCTTAGTGTTTACTAAAATCCTGTATATTTTCTTCAGATTTATCAGTTGAACTTTGCAATTCATTATTTGAAAATATATGCAATGAATCATTTTAATTTAATAGAAGACTAAGGGAGCTTCTCACCATTTTGGAAATTAAAAATTTGGCAATATATACTTGAAGAATTATGAGAGTGACTTGGTTATTTCTTGTGGTTACTACAAATTTTGGCTATAACTGAACCAAAGTCACTAATTTAGTTTATAGTTTGTGGGGTTCTGTTTGTTTGTTTGTTTTAGAGTGTCTTTTTAATGTCCTCCTTTTATCTATTAATTATTTCTATAGGCTGTTAGGAGCTCTGGTAGCATAGTGGCTAAAGCACTTGACTGCTAACCAGAAGGCTGGTGGTTCAAACCCACCAGCCACTCCTCAGAAGGAAGGTTGGGCAATCCTACTTCCCTAGTGATACTGCCTCGGAAACTAAAGGAGGGGTCGCTATGAGTCGGGGCCGACTCGACAGCACATAACAACAACAACAACATAGGCTGTTAGATTCAATTAGATTGAGTTCTTTTAATAATTCTGGATTAGATTAATCAAATTATTATTTAAGAATCAGTAGATACATGAGATGATCACTTTGATACTGATACTACTCAGGATAAAAAGATGTCTTTTTGTAACCTATCCTCAGTCCCACATGTTCTTGTGTGCTTCATCTTTAGGGGAACCAACAGTTTCATATCTCCTGTTTGAGTATAAAACAATTGATAAAATATTCTGAGGTTAGAAAATGAAGACACTTCAATATCCTAAAATCCTCTTGCTTTGGTTACTTATTATTCAGGCACGATTTGGAGAAGCAATCCCTCCGCTGTCCTTTTGCCTGCCACTGAATGGTTACTTAATCAAAGCAGATTACCTGAGGAAAGATCATCCCATATAAAGCTATGTAGAATGGTGCTAACCTTTTTTTTTTTTTCTTTTTCTTTTGTTTTTTTAATAGAGAATGAAAAATGTCCTCTGATTCTCGTGTAACTGGTGTTTCTTTTCATTTATAAAATTAACCATCTTCAACCTGGACATTTTTGAAATACAGAAGACAAATAGGAAAGTTAAAAATTAAATATTTAAACTTCAAGACTAATCTGAAACTGGTTCTTATGCTGCACTAAAAAAATGTTTGCCTACTTCCAAACCTATTATTGGAAGGGTTGTGAATCTTTTCTTTATCTGATACTGCTGCTTCACTCAGACCTAAATATTTCACAATTATTCTTGTACCAATGAATCCTTCAATCATTATCATTAAGAAAGATTTCTGTTCCAGGGAGTGCCTCCCCTACAGTCCAGTTCATTTCAAATTTGCATTCCCTGTCTTCAGATGCCAAAAAATCCATTTTACAGTTGAATCTCATTGATCTAAAAAGTTCAACAAATTTGCCATTTTAAGCTTTAAAAGTCATAGCTATTTAAATGTGGAAGAAGTTGTTCTTACCTATGAACAGTAGATGTGTTAATTAAAATCATTATATGTTTTCCTTTCCAAAGTTTCGCATGTTCTTTATGTAGCTAAAAAGCACAGATTTGGTTGGAGCCTCATTTCTACCCCTTCCTAGTTTTGTGACCCTGAGACAGTTACTTATCCTTTTAAACTTTTACTTTCCTTATCTGTGAAACAGTAACAAGGAAACAAATTAATGCCTAGCTGATAGGGTACTTTAAAGATTGTAAAATGAGATAATGCACAAACGCTTTCACAGAGCTGGCACATAACAAGATGCTTGATATATGGCTGCCATTATCATTATCACTACTATAAGCAATTTAAATTAATTTGAGATAACATTGCAAGATAAAGAAAATCATATGACTTTTTTTCAACAGGATTATGTTACTCCTCTGGTGGCGTAGTGTCTAAAGCATTTGACTGCTAACCAGAAGGCTGGCGGTTCAAACCCACCAGCCACTCCTCAGGAGGAAGGTTGTCATTGTCCAGTGTCATCTAGTTGACTCCGACTCATAGACTCATAGAGACCTGATGTACAACAGAACAAAGCACTGCCTGGTCCTGCACCAGGCTCACAATCCTTGCTATACCTGAGCCCATCGTTGAAGCCACTGCTTCAATCCATTTCATTGAGGGCCTTCCCCTTTTTCTCTGACTCTCCACTTTACCAATCTACTTTCACAGTGATATTGCCTCGGAAACCCAAGGTGGGGTCGCTATGAGTCGGGTCCGACTCCACAGCAGTGAGTTTGGTTTGGTTTTTATGTGTTCCCTAAAGACCCAATCCCATCCCTTGCCAATATTTTTGGAATGTCCTCAACTCACATGTCTATACAACCACTCTTACTCTCCCAACACTGTATGGTGAAGTGCAGCAGAGCTGAGACTATCTGGAGTTCTGTGATCCTCAGGAAACTACACAGTAGACAATAATTTTGAGTTGGATGAATAAATGAATCAATGCATTTCTGACTAATTTATATTAATCCATCCAAAAGGTTAAAGGACATTTCCTTCTGATGACATTTAATATTTTAAGAAATTATTGTTGTTATGTGCCGTCGAGTCGGACCCGACTCATAGTGACCCCTCCTTGGGTTTCCGAGGCAGTATCACTACGGAAGTAGATTGCCCCATCTTCCTTCCGAGGAGTGGCTGGTGAGTTTGAACCGCCAGCCTTCTGGTTAGCAGTCAAGTGCCTTAGCCACTATGCTACCAGAGAAATAGTAACCCTAAATACTGGGGCACCCCAAGGTTTTCTAAATATTACTATTTCTGAGACTCATAATCCTGCTTATGGTCCATTATATCTAAACTCAGTTCTTGTCAGTGTTGTTGTCATTGTCAGGTATCATCAAGTTGACTCCAACTCATAGACTCATAGAGACCCGATGCACAACAGAACAAAACACTGCTTGGTCCTGCACCAGGCTCACAATCCTTGCTATACCTGAGCCCATTGTTGAAGCCACTGTATCAATCCATCTCGTTGAGGGCCTTCCTCTTTTTCTCTGACCGTCCACTTTAAATAAGCATGATATCCCCCAGGAAATGGTCCTTCTGACCACATGACCAAAGTAGGTGAGATGAAGTCTGACCATTCTCACTTCAAGGAGCATCCTGGCTGCACTTCTTTCAGGACAGATTTGTTAGTTCTTTTAGCAGCCTAAGGTATTTTTAGTATTCTTCCTTAACACCACAACTCAAAAGCATCAACTTTTCTTCAGTCTTTCTTATTCATTGTCCAGCTCTGACATGCATATGAGGTGACTGAAAATAGCATTGCTTGGGTTAGGTGCATCTTAGTCTTCAAAGAGATATCGTTGCTCTTCAGCACTTAAAAGAGGTCCCTTGCAGTAGACTTGCCCAATGCAATATGTCATCTGATGTCTTGCCTGGTGCTTCCATTGGTATTGATTGTAGAACCAAGTAATATGAAGTCTTTGGCAATTTCAATCTTTTCCTCATCAATCATGATACTGCTTATCTGTTCAGTTGTGAGGATTTTTGTTTTCTTTATATTGAGGTTTAATCCATACTGCAGACTGCTGTAGTCTTTAATCTTCATCAGTAAGTGTTCCAAGTCATCCTCACTTTCAGCAAGCAAAGTTGGGTCATCTGCATAATGCAGGTTGTTAACGAGTCTTCCTCCAATGCTGATGCTATGGTCTTCTTCATATAGTCCAGCTTCTTTGATTATTTGTTCAGCATACAGATTGAATTAAGTATGGTGAAAGGATACAACCCTGACACACTCTGTTACTGATTTTAAACCATGCAGTATCCCTTTGTTCTGTTTGAATGACATCCTTCTGGCCTATATACAGGTTCCTCATGAGCACAATCAAGTGTTCTGGAATTTCCTTACTTCTCAATGTTACCCATAATTTGTTATGATCCACACAGTCAAATGTCTTTGCATAGTCATTAAAACACAAGTAAACATCTTTCTGGTATTCTTTGCTTTCAGCCAAGATCCATTTGACATCTGCAATGATCCCTCATTTCATGTCCTTTTCTGAATCCAGCTTGCATTTCTGGAAGCTCTCTGTCAATATACTGCTACAATCATTTTTGAATTATCTTCAGCAAAATTTTACTTGCATGTGATATCAATGATATTAATCAATCATTTCTACATTCTGTGGGATCACACTGGTAATCTTTCTATCTAACTAAACTTTCAGGGTCCTCCTAAAGCCCACCAAGTGGAGTTCCAAATTATAATCCCACAAAACCACTGTCATTTGGCTCCAAACCCATAAAACAAACATACTTGCCAGTTCATACTTTCCTATTCAGCCAAAAATATATAATTCTTGTACCAATTATCCCTTCCTTTCTCATTCTTCTATAAATCACAATGTTCAAATATTAAGAAACCGATACAAATCTGGCCCACATAATTCATCATTTCTTTTAGACCATTAAAAATTAATCTATTCTTTCCCAAAATATACAATTCAACAACTTCACAATGATTTGAAATGTATATATTAATCCATACTATTTTATTTTCTCATATGTAAGTGGAATTGGAAGGAGTCCTGGTGGCTCAGTGCTTGGCTGCTAATTGAAATGTCAATGGTTAGAACCTACTAGCTGCTCTCCAAAAGAAAGATGTGGCAATTTGCTTCCATAAACATTTACAGTCTTGGAAAAACTATAGGGCAGTTCTACTCTGACCCATAGGGTTGGTATGAGTTGGAATCAACTCAATGGCAATGTATTTGGTTTTTTGGGATTTTAAGCTAAATTGATTTTGACTTTGGTCCATATACAATAGTATAAAATAATTGATTTTTAGTGACAGTTGGATATTGTTTCTATGAATAAGAGAGTATGTAGGACCAAAATGGATTTCAATTGATTGTTTTAATCTTACTTGTTTGATAATGTACAAATCAACCACAAATATAAATAAGGGAGTTATTTTTTAAAAAACTGAATGTGGTGATTTTAATCTACATGTTTTTAAAAATCTCTGAATCAGTTCATAACCAATAGTTCATAACCAGCAATCAGTATAAAACAGTTAAAAGTTTGCCTTGTGTTGCTTATCACATTAGATTTATTGTCACTGTGGTTACAATGTGTTCTGATGTAATAAGTGAAACTCAAGGAAGAATTTCTTGTGAAGTACTTTACACTGCCATATATTAAGTGGAAATTTGTTCATTAATCAAATATTCATTGAGCACTTACTATAGCTTAGACACTATGGTAAGCACTTAGAATAAAAATAGGAATGAAACATAGCATTTTTTGTTGTTTGTTGTCATTGAGTTGGCCCTGATTCATAGTGACTTTATAACAGAAGAAAATGTCACATCCTGAGTAATCTCCAAGATCTTTAATATATTTTAATATGTTTATCTACTGTTGAGGCTAGTGTGGCGATCCATCAAACACAGTATTTGAAACTCATGATTTAGGCACTTAGGTAGTATACAAATATATAAATACTGAGGCTAATTTGATTCAAAATTTACATGGAAAATATTCATGATATACCCATTATAAATACTGTAACTCACTCAACTCACTGCCATCAAGTTGATTCTGACTTACAGCAACCCCCACTGGGTTTCTGTACTATAAATCTTTACAGAAGTGGACTGCCCCATCTTCCTTACACGGAGCAGCTGGTGGGTTTGAACCACTGATCTTCTGGTTAACAGCCAAATGACTTATCCACTATGCCACCAGACCATCTTTAAACTCACTGCCCCATCTTTCTTCCATGGTGTGGCTGGTGAGTTTGAACCTCCCACCTTCTGGTTAGCAGTCAAATGCCTTAGGCACTATATCTTCAGAACTCCTTATAAAGAGTATAGTTTACTTTAAATCATCAAATTCTTTCAAAATTAGTGTGTAGACTGAAATTAATTTTCATTTGGAGCATTTTATTGAATTTGCTTTTACTGTCAAGAACAGTACTACTATCCTAACATTCCCATTGTTACCACTGAGACCAAAAAGCTTATGGTTTCTGAAGCTTATGGTATTGAAGTTAATCTTGATTTCTCCCATTGTATGCTACTGATAATAAATGATACCTAAATGTTATGCCCCAGTCTGACATCTGCTTCCTTTCTGGTGCCCTTGATCTGATCTGGTGCTGTACTCCCCACTCCCAACTCCTCCATCCTCCTTCCCCCCACTGAGTGGTGAAGAATAGGATGGCTCCCCTCACTTCTCTCCTTTCTTGTTGTTGCCAGGAAAAGTGCAGACTCTTTTTGTGTAAGCAAATGTCCTGCAAATCACTGCTGAAATGCAGACAGGGGCTGCCAAAAATAACCTAAGTAAAGAAGGTTCAAAGTATCTTAACCAAAAACACCCACTGCCGTGGAGTCAGATCTGACTCATAGCAACCCCTTCTTGCATTTTGAGGTGGAATCCCTATGGAAGTAGATTGCCCAACCTTCCTTCCAAGGAGTGGCTAGTGGGTTTGAACGCCAGCCTTCTGGTTAGCAGCCTTCTGGTTAGGCACTATGCCACCAGAGCGCCTTCAAAGTATCTTACAAAGATATTAAATCCACTTGTACATTCAAGGCTACTTCAAGCCTGCCCTCCACCACAAAGTCTTTGCTGACCATTCCCTCTCACAGTGATTTTTCTCATATCTGGATTTTACATTTTACATTTCTTTGGCTCATTTCACATTTCTTTGGCCCTTACAAAATCTTGTGACATTTATACTGCTGTGTTTTACTCTTTTAATTTGGGGAGCTCTGGTGGCAAAGTGCCTGAGGCATTTGACTGCTAACCAGAAGGCTGGCAGTTCAAACCCATCAGCCACTCCATGGAAAGAAGGTTGGGCAATCTAGTTCTGTAGTGATACCGCCTCAGAAACCCAAGGAGGGGTCACTAGGAGTCAGATCCAACTCAATACCAGTGAATTATCTAAATGTTTGTAGGCTTTTATAAGGAAAATACTGTTAGGTAGATCCTATGAGATGAAGAAATGAATGAAACAAAATTCCTGCACTTAAGTAGCTAAAATTCTATATATTCTATAATAGCTAAGACTACATTAAGTACATAAAAGTAAATACTTATTGAATCAAAGAGGCACCAACCATGGGAACTCAAATCCTACAATGCAATACATAATTAGAAGGAAGATCAAAATAAACAATAAGTTTTAGAACCTAATGAAAAACTAAAGATTCATGGGTAACATGTTCAATGGTTTGGAACACAGGAAGAGAGAAAGACTTCAGTTAAAATATTTACTCTACTGCTTACAAGTTATCTGATCTTAATAAAGTTTCTCTTTTTTTTTTTTTAATCTATTTCCTCATGTCTATAATGAGGATATTAATATCTCACTCACAGACTAATAAAAGTAAAATGAGATAATTTAAATAAAGTGATTTACTCAGTGTCTAGAGCATATTCAGTGTTTAATAAACAAAAGGTTTTATTATTTATTTATTCTACAAATATATATAAACACATCATTAATAATTATGTATTATAATGTAAAAGCAAATGACACTTAGTTCTTGATCTCATTATCAATCACACTGACTCTTCATATTATCAAGAATAAACTAAATGACTCTGCCTGTGCTATGTTGCCTGCTTATATAGAAACATAGGTCTTTTACAAGCAACCAAAATATAAACCTAAACTGAAACCAATGATATGCTATATATTGTATAGATGAAGCTCATTCATTCAATAAAATTTCATCCTACATCTAACTTGTGCCAGCAAATTGCTATGCACTTGTTGTTGCTATTGTATGCCGTTGAGTCGGCCTGACTCATAGTGACCCGTGCTTGGGTTTCCGAGGCGATATCACTACGGAAGTAGATTGCTTCATCTTCCTTCCGAGGAGTGGCTGGTGGGTTTGAATCGCCAGCCTTCTAGAGATACTGAGTCAAATGTCTTCCTAGCACTATACGGTTTAATGTGATTTGGGAGAAAGGAACATGTACAACAAAATATAATATTGTAAAATACAAATGTGTTTACATTCAAGGTATGCAAAAAATGTCTGGAGAGTACACTGGAGTAAGCAATTCTGCTGTAGGTGAAGGAAAGCTTTTCAGAGCAATAACATGGAAAATGTGCCACGGAGAATGACTCACAATTTCCATGTGCATAAATTGAGGGGAGAATTCTAGGCAAAAGAGAGAACTGGAACAAAAAGACTTATTTTACATTGTTGCCATGTGAACCTACTCCCTTCTCCCCTGGCCTGTTCTTTTTTTCTGGACAATTATCTATTTCAATGAAAAGGGCATCATGCTATGAAGAAAATATTTTAATAATAACAGATTAGATGACACCCTCCCCTATTTTTTTCCATATACTCAGAAATTGGTCAATTTCACAGGAAAAAA
>NW_006921706.1:6809726-6811002 GCF_000298275.1 Orycteropus afer afer
GGGGGGGGAGTGTGTGTGTAGATAATGGAAAGTCTTCCCTTTTATGATGGAAAGGTGAGATTACTTTAGATTATGTAATAATTTATGTGGATAGTTTTGGTTTCTTTCTCTTTGATCTTCAATATATCTGCCTTAGCATTTCATTTGCCTTGGGCTTTTAGACTCAATCCTCAAGAAAAATCTGTTAACATCATTCAGCTGATTTTGCCCCAAAACTCTTCCTTTCTCTTCTCCCACTCTGAATACCCCAAACCCTCTCAGCTCAGAAGGACAAAAGGAACCTTCCATGAATGTGAGTGGCATGTATTTGGATCAGATAGAGGTATTCCACCGGCAGCATCTTTCTCTAGACACAAAGTCTGTGGCTCTACAAAAAGATGGCTTGAGCCAGAATGGAAAATCAGAGGAGATGGACTACTACTGGTGTAAAAACGGCTTCATGCTTCAGAGAATGTTTTATGGCCACAGAAGAAGGGCCTCCGGACAAATATTTCCATCAGCAACAGGATAGGCTGATTAGCAAGGAGCTCAGTTTTCCCACTCACCTGAATCCTTCAGTGTGATATTGTATGTTAATGAATGCGTATTTGTCCATTCCTTAAATACAATATGCTTTTAAAGGTGTAAATTCAATGGTGTTTTTAAATTCCTTAAATACAGTATGCTTTTAATGATGTAAATGAATATGAAAATGAGATAATCATATTCATTTTGTGGCCTTTTTAAAAGCAGATCATTTCAGAACAGTTTAGCTTGGTCCTCATCTCTTAGTTATTAACTCCAGCTAAAACCCTTTCCTGAATGCCATTCAAAAATGCAAATACTGGTTGGAATGTGACCTTATGAAATCTGTAGTAAGTGACTCACTTAAAAAGATCTAATTGAGTTTGTTTTTACAAAGAAAAAGAAAGAAAGAAAGTGCTAGAACACCAACTCTCAATTTCTCCCAGGAAAGATGGCAGAAGAAACCAAGAATATCCAAAAACTTGAATACTTGAAGAGCTTGTCAAGCTGATGTTTTAAAGGCTGGAGAGGATTTTGATGTTGTTATGCTACTAGCAAGGAGCTCTGGTGGTGCAGTGGTAAAAGAACTCAGTTGCTAACCAAAAGGGGGCGGTTCAAACCCACCAGCCATTCCACAAGAGAAAGATGTGGCAGCAGCCTTCCAAAAAGATTTTATAGCCTTGAAAACCCTAAGGGGCAGTTCTCATCTGTCCTATAGGGTCCTGCTATGAGTTGGAATGGGAGCTCTGGTGGTGTAGTGCTTAAGGCATTT
>NW_006921706.1:6812272-6813636 GCF_000298275.1 Orycteropus afer afer
TAATGAAGGAGTGTTCACTCAAGGGAAAGATACATTGAAAAGAGCCTTACTTTCTATAAAATAAGCTTCATACAGGCAGAAATTTACATATCTTCTTCACAGCTATCTGTTACTGCCAATGCTCAAAATTTGTTTAATTAAAGGATGGTCTAAGAAATCTCCTGAATTTTTAACAACTGAGGGTTATTTGAATGAATCTCAGTACAGCCATGTAATGCAATTGGGCACATTTAATATAAAAGTTTTAGGAGTATGTTTATTGAATAAAAAAAAAGATGCTCATGATATAGGTTATGCTCTATATTTAATAAATAAAGACAGATCACAAAAGCATAGGTAGACTTTGATTTTTAATTTCTACATATAAAATGTTGGGCAATCTACTACCGTAGTGATACTGCCTTGGAGGGGTCGCTGTGAGTTGGATCCGAGTCAACGGCAGTGCATTGCATTTCATTATACTCAGTTATGAATATAAATACCTTGAGGAATATATACCAAAATGTAGTACTGGTTATTTCTGAGTAGTGGGTTCATAGGTCACTTTTATACATTTTCTCAATTTCTATTTTTCACAACAATCATTTATTGTAAAATTTTCAATTGTTTTTATAAGGAAATATTTTTACAGGGAAAGCCAATTTGATCAAGTAAAGGTTGAGATTGCAGTTAGAAGTTCCAGAAGTTGAAAAGATCCTCCATCTTTAAGGAAAAGATTAAAGAGGGCTTTGTGCCTTTCTGTAGCCTAAGAGAATATTGAAGTCTACACAGCATCTGAAAAGAGAAGTTACTTTCTAATCAAAGAAACCTTAGAAGTTCATGTTCCATTGTTCTGGTCCCTGGCACTGAGGGATAGTTTTCCCATAGTTACCCTGAACAAATGAACATGAAAAAAATGATGTTGTTTTTTGGTGGTTAGATGCTATCAAGTCAGTTCCAACTCACAGTGACCCTATGTACAACAGAACAAAGCACTGTTCAGCCCTGTGCCACCTCCACAAACATTGCTATGTTTGAGGGCATTGTTGTAGCCAGTGTCCATCCATCTCATTGAGGATCTTCTGCTTTTTTGCTGACTCTCTACTTTACCAGTCATGAGGTCCTCTCCAGGGACTGCTCCCTTCTGATAACATGTCCAAAGTACATGAGACAGTCTCGTCATCCTCACTTATAAGGAGCATTCTGGTTATACTTCTTCCAAGACAGATATGTTTATTCCTCTGACAGTTGTAGCATATATAATATTCCTCACTAACACCATAATTCAAATCCATCAATTCTTTGGTTTTCTTCATTCATTGTCCAGCTTTCTTAAGCATATAAAGTGAATGAACCAAACTATAGTACATACACACAATGGAATA
>NW_006921706.1:6815116-6827251 GCF_000298275.1 Orycteropus afer afer
ATTTCTCGACTACTGCTTCCATGGGCATTAATTGTGAATCCAAGAAAAATGAAATCCTTGACAGTTTCAATCTTTTCTCTAGTTATCACGATGTTGCTTATTGGTCTAGTTGTGAACATTTTGTTTCCTTTATGTTTATATATAATCCATACTGAAGGCTGTAGTCTTTGATCTTTATCAGTAAATGTGTGTCAAGTTTTCATCACTTTCAGGAAAAAATGTTCCATCATCGGCGTATCACAGGTTGTTAATGAGTCTTCCTCCAATCCTGATGGTGCATTTTTCTTCTCATAATCCAGCTTCTCAGATTACTCACCATACATAGATCCAACTCATAGCGACCTCTCTTTGGGTTTCCAAGGCGGTATCTATACGGAAGTAGATTGCCCGATCTTCCTTCCAAGGAATGGCTAGTGAGTTTGAACCGCCAGTCTTCTGGTTAGCAGTCAAATGCCTTAGGCACCATGCCACCAGAGCTCCTGATATATTGAATATGTATGATTAAAGGATACAACCCTGACACACACCTTTCCTGATTTTAAACCACACAGTATCATTTCATTCTGTTCAAACTACTACCTCTTGGTCTGGGTAGAGTTTTTCCATGAGCACAAGAAAGTGTTCTGGAAATCCCATTCCTTATTTCTTGGCATAATTTGTTATGATCTACCCAACTGATTGCTTTTGCATACTCAATAAAACACAGGTAAACATCGTTCTGGTATTCTCTGCTTTCAGCCAAGGTCCATCTGACATCAGCAATGACATCTCTCATTCTCTGTCCTCTTCTAATTCCAGCTTCAATTTCTGTTTATGTTCTGCTGAAACTGTTTTTGAATTATCTTCAGCAAAATTTTACTTGCATGTCACATTAATGATATTGTTCAATAATTTCTCCATTCTGTTTTATTATCTTTCTTTGGAATGGATCTCTTCCAGTCACTTGGCCAAGTAGCTGTCTCAAATTTCTTGACGTCAGTAAGTGAACACTTCCAACTGAAACATCTCAGTTAGTATTCTTTCAGTTCCTGGAGCCTTTTTTTTTTTTTTTCCAGTGCAGCTTGGACTTTCCTCTGTAACACTGGTTCTTGATTATATGCTACATCTTGAAATCATTGAACACTGACCTTTTGTTTGTTTGTTACAGCGACTCTGTTAGTCCTTCCATAATCTTTTGATGCTTCCTGTGTTATATAATATTTTGCTCATTAAATCCTTCAGTATTGCTATTTGAGGCTTGAATTTTTTCTTCAGTTCTTTCGGCTTGAGAAATACTGAGTGTTTCTTCCCTTTTAGTTTACTAACTCCAGGTCTTTGCGCATTTCATTAAACAGGCAGTCCTGGATTATCAACAAGTTATGTTCCTAAGTGTATCTTTAACTCAAATAAGTGTGTAGAACAATTAGGTACAGTTCGTATCTAATTTTAATTACAGTGGTGTCAACAGGAGGGTGCAGGAATGCAGATCGCACCAGGTGACACTGACATGGAGGGGGGACAGTAAAATGACTTTAAATAAAATTTTTGTGCAGAATTTCAGCAAAAATTTATTCACTTTTACTAAAAATATTCCTTTAGTTAGTCAAAACAACAAGAACATTTTTCATAAGCCCAGATTACATGTATCAACATACCTAACAAGACTAAAATTCTACATTAATTTATTTATTGAACTTCCTAGTGTGGTCCAGTTAGAGCTGTCATTATTACCCAATTTCAATGATGTTTTTAATCACATGATTTCATCTACATGAGCTAGAAGCATGCACTGTCCTTTTCATTGTTGCTGGTGTTTTTACAGTCATAGGTTTTATCAAATGAGGAGCTCTGGTAGCATAGTGCCTAAGCACTTGACTGCTAACCAGAAGGCTGGCGGTTCAAACCCACCAGCCACTCCTCGGAAGGAAAATGGGGCAATCTACTTCCGTAGTGATACTGCCTTGGAAACCCAAGGAGAGGTTGCTATGAGTCGGGTCCAACTCAATGGCACATAACAACAACAACAACATGGTATTTTAACTGCAATATTTTGGTAAATGGTTTGGTGAACCTGTATCAATAACTTTTTTGAGAATGAAATAGTAATTAAAGGAAAATAACCTAAAAAGGTTTCTGCTCAGTTACTAATAAAGTTGTAACTGATAATATAATTCAATGGAGAAAGATTTTTACAAAACAATTATGTTGTTAGTATTCATTTAATCTAACAAATATTACATTTGAACAACTTACAATCATATTTATCACATATTATTTTATGATTAAAATTGATAATAAAAATTATTATATAAACATTCTGTATTATCTGGTATAGGAAGAGATCATGGAGAGGGCATGACACCATGAGTTACCACACTGGGTGACACCAACTTTCTTGGATGCCAACATTAGTGACACCACTGATCAGATAGTTAAATGTATATAGCATATAGAGTGCTTTCCTATGCATTAGCAAAATTAAAGAAACACTTCCAGATACACTAAAATATCTTTAACATATTAATAATAATGATGATTTGATGCACACCACAAAGTGACGCCCATTTGTTATTAGGAACAATTGTATGAACCCTGAATTTTTAATATAATAGGTTTTACAGGGTTGGTTCATAACTACAGGTTGTATGTAAATCAGACATTCATAACTTGGAGACTGCTCATAGTACTTTGTCTTCTTGAGCTTCCTTTTGAAATCTTCTGTCCAACTCTTTCATTTCATCATTTCTTCCATTCACTTTAGATACTCTACATCAAAAAGCATGTTTTAGAGTCTCTTCTGACATCCATTTTGGCCTTTTCTTTCTTTCTGGTCTTTTTAATAACTTTTTGCTCTCTGATGAAGTTGGGAAAGTGGAAAAAGCATTTCTCCCCAATCTCACTTGCTTTGTCACCAGTTGATTACACGATCAACTACTAACTGAAAATTTAGCTGTTTTGGCCACAAGCACTTCAGAAGACTTTCCTGGCAATCTGCTTCTGAAAAGTCAGCTCTGAAAACTCAGTGAAGCAGTCCTACTCTGCACACGTAGGGACATCAAGAGTCAGAACTGACTCAAAGGCAACTAGCAACAATAACAACAGAGGGAACTTTGGCTGAGATAGATTTGGAAAAGAGGCCAGCTTCCAGAAAAACAATAGTAATGTAAAAGCCATGGAATACTGAGGATTAAATAAAATCATGTGTACAGGAAGCATCTCTAAATTACAATGTGATGTACAAGTAAAACATAGGATATTATTTTATATTGCTTATATTTCTAATTTTGCAAAGTAATTAGATTTTCAGAAAATAAAATTTCAACTTGAGGGACAAATCCATCAGGATAAAGAGAATTAAAAATCCTTCTGAACTTTTTTTAAAATGTAAGGCATGGGGTTGGGGCTGGAAGGATTCATGAGCCTATATTGTTCCTTGCACAGAATAATAATACAGCAAAAGTCAAAATAGGAGGACCCCTGGTGGCACAGTGGTTAAGCACTCAGTTGCAAAGGTTCGTTATTCAAACTCACCAGCTGCTCTGAAGGAGCAAGATGTAGCAGTCTGTTACCAAAGATTACAACCTTGGGGTAACGGTTGAGTAAACTCTATGGGGCATTTCCACTCTGTCCTATACGTTGTTGTTGCTGTGTGCCGTGGAGTCGGACCTGACTCATAGCAACCCCTCCTTGGGTTTCTGAGGCAGTATCACTACGGAACTAGATTGCCCAACCTTCCTTCCGAGGAGTGGCGGGTGGGTTTGAACCGCCAGCCTTCTGGTTAGTAGTCAAGTGCCTTAGGCACTATGCTATCAGAGCTCCTGTGTCCTATACAATAGTTAAGAATTGGAATCAATTCAACAGCAATAGGTTTTAGTTTGGACCCTAAAGAAAATAATACAAATCCTCAATAATTTATAGATTATACAAAAAATAGAATTAGATATAGATTTTAACCATAAATAATACATTATATGCATTTTCAAAAATATATTGAAAAATACTTTTAGTATGCTGATAATGATCAGAGTTGATGTTTTTATGATTTGGAAGAGTTATGTTTTCCTTCAAATATCAGAACATATGATCTTAGTAAAATACAAACTTGAAATGATGAACCAAAGTCTAATGTTTAAAGTTATCCAAAAAGCTTAGAACTACAGAGGTGTTTTATCTGACAAGTTAGTATTATAATATTCCAAATTCAATCTTATATTTTGGATAAATCTTCAACAGTAAGTTTCCAATATTTTATTCATACACTTTAATTTTGCTCATATTCTTCACAATTGAATTTGTAGTTAACTGGCTTAATCAGCATAATGAGTGTCTGATTAAGGATAAATATTTGTTGCTTCAGTCCAGCTTAATGGCTTCAACTTTTGTCCCTACAAAACTGACATTTCCTTTTTTTCCACTCATTTTAATAAAACAGAAAAGACCCAATGAATCACATATACTAATAAATAACAATAGAGACACTATCTAATCTGAATTGGTAGCTGGAATGGAGCATTATGATGCAACAGCTACAAATATTTATTAATTGTGCAGAAGAGCTTACAGGCATCATTGTATAATGTATAGATAGGTAGTTATTTTGAAAGTACAACATACAAAGGAGAGAAGTGCATGAATATATTCTCAACTTCCTCTTGGATGTAGGTTAGGCAGGGATTAGTAGAAGATGAAATAACATAGACTCTAAGGGACTTTCATCAGTGACCACGGTAATATTAAAAGTCAGACTGCCTTCTTTCCTGATTAGTGTTCATTCAAAGACACTGCATCTTCAGATGACAAGGCATATTTTTAAAATTTATAACAATCATGCATGTTAGAGACTCCTTTAATTGAACTACAAGGTATCTGGTCTTTCTATAATGATAAAATATTACCTAGTAAATCTTGCTATTTCATTAAGCAATGTTGAATAATTTAATTTTTTCATATTTTCACCAAATAATATCAGGAAAAGAGAAATCATGGAAGTGTCTAATCATAAAAATTACAGATAAAGCATTAATATGAAGAGCAGAAGACAATGAATAAAATTTTTTCTGTATTACTCAAAGATTATCTCTTTCTCTTTAAAAAAAAATAAATTTTAACTAAAAAAATATTCACTGAATCCTCTTTGTATAGCTGGTCTAGAAATATCAGAAAGAGAACTTCTGAGTAACAGACAGTGCCCCCCATAAGATAGATGGGTTTCACCAAGAATTATTGTCCAATGTCCAGTTCATTCTCAACACATCAAAACTTCTCTATCTCTTCTTAATTTAAGTTCTATTTTCCTGTACAAGGAGTAGCATAGAAAAGGAATGGAGAGTAAAAGACATCTGAGGCTTCTGTTTCTGGCAAGATGGATATCCCATTAACATCCCTACTAGCAAACACCAAATAATTTTTTAAAAAAAATTAAATATTTTTAAATGTACAGCTGATACTGTAAAGATTCTGTAAAGGAAATAATGATAGGATAATATCAAAGTAGGAATAAAACAGAAAATTGTAATCAGAAACTTAGGCCTGTGGCTATTGTAGGGCATCTACTGGCCCAGGTAATCTATTTCTATTCTAATAGTTAGTGAGGACAAAAAATTAGGCTGTGGCCCACTTCCAGTTACAGACTTGGAATCTAGACACCTGACTAAAGCAGGAACTCTCCCTCTTCCAAAAAGCTACAAATTCAGTGGAAGAGTAAATGTTTTTAAAAAAATCCACCCTCCAAAAGGAGAAGGCAAGAAAATATTTTGCCATCTTCTTGGTTCTGAAGTATATGGTGTTTATGCATACACATGCTCACATGTGTGTATGTGCATGCAGGTGTAAAGTGACATAGTGGGTTTTATGTAAATAAAGGAAGTGGATTGAGTGTAAATTCTAAAATAAGTGAGAGAAATAAAATAGAAATAATACTGAATGTTAAAAATGACAAATATTTTTAAATGTAAAAAACAAATGGCAAATAGCAAAAAATAAGATGACAGAAATAAATTCAAATATATTAGTAATCCCAACAAGTATAAGTGTACTCAGTTCCCCAATTAAAAAAACAGAGATTCTCACATAGAAGTTTTTTCCAAATCTAATTTAAACTGATTTAAAGAGATATATAAGGTTGAAAGTAAAGAGGCAGTATACATATATATATATATATATATATATATGTGCAGTATATATATATATATATATATATGTGGTTATAGTTGTTGTTAGGTGCCATCGAGTTGGCCCTGACACACAGCGACCCCATGTAAAACAGAAGGAAACACTCCCTGGTCCTGTCCCAGCCCTACAATATTTGCTATATCTGAGCTCATCATTGCAGCCACTGTGTCAATCCATCTGGTTAAGGGGCTTCCCCTTTTTCATTGACCCTCCACTTTACCAAGCGTGATATCCTTCTCCAGGGAATGGTCCCTTCTGATAACATGACCAAATCAGGCCAAATGAAGTCTGGCCATTCTTGTTTCCAAGGAGCATTTCGGCTACACTTCTTACAGGACAGACTTGTTAGTTCTTTTGGCAGTCCATGGTACTTTCAGTATTCTTCACCAGCACCACAACTCAAAAGCATTGATTCTTCTTCGGTCTTCCTTATTCAATGTCCTGTTATCACATGCATATGAGGCAATTGAAAATACCATGGTTTGGGCTAGGCACATGTAAGTCATCAAAGAGACATCGTCTCTCTTCAGAACTTTAAAGAGGTCTTTTGCATCAGATTTGCCCAGTGCAATATATCATTTGATGTCTTGACTACTGCTTCCATTGATGTTGATTGTGGAATCAAGTCATACAAAATCTTTGACAACTTCGATCTTTTCTCCATTTATCATGAGGCTGCTTATTGGCCCAGTTGTGAGAATTTTCATTTTCTTTAACTTGAGGTGTAATCCATACTACAGACTGTAGTCTTTAATCTTCATCAGTAAGTGTTTCAAGTCACCCTCACTTTCAGCAAGCAAAGTGGTGTCATCTGCATATCACAGATTGCAAATGAGTCTTCCTCCAATCCTGATGTCACATTCTTCTTCATATAGTCCAACTTCTGGAATTATTTGCTCAGCATACAAATTGAATAAATATGGTGAAAATATTTATTGACACACTCTCTTCCTGACTTTAAATCATGCAGTATTCCCTTGTTCAGTTCAAACAATAGCCTCCTGGTCAATATACAGGTTCCTCATGAGGACAATTAAGTGTTCCGGAATTCCCATTCTTCTCAATGTTACCCATAATTTGTTATGATCCACACAGTCAAATGTTTTTGCATAGTCAATGAAACACAAGTAAGCATCTTTCTCATATTCTTTGCTTACAGCCAAGATCTATCTGACATCAGTAATGATATCTCTTGTTCCATGTCCTCTTCTGAATCCAGCCTGCATTTCTAGAAGTTCTCTGTCAGTATACTGCTGCTATCATATTTGAATTATCTTCACCAAGATTTTACTTGTGTGTGATATTACTGATATTGTTCAATAATTTCCACATTCTGTGGGATCACCTCTCTTTGGAATAGGTAAAAATATGAATCTCTCCCAGTCAGTTGGCCAGGTAGCTGTCTTCCAAATCTATTGGCATAGACAAGTGAGTGCCTCCAGCATGGCATCCATTTGTTGAAACATCTCAATGGGCATTCTGTCTATTCCTGGAGCCTTTCTCTTTGCCAATTCCTTCAGTACAGCTTTAACTTCTTCTTTCAATACCATTGGTTCTTGATGATATGCCACCTCCTGAAATGGATGAACATAGACCAATCTTTTTTGATGCAGTGACTCTCTGTTTTCCTTCCATTTCTTTTGATGTTTCCTGCATCATTCAATATTTTGCCCATAAAATCTTTCAATATTGAAAGTTAAGGCTTGAATTTTTCTTCAGTTCTTTCAGCTTGAGAAATGCCAAGTATATTCTTCTCTTTTCATTATCTAACTCCAGGTCTTTGCACATTTCATTATAATCATTGACTTTGTCTTCTCGAGCTGCTCTTTGAAATCTTCTGTTCAGCTCTTTTATCTTGTCAATTTTTCCATTTGCTTTAGCTACTCTTCATTCAAGGGCACATTTCAGAGTCTCTTCTGACATTCATTTTGGTCTTTTCTTCATTTCCTGTCTTTTTAATGACCTTTTGCTTTCTTCATGGATGATGTCCTTGATGTCATCCCACAATTCTTCTGGTTTTACGTCACTGGTCTCAATGTATCAAATCTATTCTTTAGATGGTCTCCAAATTCAGGAGGTATATATCAAGGTCACATTTTGGCTCTCGTGGACTTGTTTTGTCTTCAGCTTCAATTTGAACTTTCATACGAGCAACTGATGGTATGTTCCACAGTCAGCTCCTGGCCTTGTTTTGGCTGAAAATATTGAGCTTCTCCATCACCTCTTGACACAGATGTAATCAATCTCATTCCTGTGTATGCCATTTGGTGAAGTCCATGTATATAGCTGCTGTTTATGTGTTGAAAAAAAAAGGTATTTTCAATGAATAAGTCATTGGTCTTGCAAAATTCTATCATACACTCTCCAGCATTATTTCTATCATCAGGGCCATATTTTCCAACTACTGGTGATTCTTCTTTGTTTCCAAATTTTGCATTCTTAACACCAGTGATAATCAATACACCTTGATTGCATGTTTGGTCAATTTAGACTGCAGAGGTTAGTAAAAATCTTCAATTTCCTCATCTTTAGTTTTGGTGGTTGGTGCATAAATCTGAATAAAAGTAGTATTAACTTGTCTTCCTTGTAGATGTATGGATATTATCCTATCATTGACAGCATTGTACTTCAGGATAGATCTTGAAACATTCTTTGCTACAATGAATGCCACACCATTCCTCTTTAATTTGTCATTCCCAGCATAATAGGTCATATGGTTGTCTGATTCAAAATGGCCAAAACTAGTCCATATACATATAAAAGAATTATATACATGTCTGGTGGTGTACTGCGCTAGGCATCTGACTGCGAACCAGAAGGCTGGCAGTTCAAACCCACCAGCCACTCCTCAGAAGGAAGACTGCATAGTCTACTTCTGTAGAGTTACTGCCTCAGAACCTAAGGAGGGGTCCCTGTGAGTCAGGATCGATTTCACAGCAGTGAGCTTGATTTTTGGTTTGAGATATATATATGTATGTATAACAATTAAAAGTCATCAAAAGGAAAAAGAAAACATTAAAATGAAAAAAAAATAGAATGCATCTATTAAAATTTCTATTCTATGTTCCTGTTAGAGCCAGAAAATGAGGGAAGATAATGAACTAAAATATATCAAGATAGGAAAGGAAGAAACAATATTGTCATTATTCAGATTGTAAACAATAGACAGCCCAAAATAATATACAAATTGTAAAAATTAATAAGAGAGTTTACTGGATGTAAGACAAAAAGTTATGTACAAAAATTAATGGCATTTATTAATAAGTTCATTTGAAATATGGAAAAATCATAAATCTTTACTGTAAGACATTGAAGAAAATCATTTTCAGGTATAGCCCATTCCTGTCAAATCAATTCTAATTCATAGTAACCCTATAGGACAGAGTAGAACTGCTCCATATTGTTTCCACTATGGAAGCAGACTGACATATCTTTCTCCCTTAACTGGCTGGTGGGTTCAAGCTGCCAAGTTTTCAGTTAGCAGCTGACCACTTAACCATTGAACCACTGAGGAGCTTACATTTCATAGATATTTAAATATGTCAATTTTTTCAGAATTTAAATAGCATAATGTATATCAAATTTAGAGTATCTATAGGGTCTATAAGGTATTTGACAATATGATACTAAAATATGCACAGAAAAGATAAGATATACTTGCTTTGCAGATAAACACATAAAATATAATTAGCACAACATAGGATCAACAACAACATGGCAAAAAGATAAATAAACTAAAAAAAAAAAATTGGACCCACAAATATATGTAAACCTGATGTATAGCAAATGCTGATCTCTAGAATAATAATGGTGCTGTGACATGGGTATGAAAAAAAAAATCCATAGAATTATATCTCTGCTTCTTAATATACCTAGAAATTGAATGCTAGGTGTATGAAATACTTCAATATAAGAAACAAAACTTTTAAAATTTTAGAAGAAAACATATAAGATTCACTTTAAGACTTCAAAAATAAAGATTTCTTTAAAAGACACAACTTGTGCAAATCATGATGATAAAATTAATCAAAGACAAACTAAAAAATAAAGAGCTTAAATTTGCATTACATGTGATGTTCAGTACATATCATCAGAAATGAATTGATACCTAAAACATATTTAGATTGCTATCTAAAACATAATTAAAACAAATCAACTAAAAAGAAAAAAAGAAATCTAAAGAAAATGTGCAAAGGATATAAAGAAGGCTTTCATAGAAGAAGAAATTTGAATGTTATTAACATATGAAAAGATCTTCAACCCCATTAGACATCAGGAAACTGCAAATTAAAAAACAATGGAATACAATCTTACACAAAAGATATCTGTAGAAACGCAAAAGCTTAATAATGATGCTGAAGGTGTGCAGCTTTGTGAACTTTTACCAAGTTGTGACAATGTAATTAAGATAAATTCTTTGTTAAAAAAAATTATGTAATAAGATTAAAGATATGTGCATACCATGATCTGCTCAACCTACTACTATCCTTATGAACTACACTGATTCTCACACATATGGATTAGAAGAAAAATAAAAATAAGTTATAACAGTATGGTCTTTAACTTAAAATATCTGAATACTAATCAGATGTTTATTAATGAGATAATAGGCACTAACAACTCAACAGAATATTCTACATCTGCAAAAATGACAAATGAATTAGTATCACATCTATCAAAGGAGTGAATCTTATAAACAAAAATTTAAGTCAAATGGTAAACTGCCAAAGAAGACATGCCATTTACATCCAGTTCAGAAATATGAAAATCTAATCAATAGATTAGATCAATAGATCAATTGTTTAGAGATAAAAGTATATTTACATATGTGGTAAGGACAGAGGTAGCTCAGTGGTAGTTTTCTCATCTTCCATACAAGTGCACTTGGGTTCAATCCTCACTCAATGCACCAAAAGCACAGTTATCACTCATTTGTCAGTGGAGGCTTAAATGTTGCTATGGTGTTGAAGGAGCTCTGGTAGCATAGTGGCTAAAGCACTTGACTGCTAACCGGAAGGCTGGCGGTTCAAACCCACCAGCCACTCCTCGGAAGTAAGGTTGGGCAATCCTATGAGTTGGGGCCGACTCGACGGCACATAACAACAACAACAACATGGTGTTGAACAGCTTTCAGAGAAGACTGCAGACTAAGACAGACTTGAAAGAAGGCCTGGCAATCTACTTCCAAAAATCAGTCAGTGAAAATCTATGGATCACAATAGTCTGATCCAAAACATAGATAGGGATGAGAGAGGACCAGGCAGTGTTTTGTTCCATTGTTGATGGGGTCACCATGAGTTGGGGCCAACTTGATAACATCTAGCACTGTTGTTGTTGTTGTTGTTATGTTCCGTGGAGTCAGACCTGACTCATAGTGACCCCTCCTTGGGTTCCCAAGGCAGTATCACTAGTGACAGAAGTAGATTGCCCAACCTTCCTTCTGAGGAGTGGCTGGTGGGTTTGAACCACCAGCCTTCTCCTTAACAGTAACACTAGTATATCAAATAAAGTAAAATTATAGCTAAAGTCAAGGTAATTATTTGCACAAAAGTTATGAATGAACTTACCACTTGGAGATACATTGGGCAGTAATAAACAGTAAGATACAATTGTAGTTATGTGAAAATTATTTAGCTGGGTAGTAATTATTGTATTATTTCTTATATCTAGAAAGTTTAGCTATGCTATATGCATAACAAAATTCTAATCTTTTAAAGACCATGACAGGATCAATTCAAGCAACAAGGTGAGTACAAATGTTCTTCCTCCAATCTTTTTCCCACTGCCACTGAGACCATTTTGAATTAAAGCAACTGTGTAGGTCAGAGAAGTGTTCCACAGGATTTCCAAGGCTGTAAATCTTTTCAGAACACACTATCACATCTTTCTCCCACAGTTTGAACCACCAACCCTTCTGGCTAACAGCAGAGCACTTTAGTGACTGTGCCACCAGGGCTCCTCTCCAATACTATCAAATGGCAAAAA
>NW_006921706.1:6828491-6830024 GCF_000298275.1 Orycteropus afer afer
TCAACGAAAGAGGGGGAGGCCTTCAACGAGATGGATTGACACGGTGGCTGCAATGATGGGCTCAAGTATAGCAGGGATTGTGGGGCTGGCGCGGGATCGTGCAGTGTTTCGTTCTGCTGTGCATGGGGTCGCTATGAGTCGGAAACGACTCGACGGCACTTAACAACAACATACACACACACACACACACGTGTATACACACACACATACACACACACATATATGTATATATATTTAAAACAGAATTCAACAATAAGTGCATTCGTGCAGAAGAGGGATGCCGTAACCATAAGGGAAATATAGAAGAATTTCTACAAGAGAGAAAAGTGACAGAAACCAGAGTGAGAAAACTTCAACCCAAAGTAGCCCTGAGAGAATACCACTGTAAAGGTGAGAACCTTTCTTGCCAAAGGAGTTCCAGAGAAACTCCAAGCTTAGAGTCAGCAAAATGAAAGAGCAGAACAATCATCAGGGCAATTAATTAAAAGACCATCAAACAGAGATTGCTGTGCCAGTATTGGTCTCTCTGCCCTTGACAAAAAAACCAAAGTGGCTAAAAACCCTGGCATTCACTTCCCAGCATAAAGCCACAGGAATTACTTTCCAAACAAAGAAATCCTTTTGTGAACACACAGTATTACTATCAGAGAAAATGTGATGCCAGACCAAAAGCACTAAAAGAAACAACATAAATATTCTTATTGATAAAAGGTATACTCTACATACAGTCTTGCACTTTGTAGATCAAACCACATAGTGTTCAAAGTTAAAATTCTTGAGTACGTAAGTTAATATATTAAAAAAGTGTAAGTACAATGGGATACATAAATGTATTTCTATATAAAAATGATAAAGTAATGAAGTACCCAAAAGTATAAATTTAATTCATTTAAATAACAATTAATTAGTAAGTGTAAAATTAAATACAGAGAAAAACTTTACATATAGCATAAATTACACATTCTTTCAAATGTCTTTTGCAATAATTATTAAATAGGACCCTAAGAAAATCTCAGTACATTTATACAAGTGAAATTTAAAGGGACCACCCAAATTCTCAAATTAATACCAGAAGACTAGCCAGAAAAATTGATGCCAAAATAATTTAGCAGAAATTAAACATTGATTCCTGATAACAAATCATACTAAGTTAAGAATGGAAGAAAATTTCATTAGCTTGAAAAAGTGTATGGCCCACATATCCATAGTAAAATTAGAAACATTCTTATTTAATTCAGAAAGAAGTAAAGGATTTCTACTACAATGGGTACTATTCCCTATCGGTCTAAATAACCTAGCCAATGAAATTAGACAGGAAACACTGAGGTATATAAATATAGAGAGATAAGAAAAATATTATTTATAGATTGTTGTTGTTGTTGTTATGTGCCGTCGAGTCGTCCCCGACTCATAGCGACCCCTCCTTGGGTTTTCGAGGCAGTATCACTACGGAAGTAGGATTGCCCAACGTGTTGTTTATATAAAACACACCAAAAAATCAACAGAAAACTTTCAGTCAACTGGCCAAATAAG
>NW_006921706.1:6830454-6834268 GCF_000298275.1 Orycteropus afer afer
ACCTCAGCCTCCACTACCAAGCTGGTCAGAGAGAGACTGGCTGAATCCCCAAGACTATGGTCCCGGGTTACTCTTCAAGCCTAGAAATGGATTCACTGACATAGATTGGCTCTCAGCCCAACAGTAGAAAGACCTACATACAGAACACCTATCCCAGGTTGATACACCCATCTACTCTAGGGAGATGTACCCCTCGGATCAATCAGCCATAAGACACCAGAGTGGTAGCACTTACACAGAGGGAAAGCTGGACAGACAGGAATACATGGATGAGACGGGCACAGGGAGGGTGGGTAGTCACAGCAGGGAGAGGGGAGGAGAGTTTTTTACACTTGGGGATGATAATCAGGGCTGTGAAATCAGATGTGCATGAACTGTTGAATGTAAATACGTTTGCAAGTTTGCTATGTAAATTTGCACCCAAAGTACAATTAAAAAAAAAAAAATGTTTAAAGAAAAATACCTTTACATTGATCAAGGAATTGTAATTTCCAAGTAAAATACTATCCTCAGCTCAATTATCAAACAAGTATGAGACAAGAATAAAGATCTTTTCAGTCTTGCAGAGTCTTAAAACCATGTACCTCCCACCCACCCTTTTTAAGGAAACTGATGGAGAGTGCTTGAAAATAAAGGAATAACTCAGGGAAAAAGGAATCCCAGTCACAAAAGAAGAGCAAAAAAATTCCCAAAATGATGGTAAAGAAAAGCCCAAGGAAGATAGTTGCACTATGGGCCAAGAGAGCTTTATGAAATAGAAAGATGGAAAACTCCAGAAGGAATGTCTCCAAGAGGAAAGAAATGAAAATGACAGAAAAGAAACTGATATGTTTGTCTTTACTGAAAGGAATGTTGCATATTCGGTTTTGAATGTAGGGGATAAATAATAACAGATTCATGGAAAACTAAGCAAAGAGAAATAAGGCAATCATTAATTCAAATAAGAACTAAAGGTTGTTTGAAAATGCATACAAAATGATAGTTTATACTATCACTAGTGTGAAATATATTTACATAGTTGTAATAATGTGCTTCAACAATGAATTAACTTAATATGATATAATTATATTGTGGGTGCTAAAGGGATGTTGAAAGGCATCTGAACTCTCATCACTCAAGTAGGAAGTAAATATCATAAATAATATCTAAACATTAAAAAAAAAGTACAAGCTGATATTTAGGAATAGTTATAAAGTAATTTTCAAAAATTTTGAAAATTGTCTGACAAGTGGGAAATAGAGTGGGGTAGTGTCGTTCCAGATTTAGCACGGTAAATGCTTAAAAATTGGCCCTTTGGGGGAAGAAAGCCCTAAATTTTAGCATTTTTCAATTTTTGTGGAATAAAAATTCCATTATGGATAAATTATGGCACTAATGTTCTTCTTGAACATAGAGTTGGGAAAAGACCCACACAAACTGACTCCAGCACACCACTGGTGTTGTTCCACGGATGGCTATCCCCCTCTCCCTGCAGAGAATAGCATTCCAACAGGATGTAGAAATTATCAAACAATATCATTAATATCACACACAAGTAAAATTTTGCTGAAGATAATTCAAAAACAGTTGCAGCAGTACACTGCCAAGGACTGCCAGAAATTCAAGCTGGTTTCAAAAGAGGACATGGAATAAGAGATATCATTGCTGATATCACATGGATCTTGGCTGAAATCAAAGAATGACAGAAAGATGTTTACCTGTGTTTTATGCAAAGAAATTCAACTATGTGAATCACAACAAATTATGGATAACATTGCAAAGAATGGGAATTCCAGAACACTTAATTGTGCTCATGAGGATCCTGTACATAGACTGTTCTGGTTACCTAGTGCCACTCTGACAAGAATATACCACAAATGGGATGGCCTTAACAAATAGGAGTTTATTCTCTCATAGTTCAGAGGCTTTCAGTCCAAGTTCAAAGTGCCAGGCTCTAGGGGCTGGGTAAAAGCCCCTCAGCCTTGGGCTTCAGCTCTGTCTCCTGCTCCTGGCCCACTGGAGCTAGAGGCTTTTCTACACTCAAGACAGCTGCTGGCTGCTGAGGCTGACAAGCCCAAGGCTGACAAGTAAAAAGGCACAGTCCTGATGTTACCAAACTACACAGCAGGACATTAATTCAAATCCACTGAAAGTCCCAAGGTTGGCAGAGCATGACAGGCTGCTGAACAATGACACAGCGACATGCAGGGTTCAAGCATGCCATAAGCTAGAGACTGTTCCCAAAGCTGCTACTTATATATGGGAGGCAGACCACATCCCCAAGGCAGCTACTCGGCTACTCACAGTAGATTCATGGAGTTGATTACCAGTCTCAACATGGGGAATACTACATCCAGCTGCCCAGTCACTCAACCAAACCTACCCAAGTTGACACACAAACTTAACCACCATGTAGACCAAGAACAGGACAAGAGGGCACTGCATGGTTTCAAGTCAGGAAAGGTGTCTGTCAGAGTTGTATCCTTTCACCCTACTTATTCAGTCTGTATGCTGAGCAATATGAAGGAGGTCTGGTAGCATAGTGCCTAAGGCATTTGACTGCTAACCAGAAGGCTGGTGGTTCAAACCCACCAGCCACTCCTCAGAAGGAAGGTTGGGCAATGTACTTTCGTAGTGATACTGCCTCAGAATCCCAAGGAGGGGTCACTATGAGTCGGCAGTGAATTGAGACTATATGAAGAAGAATGCAGCATCAAGATTAGAGGAAGATTAATTAACCACCTGTGATAGACAAATGACACAACCTTCCTTGCTGAAAGTGAAGAAGACTTGAATCACTTACTGATGAACATCAAAGACGATAGCCTTCAGTATGGATGCCATACAGAATTAATCAAATGAAGCAACACAAAAGAAACAAACACCTTCACAACTGGATCTATAAGCAGAATCATGACTAATGGAGAAAAGATTTAAGCTGTCAAAGATTTCATTTTATTTGATTCCATAATCGACACCCATGGAAGCAACATTCAAGAAATCAAACGATGTATTGCATTGGGCAAATTTGTTGCAAAAGGCCTCTTTAAAATGTTAAGGAGCAAAGATGTCACTTTGAAGACTAAGTCATGGTATTTTCAATAGTGGCAAATGCATGTAAAAGCTGGACAGTGGACAAAGTAAACCACAAAACAATTTACACATTTGAATTGTGGTGTTGGAGAAGAATATCGAAAATGTCATGGGCTGTCAAAATGAACAAATCTGTCTCAGAAGAAGTACAGCCAGATTGCTCCTTAGAAGCAAAAATGGCCAGACTTTGGTTCTCATACTTTGGTCATGTTATCAGAAGGGACCAGTCCCTGGACAAGGATATCATTCTAAGTGAAGCACAGGGTCAGGAAAAAAGGAGAAGACCTTCAAAGAGAAGGACTGACACAGTGGCTGCAATGATGGACTCAAGCATAACTAGGATTGTGAAGATGGTGCAGGAACAGGCAATGTTGCATTCAGTTGTACATAGGATCTGTGTTAGGAGCTGGAACCCACTAGGCAGCACCTAAAATAACATGTTAACACTACGTACAGTTATTACTTTGAAAAATAGTAAGTAAATAGTTAAATAAATGTAAAAGAAAACAATGATGAGATACAATGTTTTAGCCACCAAATTGGTAAAAAATAAAAAATGTATAGAGAAAAACATCCATTTTCTTGAATAGCTGTGCAGTGTAGTAAATTACTTAGTGTGGCTTTTCTACCCATAAGTCTTTGTAAACTCCAAGGTGGGATTTTCTATGAGCAACTGAGGAACTATCCACCTGGGTTATTTCTGTTGGGCGTGGCACAATACAATGTTCTGGGAGGTTCCCAC
>NW_006921706.1:6834668-6847569 GCF_000298275.1 Orycteropus afer afer
GCAGTAATAGGCCTTGGGTTACTGCTGGTAATCCTGCCTTCCCCTTGTAGGGTTAGAGGAGGTCAGAACATGTGGCCTCCTTGTCGTTTTTGCAAGCTGGTAGCACTGTAAATTGGTACAATTTTCCTTGGAAAATAATTTAGCAATATCTGTATAAAGCAAACATTCATGCCTTTTGACCAAACAATTACATTTTTAAGCATCTATCTAACAAAGATGCATGCATTTGTTCACAAAGATGAACTACGTTTTACTTTTTTTAAGTGCCCAAATTTTAAAATATGGTGGTTTGGAGACTTACCAATGGTTCATAGTATTTTCAATTGAGGTGTAAAAATCTATTTGATTACACAGAGATCTGATTCTCCAGCTAATTCCTCATATCTTCATTAGCCCATGTAGATGCAGCTATCAGACTATTATTTTCCCAAATTAAACCAGCTCTGAATGGGTCTGAAGAATTTTGTTTTGACTTCTTGTAATTTTGGAGAAATTTTGCGTAGCAAATGAGGTTCTCATTTAACAATTTCTACACATATTGTTCACTGACAGGGTTACACGTTTCACAGTATGTCAGCATTCTCATTATTTCCATTCCAGTTGTTCTGCTTCCAAGGAGCCTTAGTGGTGCAGTGGCTAAAGATCTCAGTTGGTAACCAGAAGGTTGGCATCAGCAGCTTTGTGGGGAAAAGACATGGCTGTCTGCTTCAGTTTCAGCCTTGGAAACCCTATTGGAGTAGTTTTACTCTGCTATAGAATCTCTATGAGTTCAAATTGACTCAATGGCAATGAGTTTGGATTTTTGGTTTGTGTTCTGTTTCCTTAATCCTTGCCCTCCCTTCCCTTCTTATCATTGGTTTAGGGTAAATGTTGGTCGTTAAGTCCCATTTAGATGATTGTTTAGAGGAACACAGTACCCGCAGGTGATATTATTGACTTTGTGATCCTGTTGTCTTTAGACTGATAAGTGAACACCAGGAGTGGATTTAATTCCAGGTTTAAAGGGTATCTCAGGGTGAGAGTTTCAGAGGTTCCTCTAGTCTAGACTGGCCCAAAAAGCCTAGCCTATTTTAGATGAATTTTGTTCAACAGTTTTTTCCCATTCTACCTGGGACCATCTCTTGTGTCCCTAGTCAGAGCAGTCAGTAATAGCAGCTGAACACAATCTAGTTCTGAACTCAAAGTAGGTGAGGCCATAGCTTGTGTAGATTATTAGTCCTATAGACTAGTTTCCTCTTAGAGTTTTCAATTTTCTTCTTTCTCTTTTGTTCTAAATGCACAGAGATGAATATCCTGTGTATTTGTTTTTGTGCTCCTTAGAGTTATCTTTTACCTTGGTCAAGTTGTGTGACTTCATCCTTATTCAGTATTGCCTTACCCATCACCAAAACTAACAAATGTCTATTATCTAGAAAGTGATTCCCTTTCTCTCTCCCTCCCATCCCTGGTAACTACCAAAAAAATGTTATTTCCTATATGTATACCTATTTTTGACTTTTCATAATAGTGAGATAATACAGTATTTGTCCTTTTCTGATTAACTTATTTCACTTAGCATATTGTTCTCCAGATTCATCTATGATATAGTGTATTTTGAGAACTCATCATTATTTTGTATGGCTGCATAGTATTCCATTATGTGTATATACCACCAAAGCAAACCAAACACTGTCATCGAGTTATTTCTGACTCTTAGCCACCCTTCCCTGGGTTTCCAAGGTGGTATCTCTATGGAAGTAGTTTACCCAACCCTCCTTCCAAGGAGTGGCTGGTGGATTTGAACCACCGGCCTTCTGGTTATCAGTCAAATGTCTTAGGCACGACACCACCAGAGTTTATTTTATCCATTCATCTGCTGATAAGCAGTTACATTTTTTTTTTTTTTTTTTGCTACTGTACATAATACATCAACAAACACAGGTTTGCATATATTTCTTTGTGTCAGTAGTTTTATTTCTCTAGGGTATATACCTAGGCGTGGTATTGCTAGATCACAGGGTATTTCTATTTCTACCTTTTTAAGGAAGTGTCATGCTGTTTTCCTTAGTGGCTGATCCAATTTGCAATCCTACCAGCTGTGGAGCAGTCTCCCCACACTCTTACCAGCATTTGTTGTTTTCTGTTTTCTTTCTTTCTTCTTCTTCTTTTTTTTTTTTTTTTGATCAGTGTTATTTTTGCAGGAGTGAGATGGTATCTCATTGTAGTTTTGATTTGCATCTCTCTGATGGCTATATCACAAGCATGTTTTCATGTGTTTGTTGGCTTCTTGAATGTCTTCTTTGGTAATGTATTTGTTCATGTCCTTTGCTGATTTTTTAATTGAGTTTTTATCTTTTTATTATAGAGTTGTTGAAGTTTCTATGTATTTCAGAGATTACACCCTTATCCAATATATCATTCCCAAGGGTTTAAAGAGTATTTATGTGCTATTAGGAAGATCAGAAGCCCAAAATATTAATTTCATCATTAAATAATCACTAGATGTCTAATTTTTAGCTACATAAAACATTTTAAAGCAATTGTCATTAATTTTATGTGCATGTAACACTAACCAAAAAAGTAACTATTGGTTTTTGACTGTGTGCCCCATGCCAGAAACTATCCTACTTTATTATTTAAGTTTGTTTCACAGTTTAATATATTCATGAAGTATTAAATATATTGAGGCATTAAATATATATACTGTTTGGAGATGAGGAAACCGAGGCTTAGAGAGGTTAAGTACCTTGTCCAAAGTCACAAAACAAGTTAGCAGCTGTGTCAGGCTGGGTTCTCTAGAGAAACAAAACCAGTAAAGCTTATAGAGAGAGAGAGAGAAAGAGAAATTTATCTTAGGAAAACTGCTCACATACTTGAAGCTGACAAGTCGCTAGTTCTTGGATCAAATGTCAAGCTGGAGGCTTTTCCCAACTCACGTAGCTTCAGGGGCTGATGAGGTCAAGGTTGGCAGGCAGTATACCGGCTGTTGACTCCAACAAATGACGAATCCAAGATCTCCAGGCCAAATGGTGGATTGTTCACTCACGGACAGTTGTAGGCAGCACTATAGGATCCTGTTCACAGAAGAGTGTCTCTTCTCCCAGAATGTCCATAAATATATTGGAAGCAGGCCACACCCCTAGGGAAACCTCCATTTCAACAGATTGGCTGCTCAAGACATATATATCCTATCCCATCATGGGAATAATTCACATCACAATTGCTTAAACCACACAGAACTGTGGTCCAGCCAAGTTGACATACAGCTCCAACTATCACAACAGGTAATCCTAAACCAAGTTTGTCTGTCTGCAAAGATCTCATTCACTACATTATGATTATAAAATACGAGCAACGGATAAATTGTAAAGAGTAAATAATTACTCAGTCAAGATTAATTATATTATAAAATTTTATTACATGGAATTAACTACATGAATCATTGTTAAAAAGATACTATTAAAGCATTAAATGCAATAATCATTCATTGAATTAACATGTGCAGCACTGTATAGACAAAGCAAAAGATTTTTAATGTGCTTTCTTTCCTAAAAACCCTTAAATGTTCATTATCTAGCCAAAAACATAACTGTTCATATAAATAGGAAACAACAACCAATCCCTAAATAAGGCATTGATTTATTCTCCCCAATCTCCATCTTCAAAGGCTCCCATTGTAGATGACAATTTCTTAATATAATATGTTACCTAATTCCTTGGTTTATTAATACATTTAAATAAGAATAGCACCAGGAGTGGCTAATATGCAAACCTCAAGAGCTTTCCTGGCACCAGGAGGACACTAATTCCCTCCAGTGATTACTGGTCCTATTCCTCACCAGTGAACAGGAGCATCTACAGATTGGTGGTCCTTCTGCTTTTTCTGATATGCCCAAGACAATGGGCTGGGCAGTGCCAATTCGGGTTTCTAACTGTCAAGCATGGTTGCCAAGGTGTTTGTTCACTTTTATTAGTCCATTGTAGATGTTGGCTCTCCTCCCAGATTTTCTGCTTTGTTTTCCTAGCTTGTGTTTGTTTGTACCATCTGCTTCTCAGAGCAGCATTCTCCTTTCCAGGTTCTTCATCTCTGTCGCTACGAGTTGGAGCTTATTTATTTATTTATTTTCTCTTTGAAGTAATGGCCACCTGCATCTTATTCATTTTTATATTCAATTCTCCAATTTTCTGCAGCAAACTTTTCATTTTGGGGGTGGGGGGAGTTTGTCCTAATTAACATGATAGTCTGGACTGGAATTTCTGTTTTAGGTATAGGCTAAGTTTGTTCAGTGCATTTTTAAACCCAATACCACATTAAAGTAAATTTCTTTGATTTGTCTTATATCATGTTACTGAGATTCTTCCTAATAATATATTTATCCAGATAGATAACTTATCCATTTTCTGTCTTTAACCACATATCCGATAGAAACATCAGTTTCTATATTAGCAACAAATTCAATAAAGCTGAAAAGCATGTGTAGTATTGTAAGTTCATTCCATAATTTAATAAATGCCAAAGTAGCTCAAAGTGTAAAAGATTATAGACACCATATATAAATTAAAAGTAGGTATCACAGCCACAAGTCACTCTGTGGTGAAAGCAGACTGGCAAGGGACAGTCTAGCCTCAATGATGAGCCAAACAAGAAAGTAGTCACCCCAGAAGTAGGTAAGACAGTTTCAAAAAAATGTTCTTGCACTAAAGTCAAAAAAACAAACAAACAAAAAGTAGTCACCATTGAGTGGATTCCAATTAGTAATGACCTCATGTGTTTCAGAGTAGAGCTGCTTTCCATAGTTTTAAGGCTGTGACCTTTAGGAAGCAGATTATAAATCCTTTCTTCTAAGACATTTCTGGATGGGTTGGAACTGCCAGACTTTCAGCTATTAATGGGCACTTAATCATTTGTGGCACGCAGGAACTCCAGGAACAAAAGGCAAAGGTCCTGGAAATTCCTTACTTTATGTGTAAAATCTGACATCAGGAATCCAGACACAATAACTGTTGTCAGTGCCAAGTCTCATCCCTTAGAAAGAGATGATAGATCTAAATAGTACACAAAAAGTAGAATTGTAGTACCATGCACAGTATCCTAAGGGAGCAGAAGCCAGGGTGTTCAATTGCAACTGCAACACAAAGTGACATATGGCCTTAAAAATGAAAGCAATAACTACAATCCTGAAACTAGAGGACTAAGTGAGCAAATTTACCTTTAGTTATTGTTCACACGAAAATATTTCACCTTTTGAAGAGGTCTAATGGTTCAAAATCAGGAAGGGAGTCCATCAGGGTTGTAAGCTCTTACCATACTTATTCAATCTGTATGCTGAGCAAATAATCCGAGAAGCTGGACTAGATGAAGAAGAACGTGGCATCATGATTGGAGGAAGGCTCATGAACACCCTGAGATACGTAGATGATAAAACTTTGCTTGCTGAAAGTGAGGATGATTTGAAGCACTTACTGATGAAGAGTAAAGACTGCAGACTGCAGTATGGATTACACCTCAATATAAAGAAAACAAAAATCCTCCAACTGGACCAATAAGCAGCATCACAATAGATGGGGAAAGGATTGAAGTAATATGAAAGACTTCATATTATTTGGTTCTACAATCAACACCAATAGAAGCACCAGTCAAGATATCAGACGACATATTGCATTGGGCAAACCTGTTCCAAAAGATCTCCTTCAAGTGCTGAAGAACAAACATATCTCCTTGAAGACTAAGATGCACCTAACCCAAGCCATGGTATTTTCAGTCATCTCATATGCATGTGAGAACTGGACAATGAATAAGGAAGACCAAAGAAGAGTTGATGCTTTTGAGTTTTGGTGTTAGGGAAGAATGGTGAAAGTACCTTAGGTTGCTAAAAGAACTAACAAATCTGTCCTGGAAGAAGTGCAGCCGGGATGCTCCTTGGAAGTGAGAATGGCCAGACTTTGTCTCATCCACTTTGCATGTTGTCAGAAGGGACCATTCTCAGGAGAAGGATGTCATACTTGGTAAAGTGGAGGGTCAACAAAAGAGGGGAAGGCCCTCAACAAGATGGATTGACTCAGTGGCTGCAGTGATGGGGTCAGGTATAGTAGGGATTGTGAGGCTGGTGCAGGACTGGGCAGTGTTTCATTCTGTTGTACGTGAGGTGGCTAGGAGTCAGAGATGACTCAATGACACATAACAACAACAACAAACAGCCTTAGATTCTAATTGAGTCTTCAGTCTAAACTAAGAGAAGATGAATGATGTCAGAAAACCAGGCAAGTCACTATAATTGTAGAACTATACAAACCTAATGTTAAGTATTTAAGCTAGAGGTAGAATAGATGTAGAACATAGGTCCTTGCTTGCTATTCCATGCATATGGAAGACATCTTACTTACAGAATGCTTCCCAAGAGTATAGATAGATTCTCTTCAAACCTCTTAACCCTGAGCTGGAGCCCATGATCACTAATTGATTGGAATTTCCATCCCATTAGAATTCAAATCAACTTGCTATCCTTGATTTACCCTTCCCTTTTTAATCTGTTGCTGTTAGATTTTCATGGAAAACTTTAAAGGAATGGTATTATCTGCTCTAGGCAGATACTTTTAGCTCATTTATGTATTAATATGAAGAGAAGGTAGCTTGAAAACATCAGAAACACTATTGGAAATTCTGCTGACTAATGACTACTTTTGCAGGACAAAAGTATTTTTTGGATCTTATCTGGGAGACAGTTCTACAGATAAATTTCTTTAAATATTCCCATAGTGTCCTGAGTTAAACTTTTGTTTAAAGGGAACACAGAGACAAACACGGGGAGCTTTTCACTTACATTTATTCAAATATCCCAGAGGGCCGTTGCTGGAGCTTGGCTATTGAGTGAAAGAGTCTCCTGAGTCTGTAAGCTCAAACACAATCCTTTTCAGGGTGTAAATGAAGCTGGGCATAATTAGGCAGAAAACAGTATCTTTAAAGCAAAAAGAAAGTCTATGCAGGCTGCAGTCCAACTTCAATCAAAAATAAAAGAAAGAGAGAAAAGCCTTATCCTTGGATAGATAGAGTGACCTTCATTTGGGGTAGTAGTAAGTATTACTTTTAAACATTATATTCCCTGGTTTCTCTCTCTTGAAGAACACCACTTCTCTTCTATAAAGAGAAGGTAATACTAACACATCTTAAAAAAAAAAAATCTATTAGTGTATATATTCAAAATTCTGTTGCAGCAAACTGTTTTTAATTGTTAAAAAAAATAAATCTATCTTTTCATTGATGAAAGACTTAAAACAAATGCTTCCAAAAACAACTCATATGATTTCCATTGTTGTTGTTGTTGTTGCTATTATGTGCCATCGAGTTGGACTCGACTCATAGCGACCCCTCCTTGAGTTTCTGAGGCAGTATCACTACGGAAGTAGATTGCCCAACCTTCCTTCCGAAGAGGGAGTTAATTTTTGCAATATTTTTTTTTTTATTTCTTTAAATACAACAAAAACAAATAGACCCAATGTGGGCAATCTTTCTTGAATATTCCAGTAGACACCTGGGCAATGGTTCTTCATCCAAATTTTCTATTTTGATATGTCCTTACGTCACTTTTTTTTTTTAACTGGGATTGGCATTGCCTGTAATATTTCATAGTGGTCTTGATAATGAAGGAAATCCCAGAAACCAATTAATAAGATTTTGTAGAATTTAATAGAATAATTCAAACGGTACTCAAGTGTTTAAAGGTATTTATAACATCAAAAGAGAAAGGTAGAAAAAGGAACTTGAAAGAAATTCTGAAGTTCTTTTGAGTTCAATAGCTGCCTAACCAAATAAAATGTGATGTGAGATTTTAAGGCAAAAGCAGCAAAGACTATTGTACATTAGTTCTTAAAGAATTGTACTGTCAGGCTGAAATGCCTCCTAATGGCTGTCATTTCTATAACCTTTGAAGAAATACATGTAGCACTTGGGTTCCAAGTTTACCTCTACCTCAGTGACACAGCATTTCTTCTATTTGCAGGTCTTATTCAGTTCTTTAGGTTGCCTCTTGAAAAATTGCCTACTGGCTGGTAGACTGCTTCGGACAGATAAGACCTCTAGACTACTCTTAAAAAAATACTTACAGATTGCTATTTTAATGAATTGCAAAATTTATAGCTTCATCCTCAAAATACTGTTTGGGTATCTAATAATATGTTGATGGTGGGAATCACAAGGTCATTTCTACACATGGTAGAAATTTTTATAGAAATCATTTAGTCATTTAAGTAGTTAAAAACTTCTGAAGAAGTTGGAACCCTGTTCTGACAATATTCAGAGATTGGGACCAGATATGAACTCATTGCGTCTGCATGCTTTCCTATTAGCTAAGCAGACAGATATAATCCCTATCATTTCTGGGGTATTTCCATCTCAAAGTGAATCACATAGTGAAATGAAACTACTCTCTTCAGAAAAAAAAAAATCTTCTGGACAATCTCTATAACACAGATAACCACAGAAGAAAGATTTTACTCCAAAGAATTTCATTCCTATTACTTTGTAAATTAATGCAGCTGTGGCCATATCATGGGCATGAATCACTCAGACAAGTGTGATAACAAAACAAAATAAACTCTATAAAATTATCCAGGAAATGAAAAAAATAAATAGAAGTTGCCATGAGATAGATTTCAGCTTAACTTCACACTCAACTTTCAAACAATCAGAATTGCCCTATAACTGAAGACATGGCCCCTTCCTATTTATAGGTGCTTAACCAAGAGCTTTTTAATAAATAAGGAAATTGGGCCCAGGAGTCAAGACTCTTAAGCAAACTTTGCAAAACAAAACAAATATGGCTTTAGAACAACCTGCAAGTCTCTTCCTTCCACAGGCCTCAGTTTTTCATCTGATAAAAGAATGACTGAAACAGTGATTGTTTAGTATATGCATTGTTGTCAGTTTACACAAAGCTCAGCTTTATGAGCTATGGATTGTATAAAATTTTTCAGTTCTTATTGGTAATTAGCTGGAAATTTATTTTCACAAATGCTTGAAGGCTACTGAATATTCTAGTGAGTGGCTTAGTAAGTGTTCCAAAAATTTGGGATTTATAAACTAATTTTAGCATATTACTTGAGTTTTCTGAGACTAAAATTCCATAAGCTAGTAAGTTCTGTTGTCACACAATACTCGCATATAATGTACATGTGTTTACACATTCTCATAACTTTACAGAAGAGTTCCTTGTCAGATCATCAACAGGAATATCTTGAGTTGTTTGAAGCTTTCACTTGTTGATATTTTTTAATAATACATTATGGTTAGATTCACTTCATGATTATGCATTGAGTTTATGTACATTGCTTGGTTTCATGTGCCCTTTATTTTTTATATGAATACAGCATTGTCCTTAAGATTTAATACTGATAGAAGTACTTGAATGCATCATTGATAATTCCAGCTTGTAAAATTCCAGTAACTAGACTTTCATGTACTAGACACATGAATGTATTGCAAGTGAAAAAAGAATGATCCATACTTCTCTGGCCAAAGTGGTATATAACATTGCACAGAGAAATAAAGGATGTATACAGGCTTCCCAAAAATATGTCTGCTATGTGCCATTTCCTTATCATCACTAGGTACTTAATCTATTTAAATGATCATCTAGAAATAAGACCACTGGAGAAAAAGACCCAGAGATACAGAGCTGCACATAGACTTACATGCAAACAAGTAAATAATAGGATCAAGCACATCAATATATAACTAAATGCAAATTTTAATAGATAAAATGAGAGAAGACCACTAGAAAACACATGATATGTTTTATATTTTAAGTCTTCCTTCAAGTAAAAGTTCTTTGAGTTCCACCATAAAGAGATTTTCTTTTCAGTGCATTTTAAATTAAGAGATTAATTAGAAGACAAAAAAAAAATCAATTATGAGTAAATTTCCACTTCAACCACCAGTCTCTGGAGAACAAAGAGGTATAGAGCAATTTACAAGTTGCCACAGTCATCTGATTGCAGATCCCTGAATGGCAGCCATAAGGTCTCAGAACTTAACAAAGCTCTAGGTCATATCAGTATAGTATTTATCTCATAGTGCAGTAAAGAATGTCCTGTTGTTGTTGTTGTTGTTATGTGCCATCAAGTCAGCCCTGACTCATAGCGACCCCTCCTTGGGTTGCCAAAGCAGTATCACTACGGAAGTAGATTGCCCAGTCTTCCTTCTGAGGAGTGGCTGGTGGGTTTGAACTGCCAGCCTTCTGGTTAGCAGTCAAGTGCCTTAGGCACATGCTACCAGAGCTCCTGAATGTCCTATAAACTATAAATGAGTAACAGGATCCTCTATCAGACCAGAACAAGGGCATGCACACTATGAAAAATGCAATAGCTATCATGGTCAAATGCATCTGAAATAGGCACATTAAATTAGGCTTTTGGTTCTCACTTTCACAACCTAACACCAGGTGCAGAAGCCCTGGTGGTACAGTGGTTAAGTGTTCAGCTGATAATTGAAAGGGGTTCAAACCTACCAGCCGCTCTGTGGAAGAAAGAGGTAGCAATATGCTTCCATAAACATTTAAAGCCTTAGAACCCTTACCGAGCAGATTGACTGTCCTATAGTGTTACTATGAGTCAGAATCAACTTGATGATAGAAGTTTGGTTTTAGTTTTAACACCACTTGCAAAGCGTAACTTGCTTCTAGTAAGAGAATACTGGAAATTAAATAATGCAATGGAATTAAGATGAGTAAAATCTGGAATATCCAATAATTCCATGATATTCTGGATTTTGACCGTAAGCACTACAGTGATGAGAAAACATTAAAATACCTATAAGTGGCGATTTCATGAACATGCTACCACTGGTAATAAAGCAACAAATCAAAACAAAGTAGTAAAAAAAAAAAGTCAAAGTTAGAATAACACTAATTCCATCAATAATGGTGTATTGAAAAAAAAAATCCTTACATTTATACTTTCAAATAATAAAATGAAGTAAAAGTATACATAAATTTCAAGAGTTTGACTTTGTTTGGTTCACAAACACTGGAAAAGAGAACTGAAAAAAATCAAGATTCACAAAAAAATTAGTTAAATCTTTTAAATTAGACTAGCATATTTCTTTTCCTCATAAAATGATAATTTACTGAGAACTTTGACTAACATTATTATTTATATGCTAATAAAATGTTTTCATAAATGCTATGCCAAATTATCTGTAGTCCTGTTTGCATTACTTCCTCAAAATATTTGTTTGTTGTTGGTGGTGTTTTCCCTTTGGTCAAATCTTAGTGTACTCATGGGAATGCATGGGGAACAACATCCTTTACTAGATGCAAAATGCAGCATAAAACACCATGAGTACAGCAAGTAATTAAAATGCACCATAAATTTGGCATCTTCTCCAGTATTGGGTTGAATTTGACTCAACACTTAAAATTTTAGAGAATTTCTTACAAGGAATAGCATTCTATATAAAGTCTTTTAATTAGCATGGGTCCCAGCACTGTAATGTCACCCTAAATTGAATGCATTATAATACAGTGAAGTTCAACAAGATCGAAAATAACAAATGCTGGCGAGGTTGCAGAGAGATTAGAACTTCCATACACTCCTGGTGGGACTATAAAATGGTATAACCATTGTGGAAAATGGTATGGCTTTCCCTTAAAAAACTGAAAATAGAAATACGATTTGAAAAAGCAATTCCATTACTAGGAACATATCCTAAAGAGGTGAGAGACAGGAGATGAACAGATATAGACACCCATGTTCATCGCAGCACATTTCACTATAGCAAAGAGATGGAAACAACCTAACTGCCCATCAGCAGATGAATGGATAACCAAATTATTGTACATTCACATAATGGAATACTATGCTACATTAAAGAGTAATGAAGAATATGTGAATCATCTCACAATGTGGTCAAATCTGGAGAACATTATGCTGAGTGAAATAAGTCAATCTCAGAAGGACAAATACTGTATGAGCCCATTAGTGTAAAAAGTCAAAGAAAGGTTTGCTTAGAGAAAGGAACTCACTCTGTAGGTTATTAGGGATGGGAGGGAAAAGGAGGGAAAATTTCAGGCTAGTTGGGGGCCACATGCTGATTTGGGTAAGGAAAGGGATGGTACAGGAAGAGTCTGTGACCTGCATGACAACATTGGGGAAAGGGAGGACACTGAAATGTGCACATAAAATATAAACAACAGAGGAAAATGCTAGCATATGGGCAATTTTGCATCAGCACTAACACCAAATACCAGGCTACAGATAAATTCATAGACAATTGAGATCAGGTGGGGGTCAGCGAACAAGAATGTACCCTAGACCAATGATAGATTTAGCTGAAGATAAACTTGCATAGATAGTAATGATACAAAATAACCATAGTTGGAATAATCCCACAGAGACAGCCAAACACCTTGGGAGAGAGAACCACCGTGCTTGCTGACTCAGGATCATGGTATTGGGGGACCCCAGGCTCAACTGGCACAACACAGTACATAAAGATCTTGTTCCACAACCTACTTTGGTGAGTAGCGACTGGGGTCTTAAAAGCTTTTGAGCAGCCATCTAAGATGCAGCTAATGTTCTCCTCTCATCTGAAGTGAAGAAGAGTGAAGAAAATCAAGGGCATTTAGAAATAATCAGTCTAAGGATATGATGGACCTCAAAACCACAAGAACTGGAAGGTGCCATCTACTAATGTCAACTACTGGGGAAGGGATCAAAACTGGAGATCCTAGATAACTATCTAAGTGTTGTTGTTAGGTGCTGTCGAGTCATTTCTGACTCACAGCAACCCTATGAACAGCAGAATAAACCACCACCAGATCCCACACCAGCTCCATGATCCTTGCTATACTTAAGCCCATCACCGCAGCCACTGTGTCAATCCATCTCATTGAAGGTCTCCCCCTCTTTCGTCGACCCTCCACCTTAC
>NW_006921706.1:6848959-6867647 GCF_000298275.1 Orycteropus afer afer
TGCTGAGCGTGTTCTTGCCTTTTGGTTTTCTAACTCCATAACTCCAAGTCTTTGCACATTTCATTATAGTAATTGGCTTTGTCTGCTCAAGCTGCTCTTTGAAATCTTCTGCTCAGCTCTTTTATCTTGTCATTTCTTCCATTTGCTTTAGCTACTCTCCATTCAAGGCAAATTTCAGAGTCTCTTCTGTCATCCATTTTGGTCTTCTTTTCTTGTCTTCTTAGTGACCTCTTGCTTTCTTCATATATGATGTTCTTGATGTCATCCCACAACTTTTCTTGTTTTTAGTCACTGGTGTTCGATGCATCAAATCTATTCTTTAGATGGTCTCTAAATTCAGGAGGGATATATTCAAGATCATATTTTTGCTCACATGGACTTATTTTCATTGTCTTTAAGTTGAACTTGCATATGAGCAGTTGATGGTCTGTTCCACAATCAGCTCCTGGCCTGATTTTGGCTGAAGATATTGAGCTTCTCCATCACCTCTTGCCACAGATGTAGTCAATCTCATTTATGTGTGTTCCATCTGGCAAAGTCCACATGTACAGCCGCCGTCTTTTTGTTGAAAAAAGGTACTTGTAATGAATAAGTAATTGGTCTTCCAAAATTCTACCATGCAATTTCCAGCATTATTTCTGTCACCAAGGCCAAATTCTTCCTCTTTCTAACTTTTGCATTCCAGTCACCAGTGGTAATTAACATATCCTGATTGCATGTTCAGTCTATCCTAGATAGAGTGGGAGGGAAAATACAGAACAAACCCCAAAAACACGATAATGACCCAAATTACTGGTCAGATACAGTCTGATGGGACTCCCAAGACCATGGCCCTGGGATACCCTTTGGGCCTGGGATAGGACTCACTCCCAGGGTCTGACTCTCAGCCCAGCAGTAGAAAGACTAACATGCAGAACACCCAACCCAGGGTGATGCACCAATCTACTCTATGGAGATACACCCCTTGGAGCAATTGGTCATGGAGGAGCAGAGGGGCAGCATTCACATGGAGGAAAAGCTGGACAGACAGGAGTGCACAGTTAAGAAGGGACAGGGAGGGGACGTTACAGGGAAGGGAGGGGAGGAGAGTGGTTAGGGTTGGGGATGGTAAGGGGGTGTGAAATCAAATACACATGAACTGTTGAATGTAAAACAAATTCTGCTCTGTAAACTTGCACCCAAAGCACAATTTGAAAAAAAAAGTATTATAATAATATTAAGTCAATATGATATTACTAAGTAGTGCCTAAGGCACTTGACTGCTAACCAGAAGGCTGGCGGTTCAAACTCACCAGCCACTCCTCAGAAGGAAGGTTGGGCAATCTACTTCCATAGTATACTGCCTCGGAAACCCAAGGAGAGTTTGCTATGAGCTGGGTCCAACTCGACAGCACATAACAACAACAACAAACTTCCATCAGTAGGCCTTACAACATGAGTTGTTCTGACAAAATTAATGGTAATTTTTTCCCTAAGATATAGGAGTGAAATGTGGGGAAGGGCAATATTCACCAGCCCACCGATTTTGGCTTCTTTAGCACAGTACAACAAAATAAAGCAAAAAGATATATAAATTTAAAGCTATCATACAGGATATTCAGAACAAAAATATATATAATTCTCAGAGAGGAGAAGGGTTGTAGGATCTAAATTATCCACAGCGACTGCCTAAGCTGATAAATGCACCAGATAATTTCTAAATTCTCCACTTCACTTTGTCTGTGTAGCTACACTATGTTTAGAGAGTCCCACACAAGACTTTAAATTGACTCATTTGTAATATACTGCAGATAGTACTTCCATTTATTACTGGTGTTGCTTTGCACTGTATCATAATTTCAGCCTTTGGACAGCAATCCGAACATTTTTCACCCAGTGGCCTCTATTTTATAGGCAATATTATGTAGTTATTACCTACCAATATAAAGAGCAATTCCAGTAATTTCAGCAACTAATCCACATAACAGCTTACAATACTATTTTAACACACCAAAGTTAAAATGAGTTTGCATTATTTTTTATCTCACTAGGAAAACCTAGCTAAAGCTTTTAAATAAAAAGATATCTCCTCCAAGAACACATAAGTCATTATATGCTTAATATCAGTAACTATTCATTATGGCTCCTATCAATGCAACCTCTTTAGTAATTATAAATTGGGTATAATTTCCAAAGTTAGTCTCAGTCTAATGAATCAACTTTCTAGAATTAAGCTAATCTATTTTAAATGCCTATGCACCATATTATTCAAAATCTTAATTTTAGTAAGTAAATCTTTTGGAGCTATAAAAGGAATGCATATGAAACAAATATTGCATAATGTTTTATGTTTCCATATTATATTTTTATAATTGTCTGATTAAAATTACTCCTGTGAACACAGAATTTTTGCCAACAGCTTAATAATAATATTTTCTAAAATAATTTTGATTATCCAACAGTATTTCTGAAATGGAACTTAGTGTAGTGAGAAATTTGTATTAGGATTTTATTATTAGGGTTGTAAGGATTTCTTATTGTTCATTCCTTATTTCTTTTACTTCTTCTTTCCAAAAGAAGCATCAGACTATTAGAATGGTTTACTATATTTATCTTGAATTTTGCCAAAAATGAGAATGCATGTGGCCTTGACCAATCTCATTAGCCTAATGATACTGAGATGTATGAAGCTTTTGTTATCCCACCCCATATGGGGTCTAGCTTCAAGGGAAAATGCAGCCATCATAAAATAACCTCAACAGATAACAACTGCACCACAGTCTGTTCAAACTCAAGGCATCAAATCACTGTCTGCCAAATTTATACATTCTAATCCCAAACTTAGATTCTTTGTTTACCTAAAAAACATTCATTTACATTTCTTTTCTTTCATATATAGCAGCCTCTTTGTACACCACTCAAGAGCATACTTGAGTCTTCCTGAAGATGATCTGTGCATTGTTGTTGGTATATGAATAGAATCTTTCACACCTCACAGTTTCTTTCTACACACACACACACATACACACACATGCAGGCCTCATTTAATCAAGGGAAATGGAAGTTCTTTTAACTAATAATTTCTAAAAATATTATTATCAGAAATTACATTTTTGTCACTTTCTCCTAAAAAAAAATATTTTGTTGTTGTTTCTTGTTTTTGTTTTCTATGATGACTATTCTGGTGGTGTAGTAGATAAGGCATTTGACTACTAACCAGAGGTCAGCAGTTCAAACCCACCAGCCACTCTGCAGAAGGAAGATGGGGTAATCTATTTCCATAAAGATTTACAGCCTGAGTAACCCAATGGGGGTCACTATGAGTCAGAATTGACTTGACAGCAGTGAGTTTTTGGAACATCACATTATGAGCCCTGGTGGTGTAGTGCCTAAGGCATTTGACTGCTAACCAGAAGGCTAGCAGTTCAAATCCACCAGCCATTCCTCAGAAGGAAGACTGATCAATCTGCTTCTGTAGAGATACCATACCACCTTGAAAACCCAAGGAGGGGTCACTATGAGTTGGAACTGACTCGATGGCAGTGAGTTTGATTTTTTTGATTAAACATCACATTGTCTATTAGCTATGCCAACATACCCCAACATACTCTAAGTGATTCAATCATTAAGAACCAGTTTCTATGTATAAATTCACTGAAACTTTGTCTGAAGGCAGGTGACATCCACTTCTATAACACATTAGTGATATTTCTATTTACACTTTTTATCTCACTTCACTATGAAAACCTTTTGATGAAATATTATCAAGGTACCAAGTCATTCACATATTCTCCCTTTACTTTTCCCTTGCTTTCATTCAAGAAGCAAACAAACAAAAAGAATACATTATGATAAATTAATAAATAAATAATGCTTTCTGGCACTGTTGATTTCAGTTGTGATTATCTTGTCACATTTTGACTTTGGCAATTATTCTCATATATATCCAAGATAACCTACCCAGTCTAGACATCTCTTCTTTACTGTCCTTTTTTTATATTAATACTTTATATCCATGCAGTGCTTTTCATCCAAAGATCTCACAGTGGTTCTTTTTCTCTAATATGCCTTTATGTTCCCTAGAGAACCAAAGAAGTTTAAAAAAAATTATTATAGCTCTAACTTTCTTTTATGGGGTAAAATCTGGTCTGGTTGCTAAGGAGCATGGATTTGAATATACTCGCTAGCAGCTTCTATCCCTCTGCTTTTAAAATGGTTATTCTTTTTAATCCATTGAAGTGCATTTGACTATCATTTTAAAAAATCTCCTTTTAAAAGTAAAAATGCAACTCTCTGGAAACCAATGAATCTCATTGCCACGGTATGGTAGGTTCTCCTGCTTCAAGATCTATAATCATTTCTTCACTGTCAGTAATAAAATGCTTCAGTAACTTCTCCCAACCCCTTGGCAATCTGCCTACTAGTGTCAGGCCATTCTCCCCTACAGTCCTACTACTCAAAGAGCCAAGAGTGATGGAACTGCCATGGCAATTTGGAACATCGAAGCCCTGGAAATCTTTTCTTTGTTTTATATGAGATATTAGCTGAAAAGTATATACTACATAATTAGGAGGCTTATTTCATTACCAATTTCACCTGAGTCTATTTTTCCATCCTGTATATACTTCTTTTTATCCATATAAGTCCTTTATTTCTAGACTAACAAATGATTCTTATCCTGCTCATTTGTCCAATAAGCATTACCATGTTACCTTGCCCAAAGTCACACACAAATTCTCAGCTATCCAAATAATTGTTGTTGAACACCAAGTGCTCATGAAAATTTGTATAAATCTGAAATTTTGTTCCTCCTTGTAAGTAGATCAATTCACTTAAACATATTTTAATCATTTATTATATGCCGAGCACTAAGCTAGGTATGGGAGCTCTGGTAGCATAGTGCCTAAGGCACTTGACTGCTAACCAGAAGGCTGGTGGTTCAAACCCACCAGCCACTCCTTGGAAGAAAGCTTGGGCAATCTACTTCCAAAGTGACACACCTTGGAAACCCAAGGAGGGGTTGCTATGGTTGGGTCTGACTTGATGGCGTTAACAACAACAACAACAAGCAGCTAGATATTGGGAATAGTGATAAAGAAAATCCCATTCTTGTTTTCAAAGACATCATTGTCTTTTGGAAATGTCAGATACATAAGCAGAAATATAAACAAGATGGTTAGGTGCACAGTCAGAGGTATTCAGCAGGTATTAAGAGAATATGCAGAAGGATCCTTTCCCTAGTCGTGAAGGAAAATGAGGAGGTCAGGATGTTTTGAAAAAGAACAGGGGCATATAAGATGAGTAGAATTCAAGTAGGCAGCAAGTGGATAAAAAACATCCCAAGAATAAGGGAAGCACAAATAACCACATGGAGATAAGAAACACCATGAGAAATACTAGATAAGAAACTAGTATTTTCCTAGTTTGCTGTTATTACAGCATAAAATATAATTGGAGAATGCTGGTATGAATAGTGGAAGAGGTAGTCATAAATCAGTTCATAAACACCATATGCAGCATTTTGAACTTGCAAAATGCAGACAGAACACTTTGATTTTGTATAACCTAAAGCCTCAAACTTGAGTATTCTATTAACAGAAAGTACTGGCAAAATGTGACCATGAAGCCTATCTCTAAGAAGCATTGCATAGATAGAAACTCAAGTGTTTCATCAGAAGTTCTCTGCTGCTGTTATGTGCCATCCAGTTGGCCCCGACTCATAGAGAGTAAACCCTCCTTGGGTTTCCGAGGCAGTATCACTATAAAAGTAGCTTGACCAATCTTTCTTCTGAGGAGTGGCTGGTGGGTTTGAACCGCCAGCCTTCTGGTTAGCAGTCAAGTGCCTTAGGCACTATGCTAACAGAGCTCCCTTCAGACATCCTCTAGGGCAGTGAAAAAGTCATAAGGTCTAAGCTAAGCTGGATGACAAGTTACCCTTAGCAGAAAGAAGGACCTAGAGTAGAGAAAGCATTAGAAGTTGGCAAAAGTCTCCAAAAGAAAAGTAAGCTGCATGACAATGATTGTATTCTTTATAAATGGTGGAATCACGGTCCGTGAAGTTCAACAAAGTCATAGGTCCCTAGAGAGACTATGACCCAAAGATGTATAACATATTGTATATGTCCAACCATGCTGCATCATACCCAATATGATACAGATGCCAGAACCCTCCTAAGCAAAAGTTCTCCTTATTTTCGGACTTTACTCCTTAGTTTGCCAGTGAAGTATGATAAGCTTAAAGAGAAAGAGGCCCTTAGGAAAAATGCAAAGAACGGTTCTCCACAGAACACAATATCAGCACCTTGCATTCCCCATAGTCTTAAACCAACAAACAGAAAAACAGTGCCCATATAAGACAAATAAGATCATTTTGAGACACAGACCAAAAAAAATGTAACTAATTGTTACAGGAGCTCTGGTGGCGTTGTGCCTAAGGTATTTGACTGCTAACCAGAAGGCTGGCAGTTCAAACCCACCAGCCACTCCTCGGAAGGAAGGTTGGGCAATCTACTTCTGTAGTGGTACCACCTTAGAAACCCAAGGAGGGGTCACTATGAGTTGGATCCAACTCAACGGCAGTGAGCTGGTTTTGTTTTTAATTGAAGGTCATAGAGAAAATCAGTCATCTTGACATTGGAGCCTAGGCCTCTGAATCATTGTTTGAAATTCCTCATTAAGTCACTTATCTAATGGAATGCTGTGGGTTAATCTACAATTGCACTTTCCCAAAATCCCTTCCAAAAATCTTTAGCTTGACATTGATCTAAGATAAGAGATAATGCCTGAATCATAAGGAGAATTTCAGACTTTTTCTCTCATTTTGTGATAACAAAGATCTGAACGCTTTGTTAAGAAAACTGGTGATGAGCCAGGCTTTGCTCAAGCTTCTGGTAAATGTTCTGAAAAATAGGGAACCGTAGAGTTAAAAGGAGTTGGTAGATTTCTAACGGAACACTAGCCCCTTTAGATTATCTGTAATTCATATATTTTATAGCCTACTTGAGACTGTGTTCCACAGCATTTCTTTTAGTCACTGAGAGCTTTGGCAGTGGTTAATTGCCCAGCGAAAGCATTTATCATTCCAGGTTTGTCATTTAAACAGAATGATATCTTTTGCACAATTCTTTTCTGCATATTTGGAGTTAATAGGATGCCCCTAACTCCTACTAGAAATAGCTACAACTACATAGCAACCTACTATGAAGGTTCTTCAGCTCCCAAAAGAAATCTCAGAAATTAGAAAGAAAAAAAATTAAAGCATAGTTTTGTTCTTCAGCCAAGTTAAATTTTGTTTCTATAAAAAATGTTATAAGGATGTATTTATTGATCATTCTAATAGTTGATTATAAATCAATGAGGATGGAAAAAAAGAAAGAATGGTATTTATATTTCAACATATGGTCTCAATAGACAAAGCAACAGAATTCTCAAAATGAAATCATAATATAGACCTTAGAACATGAGATTTCTGTCTAAATACATTTATTATCTTTAATACAAGGGGAGCCAATAGAATGTGAAAATTGGAAGGAATATTGGACATCATTTAGTTTAACCCAAGGCACTCTTGTGGCATAGTGTGTAAGGCATTTGGGTGCTAATCAGGTCAGCGGTTCAAACTCATCAACTGCTCTGCAGGAGGAAAATGAAGTAATTTACTTCCATAAAGATTTACAGCCTTGGAAATCCAATGGGACTTGTTATGAGTCAGAATCGACTTGATGGCAGTGGGTTAGTTTAACCCATTTATTTTAGAGAAATGAAAAAAAGATATTTAGGAAGGTCTTTTATGAGTTAAAAGACATGACTCAAATTCAAACCAAAAAACCAATCTCACCACCATTGAATTGATTCTGACTCATGGCAACCCTCATTGGATTTCCAGGAAGGTAAATCTTTACAGAAGTAGATTGCTCCATCTTCCTTCCACAGAGTGGCTTGTCGGATTGAACCCCCAACCTTCTGGTTAGCAGTCAAATGCCTTAAGCAGTGCACCGCCAGAGTAGCCAGCATTAACTCAGCTGTCCTCTTCCTCATATGTGTTTCCCCAACGTACTACTGCAACATCCTCTCAAGACTTTTAACCTGAACTAAATATAACCATTTAACTACCAATCTCACATGACTTCTTTTCACTTACCATTTTCTTTGACTGCTTGTGACTTTTTTTTCTTTTTTTACTTTAATGACCATTCATGCCTTTGTAATACTTCATTTATTTCTTCAAAAAAATTAATGGATTGCCGGAATGCCATGATCTCCCTCAAGTTCCCCACACGGCACTAGCTCTTTTCCATCATCTGATTGGCCTGCTCTGTCTGCTTTGCTGATATCACTTTTCTTCTCACCATCTAAATATGGGCATTTCTAAAGGTTTTTCTTGGTTGTCCTTTTGAATAGTTCTTCACTTATAACTGTATTCCAGCTCAGTGACTACACCCATCATCCTATATGACTGGCTGGCCAAAGTGACATCTCTAGCCCATATCTCCTCAGAGATTGGACCCCATCCCCACCCAGAAAATGTCGAACTGGAACCTCATAGTCAAATTAAACTCTTCTGAACCAAATCACCCCTCTGCTTCCCCCAAACCTACTCCTTCCAGACTTTCTTATCTCTCTTTAAAATCTGACCATATCCAGTCAACAAGACCCTAATGCAGAGACTCATACTTAAGAGACTCCTCTGATGCTGTAGGTTAGCAAATCACCCAATGCTACCAATTATCCCTGCACACCTGCTCCTTGTTTTCCACTCCTACTGCTTTGGCTTGAGGCTCTAAGGCCTGACCTATTTCTTCCCCTTCCCTCCAGCCTAATTACTATTATGAAAAGTATTCAAACATACAGAAAAATTAAAAGTGTTCACATGCATATTCACCAACCTGATGCAATTTGTAGCATTATATAATATTTGCTTTTTCTACATCTATATTTGATCTAATTATAGGGATAGGGACATGAATAGGGACAGGTATAGGGATATGTCTGGATATGATCATAGACATCGACAAGATGCAGATGTAGAGATACATGGGCCCAGTTACTGTGTAGTGAACTTTAACTCTGGGTGACCTTATGTGTGTCAGAGTAGAACTGTGCTCCATGGAGATTTCTATAGCTGATTTTTCAGAAGGAGATCATCAGACCTTTCTGGAGAAGCACCTTTGGGTGGACTCAAACCTCAAGTCTCTTGGTTAGCAGTTGAGTGCCTGAACAATTGCAGCATCCAGAGATTTCCACATGTATCCATACTAATACTCATATCCATATATATATAAAGAATTTGAAAGTAAAAGGCAGTTATCATGAGGTTCCTCAGTATAGGTCTCCTAAGAATAAGAATTTTCTCCTACATTACCACAATACCATTATCATACCCAAAAATTAAGAGTAGTCCACTAATATTATATAAAATCCAATGTACATTTGAATATTACCCCCAAAGGTCTTCCAAATGGCTTTTATAGCTTAAACCAAAACAAAAAAAAATCCATTTAATTCAATCATATTTCATATTACTTTTCTCTTTGATCTCCTTTTAAAGAATTCAGATAATCTGAATTTGTCTGATTGTTTCCTTGTCATGCCATTTAGCTCTTTTCTCTTTCCCTTATAATTTGTTGAGAGCTAACCTGTTCCAGATACTTTCTATTCATCTTCTTTATTTCACCTAACTTCCCCAGCCATATTACTGAATTAAAATTTATGTCTACTCTCCTCATGTTATTTCTGTGCTAAAAATCCTCCTTATCCCAAATGCTCTTTCAGAATGAATTCCAGACTCCTTAATTTTCCTTTTAAGATGTCCTCTAGCTGTTCTTGATCCACTTCTATGGTTTTATTCCTTACCATTTCCCAAAACTCTGATTTCAAACATATTGCTACCCAGAGCAAACCAAGAACTTTGTTACCTCTCTGCCTTTGCTCTTTTTGATTCTAAGACATTCTCACTTCTTTTAGTTTTACTTTCAAGACTTAGCATAAAGAATTCCTTCAAAAAGTGTCTCTAGGCCACAACAATGATTATAATTATATTCTTCCTCTGAATTCATAGCCCTTAGCTTTCATATCTTCTCTGTGGCTCTAACTGCTGGTGAGTCTATTTGAATAATACTAGTATTACCAGGTCTTCCCTGTGGGCATATGGACATTATCCTATTACTAACAGCATTGTACTCCAGTATAGATCTTGAAATGTTCTTTTTGACAATGAATGCTACCATTCCTTTTCAATTTCTCACTCCCAGCGAATCAGACCATATGATTGTCCTATTCAAAATGGCCCATACCTGTCTATTTTAGCTCACTAATGCCTAAGAGCTCTGGTAGCATAGTGACTAAAGCACTTGACTGCTAACCAGGAGGCTGGCGGTTCAAACCCACCAGCCACTCCTCGTAAGGAAGGTTGGGCAATCCTACTTCTGTAGTGATACTGCCTCGGAAACCCAAGGAGGCCTCGCTATGAGTCAGGGCTGACTTGACGGCACATAACAACAACAACAACAATGCCTAAGATCAATATTCATACATTTGATTTCATTTTTGACAGCTTCCAATATTTCTAAATTTGTGCCCTGTACATTCCATATTCCAACTATTCATGGATGTTTGTAGCTGTTTCTTCTCATTTTGAGTCAAGCCACATCAGCAAAGTAAGGACCTGAAAGTTTTACTCCATCCATGTCATTAAGGTCTACTCTACTTTGAAGAGGCAATACTTCCCCAGTTGTATTTTGAGTCCTTTCCGATCTGAGTAGCTCATCTTCCAGCACTATATCAGGCAATGTTTCACTACTATTCATAAAGTGTTCTGGCACTATATCAGACAATGTTTCCTTGGTATTCATAAGGAACTACTTTTTCAAAAGTGGTTGGTATTCAAAAGGCCAACTTTTTCAGTAGATCACCACATCCTTCTTCCTAGTCTGTCATAGAATGGAACCTCTACAGGAACTTATCCACCATGGGTGACTCTGCTGGTATTGGAAATAGCAGTGGCATGTATAGCTTCCAACATGATAGCAATATGCAAACCACCAGAGTACAACAAATTCACAGATGAGCAGTGGTATTATTCAAATTTGTGCACCAAACACTAAACCCAAAGATGAAGAAATTGAAGAGGTTTACCAAATTCTCCTGTCTGAAATTTACTAAACATGCAATCAAGATGCATTGATAATTACTGGTGATTGGAATGAGAAATTTGGAAACAAAGAAGGAATATAGGTAATTAGAAAATATGGCTTTGTTGAAGCAAGTGATGCCAGAGAGCACATGATAGAATTTTGCAAGATGAAAGACTTATTCATTGCAAGTACTTTTTTTCAACAACATAAATGGTGACTGTAATGTGGACCTCACCAGATAGAATACAGAGGAACCAATTTGACTACTCTGAAATTTGCTCTTGAATGGAGAGTAGCTAAAGCAAATGGAAGAAGTGACAAGATGAAAAAGTAGAATAGAAGATTTCAAAGAGCAACTCAAGAAGACAAAGTCAATTATTATAATGAAATGTGCAAACACACAGAGTTGGAAAGCCAAAAAGGAAGAACACACTCAGCATTGCTCAAGCTGAAAGAACTAAAGAAAAAATTTAAGCCTCAAGTTGCAATATTGAAAACTTCTATGGACTATATCTTGGAAAGAAGATTGGTCCATCTACACCCATAGTGATACTGCCTTGGGAACCAAAGGAGGGGTTGCCATGAGTTGGATCTGACTCAATGGCAATGAGTTTGGATTTTTTTATGGGCTATATATTGAATGATGCAGGAAACATCAAAAGAAGGAATACACAGAGTCACTATACCAAAAAGAACTGGTCAATGTTCATCTCTTTCAGGATCAAGAACCAATGGTATTGAAGGAGGAGGTCAAAGCTGCACTGAAGGAAGTGGCAAAAAATAAGGCTCCAGGAATTGATGTAATACCCATTCAGATGTTTCAACAAATGGATGCTGCACTGGGAGCACTCACTTGGCTATGCCAGGAGATTTGGAAAACAGCTACCTGGCCAATGGACTGGAAGAGATCCATAACTGTACCTAATCCAAAGAAAGGGGATCCCACAGAATGCAGAAATTATCAAACAATATCACTAATATCGCACTCAAGTAAATTATTACTGAAGATAATTCAAAACGGTTGCGGCAGTATATTAACATGGAACTTCCAGAAATGCAAGCTGGATTCAGAAGAGGATGTAGAATGAAGGATATCATTGTTGATATCAGATGGATCTTGGCTGAAATCAAAGAATACCAGAAAGATGTTTACTTGTGTTTTATTGACTAAGCAAAAGCATTCGATTATGTGGATCATAACAAATTGCAGATAACATTGAGAAGAATGGGAATTCCAGAACATTTAATTGTACTCATGAGGAACCTGTACATAGACAAGGAGGCTCTCATTCAAACAGAACAAGGGGACACTGCATGGTTTAAAACAAAGAAGGGAGTATGTAAGTGTTGTATCCTTTCACCATAATTATTCAATCTGTGTGCTGATTGAATAATGCAGCTTTGACCTCTTCCTTCAATACCATTGGTTCTTGATCCTGAAAGAGATGAACATTGACCAGTTCTTTTTGGTATAGTGACTCTGTGTATTCCTTCTTTTGATGTTTCCTGCATCATTCAATATATAGCCCATAAAAAAACCCAAACTCATTGCCATCAAGTCAGATCTGACTCATGGCAACCCCTCCTTTGGTTCCCAAGGCAGTATCACTACGGGTGTAGATTGACCAATCTTCTTTCCAAGATATAGCCTTTCCAAGATATAGCCCATATCTGAGCAAATGATCTGAGAAGCTGGACTATATGAAGAAGAACATGACATCAGGATTGGAGGAAGATTTATTAACAACCTGTGACACACTGATGATACAACTTTGCTTGCTGAAAGTGAGGATGACTTGAAGCATTTATTGATGAAGGTTGAAGACTACAGTCTGTAGTGTGGATTACACCTCAACATAAAGAAAATAAAAATCCTCACAACTGGACTAATCAGCAGCATCACAATAAATGGAGAAAGTATTGAAGTTGTCAAAGACTTCATATTACTTGGCTTTACAATCAACATCAATGGATGCAGCAGTCTAGATGTCAGGCATCATATAGCATTGAGCAAATCTGCTGCAAAAGACCTCTTGCAAGTGCTGAAGAGCAAAGATTGAAGACTAAGATGTGCCTGACACAAGCCATGGTATTTTCAATTGCCTCATATGCATGGCAGAGCTATACAATGAATAAGGAAGACTGAAGAAGTGTCAATGCTTTTGAGTAGTGGTGTTGGCGAAGAATACTGATAGTACCATGGACTTCTAAAAGAACTAACAAATCTGTCCTGGAGGAAATGCAGCCAGAACACTCCTTAGAAGCCAGAATGGCCAGACTTTGTCTCACCTACTTTGGTCATGTTGTAAGAAGGGACCATGCCCTAGAGAAGGATATCATGCTTGGCAAAGTAGAGGGTCAATGAAAAAGGGGGAGGCCCTCAACAAGATGGACTGATACAGTGCCTATAATGATGGGCTCAGGTATAGCAAGGATCATGGGACTGGCACAAGACTGAGCAGTGTTTTGTTCTGCTGTACATAGTGTCACCATGAGTCGGCGATGACTTAATAGCACCTAACAACAACAACAACAAGCTGAAAGAACTGAAGAAAAAATTCAACTTTCTAACTTGCAACATCAAAGGATTCTACAGGCAAAATATTGAATGATGCAGGAAGCTTCAGAAGACCATGGAAGGAATACACAGAGACACTATACCAAAAAGTATTGGTCAACATTCATCCATTTCAGGAGGTAGCATATGATCAAGAACTGACAGTATTAACAGAAGAAATCCAAACTTTACTGAAGGAATTGGTGAAAAACAAGGGTCCAGGAATTGATGGAGCACTGATTGAGATGTTTCAACAATTGCAATGTTGGAAATGCTCACTTGTCTATGCCAAGAAATTGGGAGGACAGCTACCTTGCCAATTGACTGAAAGAGATCCATATTTGTGTCCATTCCAAAGAAGGGTAATCAAACAGATTATGGAAATTATCAAACAACATCATTACTATTAAATGCAAGTAAAATTTTGCTGAAGATAATTCAAAAAACAGTTGCAGCAGGACATTAAAAAAGAACTGCCAGCGTTTCAAGCTGGTTTCAAAAGAGTACATGGTTTCAAAAGAGTACAGGAATATAATCTCTGATGTCAGATGGATATTAGCTGAAAGTAAAAAATGCCAGAAATATGTTTACTTGTGTTTTATTGACTATGCAATTACATTCAACTGCATGTAACATAATAGATCATGGATGATACTGGAAAGAATGTGAATTCCAGAACACTTGATTGTACTCATGAGGAACCTGTACACGGTTCAAACAGAACAAGGAGATGGTGCATGCTTTAAAATCAGGAAAGCTTGAGTCAGGGTTGTATTCAGTCACCACACTTATTCAATCTGTATACTCAGCAAATAATCAGAGAAGTTGCACTATTTGAAAAGAACTTGGTATCAGGATTGGAGAAAGATCCACTAACAACCTGCAATATGTAGATGACACAACCTTGCTTGCTGAAAGTGAAAAAGACTTGAAGCACTTACTGATGAGGATTAAAGACTAAAGTCTACAGTATGAATTACACCTCAACATAACAAAAATAAATATCTTCACGACTGGACCAATAAATAGAAAACCTCATGATAAATGGAGAAAAGATTGAAGTTGCCAAGGATTTCATTTTAGTTGAATCCATAATCAATGCCCATGGCAGAAGCAGTCAAGAAGTCTATCGATGTAGTGCCACAAAAGACCTGTTCAAGTGTTAAAAAGCAAAAGTGTCACTTTGAAGACTAAGATGCACCTGATCCAAGCCATGATATTTTCATTCACCTTATATGGATGTGAAAGCTTAACAATGAATAAGACCAAAGAAAAATTGATGCATTTGAACTGTGGTATTGGCAAATAATATTGAAAATGTCATGGACTACCAGAAGAACAAACAAATTTGTCTTGGAAGATGTAATTCTAATGAGAATGAAGATTCATTCTAATGAGTCAGAATGCTCATTAGAAGTGAGAATGGCCAGACTTTATCTTACCTACTTTGGTTGTGTTTTCAGAAGGGACCAATCCCCAGAGAAAAATATCATGTTTGATAAAAGTGGAAGGTCAGCGAAAAAGGGGAAGACTCTCAACGAGATAGATTCACACAGTGGCTGCAATAATGGGCTCAAACATAGCAACAATTGTAAGGATGGCTCAGGACCAGGCAGTGTTCTGTTCTGTTGTACATAGGGTTGCTATGAGTCAGAACCAATCTGATGGCACCTAACAACAACAACAATTACACATATTAAACTTACCAACAATACAAATACTCAACTGAAATGTGTAGAGCACTGTTTATAAAGTTGCGTGTCCAAGGTCACTATTCTGACCACCTCAGAAAGGATACAGTATTTCACGACCAGAGCAACAGCACACGTTTTCAGAGGCTTCAGTTGGAAGTCAGCCTGCACCACTTGCTGGTTGGCAAATGTGTGGAACTCTGGTAAAATGTAGATAACAATAACACATACTTCAAAAGTGGTATCAGGTGATGAACTGATGCATGCAAAGTGCTCAAACTAATGCCTAGCACCTAGTGAGTGCTCAAAAAAGGGTTACTATTATATTGTTTCCTAGCACACATCCTAAGCAAAGAACTTTTTCCAAAGTTTTCAAAAGTAAGAAATGGAAACTTCTAAGCCATTTTTTTCCCCTTTTTTTCTTATCTTACTCCTCTGCTGCAGCTTGTCTTGTGGAATCACTACCTTTCCCAAACATTTTTCTTTCCATTCTCTAAGTGCTTGTCTGAGCTGTGCTTTCAGTTCCTAGAGGGACCCCTTCTTCTTTACCTGTCAAAATCCTTAACATTTGGCTCCAGCCCTGTCTCTTGCATGTAGATTTTCACTGTTAGTCTATAGAGGCAGCCTTGTTCTCCTTTGACCTTTTACAGTGACACCTATATATCACATTTAGTTACACGTAGTTACTTTACTTTCTACAAATAATGTATATTTTTTGCCAAGTAAATTATAATTTTTTGAGGGTAGGGATAATGTCTTGTTCCCTAGCTTAGCTCAGCATCATAACAATAAATATTTGTTGAATTAATATTGGTAACTGACCATGACCAAAAAAAGAAAAAAAAAAATTTTCTGGAAACTCATATATTATGTGAAACTTTACATAGAGATAGTTTGTATTCAGAGGTCATGAATCATCTTTTCAAAGCCACTTAAACTGGAAGAGATTAGATCAAATCAGAACATTCATTTCTAAAGCTCTCCTGTTCATACAAGGAATTTAAAAATGACAAATCAGAATTTTAACTATTTGTGAAAGAGTACAGGCTACTGTTTGTTTGACTAAAAATATACTAAGACTTTTAAATTTCAAATGACAAAAATCTAATGCAATTATTCAAGGACAAAGAAGAATTTATTGGCTAATATAACAACAAAATGCAAGATCCCTTCTAATTTGTTGTTGTTCAGCTTGACATGAAATGATATCAGCAGGGCCCAGTTTCTCTGTGTGTCTCAGCTCTCTTCAATTCCAGAACTGGCTTCAATCTCAAGCCACACAGGGAAGCAAGATGGTAGCAGTAGCACCAGCCTGCATGTTTCTAGGTTCTGTTCCAGAAGGGTAGTAATATTCTCCTTCCCAAAATCACAAAGAAGGTCTCATGGGATCCTGTTGGCTCTGGTTGAGTCCCATGACTACCCCTGAACTAATCACCATGACCAGTGGAGGCAACCTAAAGACTTACATATGGTGCACATCTCCCACCCAGGTGGGGGGAGGAGGTGGTGGTGGTGGAGATAGTTAGTTTCTAGGTATCAAAGGGAGCTTAAATGGATACTTGTAGAAGTATTTCCAGAACTTACAGTCTGCTCTGTCCCTAATATTCTTTCAAGAAATATCCATTCAGTGACTTCAATAGATAGATAGTTGCCATTGAGTCGACTTCAACACATGGCAAATTTATGTACAAAAGAATGAAAATTGCCCAGTCCTGTGCCATCCTCACAATCACTGGCATGTTGGAATCTATGTGTGGCTACTGTGCCAGTCTCACTGAGCATCTGTCTTAACTTGGCTAGTCCTGTACTTACTCAAACATGGTGTCTTGCTCCTGGAATTGATCCCTCCTGATGACATGTCCAAAGCAAGTGAGTCAGACAGTGTTCTGTAGTGATCAGTGAGGTTTCCACTGGCTAATTTTTTGAAGCAGATAACCAAGCTTTTCTTCCAAGTCTGTCTTAGTCTGGAAGCTCTGCTGAATCCTGTCTACCCTGCTAATACTGATATTGCATAGCTTCCAGAATCACAGCAACTTGCAAGCTGAGGCAGTTAAGGTTGCATGTCAACCTGGCTGGGCCGTGATTTTGAGTGGCTTTGAAGCTGTGATGCAGTTATTCCCCATGATGAGACTGGATGTGGTATAATCACCATCACGGTGGAACCTGCTGTGAGAAGTTAATCAGTTGAAAGGGAGCTGCCTTTGAGGTGTGGCCTGCTTCCAGTATATATAGCATGGGTCCTGTATTTGGCCCAGTCATCATCTCCAGTTTCTGGACTTGAATCAGTAGACTTTTATGTTGCCTGCCTATCTTGGGATGGTTGCCTTCACAGCAATCTGCTGATCTTGGATTCATCAGCCTCAGCAGCCAGCAGTCTGCTATACTGCCTGTCAATCTTGAGTTTGTTAACCCCTGCAGCTGTGTGAGTTAAAAGAAGTCTCCAGCTTGCTCCAGTAGGCTTGGAAGACAGAGCTGAAGCCCAAGGTTGAGGGGCCTTTACCCAGAATCCAGAAAGAGAAAGTCTTGCCTAAAGCTGGCACTCTGGATTTGGACTTCTAGCCTCCTAAACTGTAAGGGAATAAATTTCTGTTTGTTCAATTTCTGTTTGTTGTGGCATTTCTGTTATAGCAGCACCAGAGAACTAAGACACAAGCCATCACAGTACAATAACCTAATAGACAGATGGTGGTCAGTGACTTTAACAGGTCTTTTTTTCCATTATATGCTAGGACTATGCTTCTGAGGTTTTTAATGTCATGGTAGATAGACTATAATAATAAATCTGCGTTACACTGAGATAAGAAGGCTGCTTGCAGCTGAAGATCAATGGCTACCCTGGCCATCTTATATGCTGAGAAAGTCAGTATCTCAGCTCTCTGTAACCCACTGTGACACAGAGGTGAGTTAAAGCATAGCATCCTGCCAGCCAGGAGGCAGCACAATGCTGTGGAAAGGCTACCTGATTAGAAGTCTCAAGTCCTGAACTGCAGATCCAGATTCACCACTCACTTACTGTTAGTAATGACGAAAGTCTCAATTTCTCTTAGCTTCCTCATTTGTCAAATGAGAATAATAATAGCTTCCCAGTATATCTCAGGGAATTGCTGAAAACATCATGTGAGACAATGCGTATCAACATATTTTGTAAACTATAGAGTGCTATGCAAATATGAGGTATTATTCCCATTTTGTGAGATTCGGTTTCCCATGTGAAAAATATGTTTGAGGTAAGAAATCTCTAGACCACTCCTCGGAAGGAAGGTTGGGCAATCCTACTTCCGTAGTGATACTGCCTCGGAAACCCAAGGAGGGGTCGCTATGAGTCAGGG
>NW_006921706.1:6868917-6872743 GCF_000298275.1 Orycteropus afer afer
GATAATTGGGACATTCCAGATATTAAATTCTTATGTGCATCAAAAGACTTCTCCAAATGAGTAAAAACAGAACCTACAGATTGGGGGAAGAAAAAAAAAAATTGACAAAGACATATCTGATAAGGACTTATCTCTAAAATGTATAGAAAACTCCAACACCTCAACATCAAAAAGACAAACAATCCAATTAAAAAGTGGGCAGAAGACATGAACAGACACTTCACAAAAGAAGATATTCAGGCAGCCAACAAATACATGAAGAAATGTTGATGATCATTAGCCATTAGAGAGATGCAAATCAAAACAATGGAATACCATGTCACCTCAGCACTAATAGCAGAGTTCAACAAGACAGTTCAATCAATGCTGGCAAACATGTGGAAAGATTGGGACTCTTATAGACTGCTGATGGGACTGTAAGATGATACTACCATTGTGGAAATTGGTATGACGATTGCTTAAAAATTTGGAAATAGAAATAACATTTGATCCAGCAATCCCATTACTAGGTATATATCTTAAAGAAGTGAGAGCCAGGACATGAATAGATATTTGCACATTGTTCATTGCACATCCATGTTCATCACAGCACTATTCACAATAGGAAAGAGAGAGAAAATTACTAGACAGCATTTTAAAAAATTATATTTTTTTATTTAATTGATTAATACTAAAGATTATTAGTGGTTACCAGGAGCAGGAGGGAGGAAAAGGGGAAGCTTTTCTTTGTGGGGCATTGAGTTTATACTATTGGTAATGGAATACTTTGGAAAAGGATAGAATAAGGGAGGCACAACAAGAAAAATGTCATCAAGGTCCCTGAGCTGTAAATGGGGAAGTTGTTATGTTGGTGAATGTCTTAGTGTGTATATTTTCACCATAATGAAAGTAAAAAATACATTAGCAAAAGACTAACTCCCGCCTCCTTGTCTCCAGCTCCACTCCTAGTTTGCAATGAAATTTAAGCTTCACAAATATCTCAGTAACTCTAATTTTGCTCTAAAATACAATACAATTAATCTAACCACTCCCTGCCAATACAAGGACATGAAGAGTTTGAACAAAAAATGTATATGAACGTGCTTTAGGTTCTCTTATAGAACGTTAATATAATGTTTAATTATACAGACGCTCAGATGAACATCTCAGGTACAAGTAGAGTGTTAATGGCCTCAAAAGGAAGGATTCAATGCCTATTTGGATCAAGCCTATTCTCAGAACCAGTCCCACATATATCAACTGTTTTAATACAGTGAAAATATCAAACCAAATGTATTTCCTAACCCCCATAGCACTACCATAAAACACACAGCAACATGCACACATTCCAGTCAGAAAGTACAAACATGACTGACCATTCTACTCTTCAGCTAATGGTGTTACTATCAAAGAAAAGGATGTATGACAATTAGCTATGTATGCCTCAAATCTAAGAGTTACCCAGACACTTCCCTTTGTTAACCCCATGTCTACTGCAACACCAGGTTCTGAATTTTTATCTCATATGCCTCTTAAACAGAGTTTGTAAACCCACCACTATTGGCTTATGAGGCTGAATAGTTCTTTGTCGTACAGGCCTGTCCTGGGCATTGTGGGATGTTTTGAAGCATCACTGGCTTCTACTCACTAGATGCCAGTAGCACCTCTTTTTTTGACAACAAAAATGTAAATGTCCCCAACATTGCCAAATGTCCTCTAGTGGCAAAATAGCCCCTGGCTGAGAACCACTGTCCTCAAACCATCCACTTCTCTTCTGATCCATTCCATCCAGTGGCCCAAGCTGCCACCATCTTTTGGTGTAAAACTATAACAGACTCCAGATTTATATATCTATATCCACTCTGCTCCCCTCCAATCTGATATCCACACTGCAACCAAATGTTTTTTGTTGTTCTTGTCATTGTTTTTTACATGACTAAATTTCCTGACTAAAATATTTTAGTAGTTTCCATTTGTTTTTAGAGGAAAATCATTAACTGCCAGGTTTGGCCCTGACCTACCTTGTTAGCTTCTATCACTCCACACTCTCTTTTGTTCATTGTACTAAACAACAGTACTTTTCTTGTCTCATTCCTATGTGGCATGTTTCTACCTGCCTTAGGGCCTTTGCACATGCCTCTCTGTCCTAAATGTTTTGTACCTCCTTATCTCTTTTTTCTTCCTTCATCCCTCAAATATTGAATGAATGCCTAATACTTGTGAAATACTTTTATGGGAGCTGGAACTTCAGCATTAACATACATTCTTGACCTAAAGAAGCTTGACTAGGAAGTGTGAATGGGGAGGAGAGGGATAAAGGTAAACAAGTAAGTAAAGTTATAAAACGCCAGATGGTAAAAGTAAAGGGTAATGGTAATGTTGAGTGATGACAGAGACAAAAAGAAAAAAAAAAAAACTTACTGCTGTGGAGTAAATCCAACTCACAGCAACCCCTCCTTGGGTTTCCAAGGTGGTATCTCTACAGAAGTGGATTGTCCAATCTTCCTTCCAAAGAGTGTCTGGTGGGTTTGAACTGCCATCCTCTGGCTAGCAGTCAAATGCCTTAGGCACTAGACCACGGGAGCTCCCAATGATCAAGATAGAATTGCTATTTTATACAGGATCATCAGAAAAGTTCTCACTGATAAGGTGAGGGGGGTACCTGGGAACAGCATTTTGGGCATAGAAAGCAATAAGATCAAAGACTCTGAGATGGAGTCTACCTTTGTGCTGAGAAGAGAATGGAGGGAGATGAGGTAAAAAAGTAGGCCAATCACATGTGACTCTACAAACTGACATAAGGATTATGATATTTACTTTGAGTGAAACGGAAAGCCAAGATTAGCGAGTTTTGAGCAAAAGTGTAATGAATGTAACCTGACTTTGCATTCTAATGAATCACTGTTTTTTGTATACAGAATAGCCTATAAGGGGCAATGGTAAAAATAGGGAGATAGTTAGAAGTCCACTGCTTCACATATGTAACCTTTACACTTTTTTAATATCCCTGCTTCATTTCCTCAGGGAAGTCTTTCCTACCTCCTATATTCTCTTATATCCCATAAATTTATCACTTAGGCAGCATTTGACATCCTTGCAATTTGATATTTATTCATCTGATTAATATTTGCCTCTCTCACTGGTCTGTGAGCTCCATCGGGAAAGGAATCCTATCCATTTTCTCCCACCCCGATGTCTAGCAGGGTATAGCTTACATTTGGTGCTCAATTAGTGCTGGTAAAAGGAAGCAAGAATGGAAGGAAGAGAGAGGGAAGAAGGGAGGAAGAGAAGATGGGGGAAGGAGAGAGGGAAGGTGAGAGAAAAGAAGGAAGGAATGGTAGGAGGGAGGAAAATATTGACACAAGAGCATTTTAAAGATTCTTGTATAATTTCTTCCAAATGTTACAATAATCTGGGGCAAACAGAATAGAATTTGTTAGCAAAGGATGCAGGAGGAGATATGGTAGGGCTACCATCCAATGGAAGTGTGGTTTACCAAGATATAGCAGTAATAGTTAACATTTTTTGAGAGTTTACTAGATCCCAAGCATTGGGCTAAGTACTTTATGTAAACTATCTCCATGAATCCTCTCAACAACTTTAAGAGCTTGCATTATCACATTTTTCAGTTATAGAAATATATTTATAGTAAACAGTTACACAACCAATAAGCTGCAGAGCTGAAGATTTGAACTCTTGTGTTTAATACCCAGGTACTGCACACACTGCCTCCTGCAGGGACATTCAAAAGCAATTTTATTAAAGATTTAGTTCCTGCAACCCCATTCCTGAACATCCATTGTGTCAAGCAAATAGCAAGGTTCAAAATGCAGATGAATCTCCGCTG
>NW_006921706.1:6877428-6878854 GCF_000298275.1 Orycteropus afer afer
GTCTTCAGTTTCAACTTAGAAGATTGTCTTAAAGTGATAATCCAGTCTCTTTCGGACCAGTAAGTCTGGTCTTTTTTTTTTTCATTTGAATTTTCATCTACATGTTTTTTACCCATTTTAACTGGGACCTTCTATTGTGGTCCTCAACAGAGTGATTGGTAGCGGTAGCTGAGCACAGTAACTTCCGGTTTCAGGTTAGAGGAGGCTGTGGTTGATGTGGGCCATTAGTCCTCTGCACTAATTGCTTCCTTGAGTTTGCAGTTTTCTTCATTTCCCTTTGTTCAAGGTGGGAACGGACAAATAGTTGCTTCTTAGATGTCTACTCCCAAGCTTATAAGACCCCAGACAAGGATGCAGAACACTATCTTCATGAACTGTGCTGTGCCAACTGACCTCTATGTCCCCTGAGACTACGGTCCTTAGCCTTTAAGCAGTAGTTCAGTTGTGATGTCTGTAATTGTTACCCCTATGTGCTGTTTATATATATATGAGTATACATGCATGCAGCATTTACAATTTGTATGTAGAAATATCCACAACCTTACCCATACATGTACGCAGGTAGACTCTCATACAACTCCCCTCACTTATTTAGCATACATGTTTACCTATGTATCTACTCACAAGTGATTGTTCCTTGTTATGGTTATTGAATGATGGTGTAAGTTATAGCATTTACTGTAATTGTTCTTTCTTCTTGTGTACCTCTCAGTGTCTTCCTTTGGCTTGGTCATGTTGTACTGACTTCCCCCATATTGTGTATTACATTTGCTTTCACTATAATTAACACTTGTATCTATGTAGCTAGTGATTTTTCCTCCTTTCCCCTCCCATCCCAGGTAACTATCAAAAAATATTTCTGACCTTTGATCATAGTAGTCTCATGCAATATTTGTTCTTTTGTGATTGATTTATTTCACTCAGCATTGTGTCCTACAGATTCATCCATGTTGTGAGATGTGTTGTGTACTTATCATTATACTCTTTCTTGTTGCATAGTATTCCATTATATGTATGTGATTCAATAGTTTTTGAAGGCAATTAGGGAACACACATCACATTTTTATAATGTACATATATTTGACACAATAATATACTATCTAAGCATTTATCCTAAGACAATACTGAAAAACTTAACTGCAAATATAGTTATCTCAGTGGTTTACTGTAATAACAAGAACAAAGATGCTACTTACTTATCTCACAAGAAGAGATGAATCAATAAATTTTGGCCCATCTAACTGGAATACTATGCAGCCATTATAAATGATGTTGTAGTAGTACATTTATCAACCTAGGTCTATGTTTCACACTATATTGTTAAGACAATGTAGTTTTAAAATAATAAACACACTGTATTTCCACTTCAGTAAAAACATACATTTTATGGACAAAAATAAGTCTGACAGAACATTTTTCAAAACAA
>NW_006921706.1:6879934-6918063 GCF_000298275.1 Orycteropus afer afer
GGGTTTGAACCGCCAGCCTTCTAGTTAGCAGCCAAGTGCCTTAGGCAAATCACCCACACAAATAGAAGATAGTGGTATAACAACTCAAACACATGGTTATATAGAGAGAGACTACAATGTAGATAGCTACTGATGAAAACACACATATAAATCTATGATTTGACAACATGTTGATTGTCATTATTATAATTAATCCAAAGTAAAATTAAAATTAGTTTGTGTTCCCAAATCACATCCTATCTGACAAAGTTTCACTGCAGCATATAATACCTTGGTGCATAACTGAAACCTAATTTCATGTAAGGTAAACAAGGAACTAAAGCTGCATTTGTTTTTCAATACTTTAATCTAATATCAGCAATAGCACTGAGTGGGCAAAACACTTGCCAAGACAGTTGACCTCTGGGTATTTCTTTACCTACAAAGCAAGGTTAATGATACCAGGCTAGGAAGAAGGTTTAATGAATGAATGCGACATACTGTGACAACAGAATGCTAACAAGTTAAGTAGCAATGTAATATAAAAAAATTTGAACTAACATGGAATCTTTCAAAAATTACCTTTGAACAGCAACAGAAATACACACAAGAGATATTACAAGATTTGGCAAGTTGGTACTTTTATAGATCTAATGGGATGGCATTGGAAGTTTTGTAAAATTATAAGGTAAGACATGTTTCTCTTCAGTGGTACTTCTAGCTCAAAATCAATTTCTTTCCCTTAGAAATATTTTTGAAAGAATGAGCAAGAAGCAGGGATTAACAACAACAACAACGAAAAAATCTTCTTTTGGAGTCAAAGTCTCCAAGCTAGCTGATTATATCACTATAGAAATTCAAAAGTAAAAATAGGAAAGAAAAGGAAGAAAGGGAGGAAGAGAGAGAACAAAGGAGGGAGGAAGTAAGAAAGTAGGGAAAGAAAAGAAGGGAAAGTAGGAAAAGAAAAGCGGAGAAGAAAAAAGAGAAAATGAACACAAACACTGAACACGGCCTCCAAAATAAACTTCGCATATTTATACACCTCACTTTATAACATCATGGATTACCAGGGAGTCAACCTTGCATATTCTGTTATCTTCCAAATGTCAAGAAATCTAAAATATCAAAATGTTTATTTACTACTGCATTTGCTTATTCTGAAATCATATTTCTTTCTAGAGGTATATGTGCCCTATGCACACATATATTCTAATATCATCAATGAATTGCCTGAAGTTTCACTGATGAAATTATTATAAAGTAAAACTCTCCCCGTTACTATAAACTTAGAAGTAATAGTAATAAACAAAAAATCTGTGTTAAACTATGTATGCACATTAGTGGACTAAAACTGAAAAAAAAAAAAAAACACTCATTGCCATGGAGTCAAATTCGACTCATAGCAACCCCTCCTTGGGTTTCCGAGGCGGTATCCCTACAGAAGTAGATTGCCCAATCTTCCTTCCGAGGAGTGGCTGGTGGGCTTGAACCACCAGCCTTCTGGTTAGCAGTCAAATGCTTTAGGCACTATGCTACCAGAACTCCCTAGTGATACCACCTCAGAAACCCAAGGAGGGGTCAGTATGAGTCGGATCCGACTTTATGGCAGTGAGTTTGTTTGTTTGTTTTTAAGATATCACTTGGAATGACTGAAAACATATTTGTTAAATGTGTCAAAGTTCTCTGCAACAGTACACACTCTCAGTTTTCCTTTTACTCTTTCCGTGCCTTCCTTCACAAAGTCCCACCAAACATTTAAGAGTCTTGCATCATGGTGGCTCAGAATCCTTTACTGAGGTTCTCTCACTTGATTGCTACTAACAGTGATCCACAATCCAAACCATCCTCTGCCTCCTTTCCTCAGTCAACATTCTTGTTTTACCCCTGTTTCTTTAGAGCTTTGGTCTCTAATAGGCCATCGTGTGGGATGATTTTTCTCTCCCATGCAACATTTTTCTAATGTATTTTTGAAGACACAGTGATGTAACCAAAAAGAATAGAGAAGAAATGCAAGTCCTAAAGCCAGCTGGTGGTGAGATACTTGGGATAACAATCTATCAAGCCATATTATGTAAACAGCTGCCCGACCTTCAACAAAAAAAAAGGGCAAAAGCTATACTGTGCCTTCTATGCTTCTAGCCCACTACCCATCTGTCAGTTTGTTATACTGCAGTGACTTATTGTTTCTATGAAGCTATGCCACTGGTATTGGAAATATCATCAGAGACATCCATGGTGGACAGGTTTCAGCAGAGTTTACAAACTAAGACAGCCTAGAAAGAAAGTCCTGGTAATATACTTCAGAAAACTAACCAATGAAAATCTCATGGATCACAACAGAACATTGACTTGCTTACTTTGGGCTCATGATCAGGAGAAATCACTTACAAGAGGAGGACATGCTATTTGGTGAAGCAGAGGGCCAATAAGCATGTGGGACACCCTAGGTAAGATGCATTGGCATAACAACCACAGCAATGAACTCATACTGGTGACTGTGAGGATGATGCAGGACCCAACAGTTCTTTGCTCTGTTTTACGTAAAGTCAAAATGAGCCAACTGACTTGATGACAAATAACTACAACTCTTGTAATACATCAAGTATGAAAGAATCCTGGAAAAAGAAGATTTGAAAATAGTAATGAAATGGAAAGAAGTGAGGAGAATAGTGATAGGTGTATAAAAGGCATTAAAATGTAAATTCCTAGCTAATTCAACCTTCTTATATTATGGAGACTGTGCTGGGATTTCCCACATATGGCAAGCTATGTATGTGTTGGTTCATAGAAATCCACATAGTTCCTCTTAAAAAGTTCAAAGAGAAATATTTATGACTTCCCTTAATTGGAATCTTCTCTCTTAATCTTGTTAGTCAAATGTGAAACTGTAACCAAAACTGTCTCAAAAAGATTATAAAGTGCTGCTATTCCTGTTAGTAATTTCCCATCTAAAATCAAATGTTATGAATTCTTTATAGCTATCACTTTAGCAAGCAAATAAATCAAAATTAAAGTTCAAAACTCTAACCATATTCAACAACCTCACTTCTAAACCAAACAAGTAAACTTTAATAATGCAATATCTTCTCTACCAAGGGATTTGAAAGTCTGAACGGCAAAAATAATCATTCTCATTTATTTTAACTACAAAAATGCTTTTCCTCTACCTAGTATAAAGTGAGAGAGTGATCTTTCTTTTACTCTAGTATAATTGTAAAAGCAGAAAATTGTTATCCCAGTTTTGTTTAATAGGAAAAATAGTGCCAGACTTGATAAAATAATAATAATAATAAATTAAAATTTTACCAAGTTGAGATCATTCTTTGCTCACATAAATCATGAGGCCACTAAATTTTGGTACACATTGATGGCTTTTGTAAGTGGTAAGATTTTTTCCTCTGTGATACTAGTTCAAAAATGATTCACATCATAAACATAAAAAATAACTAATTCATGAATAACTGACAAATGCAGTCATCAATAATTTTGTCCCTACTGAGGGGATCTCAAAGTGCTTGATAGTCCCAATCCCAGTCTCTATTTTATTCTCTCTCACAAAATCCATTTGCATAACACCATCTCCTTGTTATTTGAGGTAACTCTGTCAGTTAATTAAAGTTTGTTTCTCTTTTTTCTTCTTCTCCCTCTTTTTGCCAATCTTTTAGACTGTTTCCTGATAGATGTTTCTGTCTACATGGTATAGAGAAGAACTGTATACTCTTATCATTTATATTGCCTGCTATAATTTTACAGTGAAGGCTAGAGAATCATCTATAATGTTTTTGTTTTCTTTTTTGATTGTTTACTTATATAGGGTTTCTAAACTTCAAACCCACCAGCCACTCCTCCGAAGGAAGATGGGGCAATCTACTTCCCTAGTGATACTGCCTCAGAAACCCGAGGAGGGGTCGCTATGAGTTGGGTTCGACTCGAGGGCACATAACAACAACAACAACAAACTTCTCCTGACTTAACTACCTTAATTGGTAAGCTAGTTGTTTGTAGAAGGATAAGCGTAAGATAAATGCACACATATATACAAGTCCTAAGGACAGGAGGTGGTAAGCAATTTGAGATAAGAACCTATCAAACCATATTGGATAGACAGCTGCCTGCCCTTCAGTCAAAAAAAAAATAATAAGCTATATGATCTTCTACTCTTCTATACCTTTGGACCTTATAATGTAAGTAATAATTATATAAATGAATATATACATTATGTATTAATCATTTGACTATATATTAGATCCTGATTTGTACCCTGGCTTTCATTTTACATGCAAAGGAAAGTGAAGGTCCAAATACATACATGGGTATGTGTGTATATATGTACATATATACACCTCACAAACACACAGCTATCATTTTAATGCTCTGCCTACTTACATAAGTGAGTTTTATATATGATCCAAAACTCCCTAGTGCAGCTGTTAATGTTTATAATATATTGCTTTGGATTTATTTTTACATTTAAAAATTACTGTTAATTTATGTCACATCAAAAGCAGAATCTTCTTTGTGGTTCATTTTATGTGAACTTTGTGGTAGTATTTTAGTGAGGTAGCTTCTGTCATTATTACCTTTTAAAGCACAAGAAAATTCAAAGTTTTCTAAGTAGCCTATCAAAAGAGGAAAAAGCAGTGCTTCCCCCACCCTCATGTTTTAAAGTCACAGAAAGGGCTCTTTTCATTCGAATTATTGTTTTCTCAAATTTCTGTATTTCACTTCTGTCTCCTCTATCTCCATCACTTGCCCCTTCTTCTCCACCGGCCCCCATTCTAAAACCTAACTGAACTTTCAAAATTGTCCTACTGAATGACACTTTGAATTCTGGGCCTTCTCTCTATTTACCCCTGAGAATAGCTGATTGAATCTTCCTCACTGCTGAGTAGTTAATGTACAGTGGTCAACATTACAAGCATGGTATCTCATAAAGGTATAACCAATGTAACAATCACAAGAAAATCAGAGTCTAACCAAATAGTCCCAAAATTTAGTGTGAAAATCATCTTAACTGGGTACACTTCTAGGAGAATTTAATAATGAGAGTACAAATAAACAAGGTTATTTGCCAGTGCTAAACTGAATTCTTCCCTTCTTAGGCAGGTCTCCAAAAATGAGTTGCAGGAGAAGTCTGTCACATTAATAATCAAGGGCAAAACATGGTCTGTAGTAATTATACTGATAACATGATCAACTAATGAAGTTCATTAGTCTAGCTGATGGAAACAGGGATTTATTGACTTTTTTTATTTGCCACTAATAAATGAGTACTGTATAGAAAGACACCATCAAAATGAAGTATGACGTAAAATGCATTTTTTAGCATCTCATCAGTCTTAATTAAATGGTGCTTTTAACTCAAGTAAGGTAAAATAATCCACAGTGTATAAAATTTAAACACCTATTTATGCAATAATACACATAAGAACTGTGTTAAGTAAACCCACCCACTGTAATGGAGTAGATTCTGACTCATAGTGACCATCGTTGGGTTTCAAAGGTGATCATTGTGGGTTTGAACCACCAATATTCTGGTTAGCAGTCAAATGCCTTAGGCACTGTGCCACCAAAGGTCTTTTGTATTAAGTAAGGATAGGCTAATTATCTTTGTTTTTTTTAGGTGCTGTCGAGTCAGCATGATTCATAGCAACCTTAATGTATAACAGAAGGACATACGGCCAATGTATAACAGAAGGACATACGGCCCAGTCTTACTCCATCCTCACAACCTTTGCTGTGTTTGAGCAGCCAGTATGTCAACTCATCTCATTGAGGGTCTTCCCCTTTTTCACTGACCCTCTGCTTTACACCAAGTAGGATATCCTTCTCCAGGGACAGGTTTCTTCTGACAATGTAACCAAAGGTAAGATGAAGTCCGGCCATTCTAGCTTCTGAGGAGCATTCTGGCTCCACTTCTTCCAAGACAGTTTTGTTCATTCATCTGTTCGTGGTATTTTCAGCATTCTTCGCCAACACCAAACTTCAAAGGCATCAACTCTTCTTTGGTCTTCCTTATTTACTGTCCAGCTCTTGCATGCATATGAGGTAATTAAAAACATAATTACTAAATTTAAATGACCCAATAAGATTTCATAATCTTGAGGCACAAATCTCTTTGAATTTAGTTTATTAATATCTACCACACATCCTTAAACTTCTTGGTCTCAGGATAAACAAAAAACAGCCCCATATAAAATGACTTAATAAAATATACCCACAAATTATCAAATTTACTAAGAACAGAATATATCAAAAAGCACCAGAAAATGCTTAATTGTTAAACTTAATGTTCTGCTTCTTAAGGTAGAAAACTCCTGGTGAAAATAAAATAAAGATCTTTTTCAATATTTCAAGAAACCAAATATTCTTGTTATTTAACCTCAACTTCCTATCTACTCTTTTGCCCTTTTCAGTTCTTCAAATACTGTGAGCAATGTTGTTTGTTGTTGTTGTTATGTGCGGTTGAGTCGGCCCTGACTCATAGCAACCCCTCCTTGGTTTTCCGAGGCGGTATCACTATGGAAGTAAATTGCCCAACCTTCCTTCCGAGGAGTGGCTGGTGGGTTTGAACCACCAGCCTTCTGGTTAGCAGTCAAATGCCTTAGGTACTATGCTACCGGAGCTTCCACTGTGAGCAGTATTACTGCTTAGTTTACACGCACCATTCTATACATTGGAGCTCTGGTAGCATAGTGCCTAAGGCACTTGACTGCTAACCAGAAGGCGGTGGTTCAAACCCACCAGCCACTTCTCAGAAGGAAGGTTGGGCAATCTCCTTCTGTAGTGATACCACCTCGGAAACCCAAGGAGGGGTCGCTATGAGTCGGGGCTGACTCAACCGCACATAACAATATTCTATACATATCCACTGATGTAATAGGAAATACACCTAGATTTCAGCTAAGGACTCTGGGTAAATATTTCAAATTTACAATGTAGCAGAGCCAATTCATTTAGCAAGCTTTTGAAAGGCAGAGTGTGGTAGCTGTAGTCTTATACCTTTGCCCCACTACAGAAAAAAAAAAAAAGGTTAAAAAACATGCCTTAGTTTCTAATGCCTAGCAGGAATTTTATACTGTGCTTATTCCAGACTGTTTTCTTGATCCCCATTATATTGTTAGCTCAGCAGAGGAAAGAGACAGTTTAAAAAATGTCACAGTAGGAAGTGCTTTAATATTGAGTGGTAAATCCCCAGAGGCAAATGCAAAATATATCCACATTGTTAGTGCCTTTGAAGCTGACACAAAATTGTTAAAATAAGTGACTTGGGTTTCTTTCCTTTGGTTAAAGTTGTTTGTGGTTTGGGATTGCTTGGGGTGGCAAAAGGAAAACATTTTCCATAAGACGTAACTATTTTTATATATTTTATATTATATAGTTGGTGAATTAATATAACTTAATATTTCCTGTCATCTTCCACCTATAGATTCTAAATTATGCTGTTAAAATATATGTAAACGGTGATATTAAATTGAGTATTAAAAAGCACAAAAGGTAGATTCCTCTGTAGTGGTACATTTAATAGGGTTATGGTAGCTCATCGCCCCCACCTCCATCCTGCAGCAACCATCCAGCACTATTTGTACATATTAGACATAAGAAGAACTATGAACATTCAAATATGACCTAACTGATTTTCCAGAATGACAAAGATTGTTTTCAAGGAAAAAGAAAACAAAACATTAGCCTCTTTTTATTCATTGTATTAATGATAATATCAAAGATATTCCAAACTACAGTCTCTGGAAATTAACATTAAGAATGCGTGCTTTTATGAAGCTGGAAATAAAAATATTAAGATCTGCTGCAATTTCCAAACACCTATTTTGATGCATTTTGATGCTTTTTCTTCCTAATCTCATTTAATTTTCATTGTCCCTACCCTAAAAGACATATCTATTTTCAAAATTGCTTGGGTTTTCGGTACCCGTTGCAACTCCTTTGTAGCAAAACTGGTATTTTGATCTCTGACGTCGAACATCTGCAAACTAAATTTATATGCATGACAATGACACACAATCATGAAAGATGTGAAATAATCTGTCTGTGTTACAACAGATGTCAATTTTTGTTGCTTGTTGCTACTAAAAGGGGAAATGGAGCTCTGCTCAGTGACAAGTAATGTTGCTTCTAATCCCTAGCAATAAATGCACCTAGAATGTGTGCAGAAGTGGCACTCAGCCTGAATATCCATCACCGTTTTGATTGTTTGAAATGCATCTGGTCCCTTTGAGTATATTTACTGTGATTACCCAGTTCAAGCCTTTTCACACTATTGTATGTGTCATCAAATGACAGTAATGAAAATAACTGCAACCATTATTATAGGTTTTAGGACTTTGCCATCTGTTGAGTATTAGCCTTTGCCATTCCCCAACTGGCATTCCAGTGAGCCAAAATTACACAGAAGCTCCCCTATAAAATAGCATTTTTATATCACCTTTCATTTATTGCACACCAAGAATAAGGCATTCCTTAAACAGTTCTATTAGGAGTCTAGTAATTAAGATTGAAGCAGAATGAACTCTCTCGATGCTATTTCAAATTTTAAAGTACATATGTAACGAGGAATATCATTGCTGATGTCAGACAGATCTTGGCTGAAAGCAGAGAATACCAGAAAGAGTCTACCTGCATTTTACTTACTATACAATTTATGGACAACATTGTGAAGAACAGGAATTCTGGAACACTTAATTGTGCTTATGCAAAACCGGTACATAGACAAAGAGACAGTCATTTGATGGCAGTTAAGGGGCTACTGCATGGTTTAAAATCAAGAAATGTGTGTGTCAGTGTTGTATACTTTCACCATACTTTTCAGTCTATATGTTGAGCAAATAATCCAAGAATCTGGACTATATCAAGAAGAACATGGCATCAGGATTAGGAGAGGACTCATTAGCAACTTGCAATATGCAGATAACATAAACTTGCTTTCAGAAAGCAAAGAGGATTTGGAACACTTACTAATGAATATAAGTATGAATTACACTCAAACATAAAGAAATCAAAAATCCTCACAACTGAACAAACATCATGATAAATGGAAAAAAATATTGAAGTTGTCAATTATTTCACCTAACTTGGATCCATAAGTAATGCCCATGGAAGAAGTAAAGATCAGATGACTACTACACTGGGAAAATCTGCTGCAAAAGACCTCTTAAATGGTAAAGATGTCACTTTGAGCAAAGATGTCATTTTGAAGACTGAGGTGGGCCTGATGCAAGCCATGGTTTTTTAAGTAGCCTCATGTCCATGTGAAAGCTGCACAATGAATAAGGAAGACCAAATAAGAATCGATGAATTTGAATGGTGGTGTTGGCAAAGAATACTGAAAATACCATGGACTGCCACAAGAAAGAACAAAGCTATCTATGAAGAAATACAGAAGGAATGCTCCTTAGAAGTGAGAATGGCCAGACTTCATCTCACGTACTTTGGTCATGTTATCAAAAAGGATCAGTCTCTGGAGAAGGATATCATGCTTGGTAAAGTAGAGGGGCAGCAAAAAATAGAAAGATCTTCAATGTGATGGATCGACACAGTGGCTGCAACAACAGGCTCAGACATAGCAAAGATTGTGAGAATGTGCAGGGCCAGGCACTGTTTCTCTCTGTTTCACATAGAGTCTCTGTTGTTGTTGTTATGTGCCGTCGAGTCGGACCCGACTCACAGCGACCCCTCCTTGGGTTTCCGAGGCAGTATCACTACGGAAGTAGATTGCCCCATCTTCCTTCTGAGGAGTGGCTGGTCTCTAGGAGTCAAAATTGACTCAACAACACCAAACAATAACAATAAATTACAAGTATAAAACTTTAGAAATGAATATGGCATATGGTACACAATTCCAATAATTGGCAGTGAAATAGAATGTTGATATTTAAGCATCAATCTAAAATAGTGAAAAATGACAAGTATTTTCAATGAGTGAAAATAGAGGTATGTATGTTATAATTTCCAAGTGTATATTATTTTTAAGTACTCAATATGTTTATATATGAAAAGAGTAAGATTAGATTATTTGAAGCTATAAAGAGTTTCAATTCATCAGTATGTCAGCATTTTGACCAATTGCAAATTTGTAAGAAATATGTATCCACAAATCCAAAAACTGATTATTGATTATGCTATTGCCACTGATTGCTTATTACCATACTGGAACCTGATTATAATAAGTTATTTTAGAAAAGGATTAAATATTAATTCCAAATCACAAATTGGATATAATATTGTGTGATAAAATATTAGCGATTTCTTCTAAAAGACAAAAAGAGCTCCAGTGACATAGTGCCTAAGGTATTTGACTGCCAACCAGAAGGCTGGTGGTTCAAACTCACCAGCCACTCCTGTGAAGGAAGACTGGGCAATCTACTTCTATAGAGATATATAGCCTTGGAAACCCAAGGAGGGGTTGTTGTAAGTCAGAACTGACTTGACGGCAGTGAGTTTGGTTGGTTTTGGTTTTTCAAAATGCAAAGGAAAAGTTATAATCATGAAGCTCAAACACTGATGAAAATTATATTTTCCAATATTGCTTGTTTCAAAACCCCTTTTGCAGAAGTCAAATTTAGCATTCATCTCATATATTGAGATGAATATATATGAGATGAATATATGAGATGAATGCCATCTACTTTGTAAAGAAAAAAAATCATATAGTAAGAAAGCAGAAACAAGGCAACTAAACAGAACAAACAAATATTTTCTAATTGCAGCACCTTATACTCCATTTATACTTTCAAGGTATCCAGATCAGTGTTGAATATATTGTAGGTACTCAAGAAATACGTGTGGAGAAAACTGAAAATTATTAAGGACCATGCTACATCTAAAATGGTTCTAGAGAATGTTGAATCAACATAAATGTTTAAAAATACACATTATCTTATAACAATTGAACATAAATGTCTTCTTATAATATAATCCTTAGAACTTATCATGTAGCATAAAATCTTGACTTACAAAACATCACCAACATTGAGGGGGTAAGACAGCTGAGTATTTAGAAGAGGGTTTGAACTACCTCCATTTTTTTTCATTTTGTCTCAGTTATATGCACTGATGATAATACAAAGTAGCTAATACTGTGTCTTCATTGCATTTGTCCTATGAGAGAACAATGATTTGGGATATTTCTTTTAAAAAATATAAAATAAAAGATCTCAATAAAAGTTTCTGATATTTTTCATGGGAGAACAGAAGAGCAGTGTTTGCACAGGGAGACAGCTTGTGGGGCAGGAGTGCATGGGAGGGAAGGAGACAGGGAAGAGGTAACTACAGGGAGGAAGTGGGAAGAGAGCTGTTACATTGTGGGGAATTGCAGTCAATGTCATGACACAAAAAGTGTATGAACTACTGTATGGAGAATGAATTTGCTCTGTAAACTTTCACCCAAATCACAATAAATTAAAAAAAAAAAAAAAAATCAATAAAAAACCTAAATATTTTTTTGCCTCCCCAAAAAAAAAAAAAAAAGTTTATGATATTTTTTCAAACAGAATTGAACACTAACTTTCTTACACTCAATTAGTTTGCAAAAAAGTGAATGAAGAAATAATGAACAAGCAAAAAACTTAACCAGGTATGATCTTTTACTTAATTAAAAGAAAAACTCAACAAACAAAGGAAGTGGAGATTGGGAAGACTTCACAGTGTAGTGAAGCATAATATGTATTATTTCCCATTAGGAATTTAGAAAGAGCACGAAAAGTATGTAACTTTCAATGTTATTTAGAGCACAATCAAAAAATCAAAAAGTAAAATGATTTTCTATTAAAAGTTTGACTTGGAAAGAGAAATCTAACTATAACAGGTAAAGCCTGATAAAGCATCATGAATTATAGGAGATGTAAGCAAATGACAATAGTGACCAATAAAACTCAAAATGATGAAGGCCACCTTGAGTGTCTTAAGTAAATAGGTAGAATGTAGTTGATGGGATGTAGCTAATGACACAAACTATTGATTCAATCATAATTATGATGTGCCCACCTAAACAAACAAACAAACAAAAAGTGTAAGCAATAATGTCTCAAAGCTTATAGTAGCTATTGGCATCACTAAGAAAGCCCTGTAATATGTACTGCTGCCTGAAATAATATTTACTAACTGCATTTCTATGCAAATTGCTTTATACTCCTCAGTAGGTCTCAAGTTAATGAGTTTAGTTCCTTTGAAACTGTTTCAAAGAATTTGGAGAAGCCCAAACATACTTTGGTGTTTGACCATGCAGTTCAGCCAGTATTTCTTAGGTATTACTATATTCTGGACACTATACTAGGAACTGTGAGAGACACAAGGATAAATGGGATTCAAATATCATTGAGTCTATAGCTCTCATCACCAACCAACAACATGATGTTGGAGCTATAAGGAAGGAAACACAAACTTGTACCTTGCATTTATATGGATTGTGGTAGAATAGGGAAACTGGTGTTAAGTAAGTTATCATAACAAATTATAAAAATAATAATCTCTTCTCTCTGGGTATAAAATCTGGTGGAGAAAGCAGGTATGGAAACATAGAGCTAATGTAAGGCTGATTGAGAGACATGCTTATAAAGAGAAATGAATTGTACAATAGAATGAAACAAGGCCATTACTTCTGAGAACATCCTAAGGGACAGAAGATTTGAACAGGCTTAATAGGAAGAGATTGAGCCCTGGTAGCATAACAGTTAAGCACTCTACTTCTAATCAAAGTGTTGGTGGTTTGAAGGCACCCAGTGGCTCTATAGGAGAAACACTGGCTGTAAAAAAATCCTGTGTAGCAGTCCTGTTCTGTCACATGGAGTCACTGTGAGTAGGAATTATCTCAAAGGCACCTAACAACAACAACAAAGCCAAATTCACTGCTGTAGGAGGGTGGATAATGATGGGGGAAGGATACTTGAGGCAAAGAAACCAAGGATCCAAAAGCTGTACCCATTCAAAGGACAGAGACAAGAAGGATGGATCAGAAGGTATTTAAGGGTTCAAAAAAAACAAGGGCATTTGGAAGCAATCAACCCTAGGACACAATGGTCCTCAAAACTAGGAGAACTAGATGATGCCCAGCTATCAATGCCCAATGCCAACCACTCAGGAAAGGATCAAATCTGGAGATCCTGGAGAGAGTGGGAGAAAAAACATGGAACAAAATCCAAAAACTCAATAATGACCAGAATTACTGGTCGCATGGAACCTGGTGAGACCCCCAGTACTATGGCCCTGGAATACATTTTGCACCTGGAATAAAATTCACTCCCAGGGCTTGGCTCTCAGCCCAATAGTTAACAAGATGCACATGCAGACCACTCAACCCAGGGGGACGCACCCACATACTCTATGAAAATACATCCCTTGCAGCAATAGACCACGGGGCACCAGAGGGGCACCATTCACACTGAGGAAATGCAGGACAAACAGATGTGCATAACTATGAGGGGCACAGAGGGAAGGTTACTGGGCAGGGAGGGAAGGAGACTGGTTTAGGGTTGGACATGGTAAATGGGGAGTGAAACTAAATGTATACGTAACGTTGAATGTAAAACAAACTCTTAAAATAATAATAATAATAAAAAGAAGATATTTAAGGGGAGACACAGTCAGAAAACCCTGAGGAACCTTGAAAGCCAGGCCAAGAAGTCTGAATTCATTCTATTGGCAAGAGAATTCAAGCAAAGATTGTTGAAAGAAGTGAAATGATCAGATTTCTGGTTCTGAAAGAAAAACTTGGAAAATGTGTGGGCTTATATATATATATATATATACACACACACACACACACACACTATAGAGAGAAATAACTAATAGAACGTGTACCAAAATATTAATAAAACTGGTATTTTTGAATGATGAGATAATAGGTAATTTCTTTTTGCTTATTGGTATTTTCCAAACGTTTTGCAATGGACATAAATGGCATCTGTACTTAAAAAAAAAAAGTCTGAAGGTCTTACATACTATATCTATTAATAGTACATATACTATTTATTACTACTATTACATAAACATAGGAAGTTGGAGTCCAAACAAAAGATAAAGAATCTAAAGCCATAAATGTATTTAACTTTCAGTATTGATTAAGCCAAAATGCAACCATTGGTCTTTGGTCAGAACTTTTACTGAATTGATTTAAAGCCAAATATTTCCAGCAGCCAGCAAATGATGACGGTTTCCCGAATATCCTGCAGCCTGGTCCTAGAATAGCACTGTGGCTCCTTGACTTACAGGAAGAAAAACCAGTTGGATCACAAATCTGGGAAGTGAGAGAGTTTCTCATCATAGAGCAGGAAGGTACTAAGTCAAAGCAGAAAGGCTCACCGACTCCCTGTGTTTTAGGGAGTCAAGCCTTGACATGATGTATTTCAGGGTGACTAGATGTCCCTTTTAAAGGCTCACCCTCAGTTTTAATAAAAGATGTCCAGGCACATTGGTGAGGACAAGGATGGACATCACTTACTCCTTCTATAACAATATTGCTTACTGTCCACATGGACGAGAAAAGAAAACAGTGAAAGAAAGTCTGGGAGACATTATCCTGAATAACGAATATCATGTGCTGAGAACTTAGTAACTTCAAGGTCATTGAATACAGCACTATGTTAATATTATCTTGTTTTGCTTTCATTTTCTTCATGCATTGAAAAGTGATTTTAGAACAAAAACAATTCTTCATCTGTCCGTCCTCTTAGTCTGGTTCCTCAGTGACCTATCACCACAATAGATTAAAAATTTATATACTAATAAAAGAAGTTTGATTAACTTCTCAATAAAATAAAAACACCCTAAGAGGAGGAAGATGGTACATAATTGCACAGGTTTTGGTAGGAAGAGTTTATGACCACCATATAGGAAAATTAGGAGCCTTGGTGGCACAGTGGTTAAAAGCATTTGGGTGCTAATCAAAACACTGGCAGTTCGAACTCACCAGCCCTTCCATGGGTGAAAGATGTGGCAATCTGCTCCCATAAAAATTTACACCCTTGGAAACCCTATAGGGCAGCTGTGTATTATCCTATAAGGTCTCCATGAGTCAGAATCAACTCTGTGGTGATTTCTGAATTATGTAGGAAAATATATACATACCCTTTTCTTTTAACATGTGGAATATTTGCATTTGTATAGAATCTTCTAAAAAGAACAAAGCAGTCCATTTGTATTATGCAACAAAAATTAAACATTTTTCTCAAACATAAATAGTAGAGAGATGGTTCAATGAAGGCATGTGGCTTAGTAAAGTCAGAGCTTGGGACTGGTTAATTATGCTATGTAATCCACAGATCTATTCTGGACAGCTGTGCCTGGTCTCCACCCTGCCTAGCTCCTCCATGCAGGCAGAGTGTACAAGTTGCTGCAGGGCAAGTCAGCAGAGTCTGAGAGCAAGGTCTCGGCCAGGACAGTGGGCCTCTCACTCACAGCTATTATATAAGGTAAGTGAAATAAATGTGCAGGCATACAATACGAGTACAATCTGAGCAAGACTGGAAAAGAGGAGTCAACACTGTGAGATGCTAAGTGGGTAAGGGACTGAGTAAGCTGAAGCATAAAGAGAGAGGAAAAAAAAAAAAAAAAAGCCTTGCAAAATCCGCTGAGCTGGATTCCATGTTTCCCATCAGATTTTTACATGGTTCCTCAGCATCACTGGCAAGCCTTCCCAGAATTCATTAAAAGAACAAGTCTGGGATAAAACAGTCATAGGCCCAGACCAAACATGCAGCCATTGCCTTGCACCTGCCCTTTATTAAGTAAGTACTTACTGAATGAATGAGTGAATGAATGAGTGAATTAAGCAACCAAGCCAACTTTTCACTTGAAGATCAAGATCTCATAAATACATATTTTCTTAGTAAAGGATTTGTGGATGTTGGAAAACACTCCATCATTGCCACCTCCTTTCATTCGACTACCTAATATTCTCCTCAGAATTTTTTTACTCCCCCTCTCCTTTGTCCTTTCATTTCTTCATTTCTTCCTTCAAAATTCCTTCCTTCCCTGTTCTATTATCTGCCTAGCTATCTTAATATGACTAACAAATACATAAACAATAACTAAGGCTGTAAATTCAACATTAACAACTCTAACCCTTCAACAAAATCCCCACAGTATGATGGTAACATGGAGTAAGAATAAAGTTGGTTAAATAGCACTCTGTAATGGTACTGTTTACCTGCTCTGCTCATTCTAGCCAGCAATGGCCTGTTGAGTAAACCAGGTATTGGTAACTAATTATCATAAAGACAGAAGTTATCGAACCCTTTGTTTGACAGGCAGATAAGGAAGGAAGACAGACAAATAGGTACAAAGATCTGATTGACGAATACATAATGCTAAGCTGGAGTACCGGAGGACATGAAGTGGCAGATCAGATACTAAGTCAGGATGCTCAGTCTTTACTTGGAGCTATGAGATACTATTGTATTCACTGTACTAAGCAGGGCAGGGAGGATGAAATATAAACCACAAAAGATGAGACTAGAAAAACTAAACAATAGGAAGGTCTAACACGAAGGCCAGGAGAAAGCAGTGGCAAGAATGGGTATAAGAAACCAAAAGGGCAATGTCTGCCCCAAAGCAAAAATTACAAAGTAGGGATAGCAGGAAAACTGAATGAATGGAAACAGGGAAACCAAGGTAGAAATGGAGAGAATGCTGACACACTGTGAGAATCACAACACGTCATGGAATAATTTGTGTATGAAACACTGAATGCAAAACTAATTTGCTACATAAACTTTCACCTAATGCACAATTTAAAATAATTAAATAAAAGCTTTAAACCATCTAAAAGCTCAACAAAGGGAATGTTTAAAGTAAATTATGGTCATGGAAGGAAGGATAGGAAATTTTACTTACAAATATTTTTTTAATGACAAGCCTAAGTGCTTATGATATAATGTCTAATGAAAAGGCAGGACTCAAAATTATGTAATCCAAACAGAGGTAGGGATGGAAGATGTGGACTAAAAAAATAAAGGTAAAATCATAGAGTATAATGATATTTGTAATAGCTCATGGCATCCCTTGACCCTGACTGCCCAACCCCATGTTGCCTATCAAAACACTTCTCCCTCAAGATTCAGCTCAAATGTTTTCTCTTCCATGAGGTCATCTCTTCCAGAATCGTTCTTTTCACTGCTCCCCCATAGCCTTTAAGGAGCTCTAGGGGTGTAGAGGTTAAGACATTTGGATACTAATCCAGAGTTCAGTGGTTTGAACCCACCAGCTGCTCCATGGAAGAAAGATGAAGCAGTCAGCTTCTGTAAAGATGTGCAGCGTTGGAAACACAACAGGGGTCTCTATGAGTCAGAATCAACTTGATGGCAGTGAGTTTGGTTTGGTTTGGTCTTCACTACACCACAAACCCCTTGAAAGATGGTCCTTGACTTATTTATCCAGTTATTCCCCTTCACTCAAGAACACCTAGCACAGTATCCTTCGCAGAATAGTTGTTTGAACTCCTGTTTGGATGGATAAATGAAGGAACTGAAATGTCTTGAAGAGACGTTTTGCTGTTTTTGCATTGCTATAGAGATAACGAAATTCCATAGCCACGAGGATCCAAAGCCAAGGCCTCAAAGGATCAGGGGCAGTTGGGCCAATTTTAGAAGACCTATACCAAGTTCTAAAGCAAAAAAGGGAGTAACTGGAGCATGAAATATTTCTAGATCCAAAACTAGACTCACTGCCATTGAGTCAATTCTGCCTCATAGTGACCTCCATTGGGTTTCCAAAGCTGTAAATCTTTACAGAAGCAGACTGTCTCATCTTTATTCCACAGAACATCTGGTGGTTCAAAGCATGGAGCTTTTGGTTAGCAGCCAAACGCCTTAACCACTATACCTCCAGAGTTCCTTTATTTCTAGATAAGCACCGATATTTCTTTTTTTACAGAAACATTGCTCTGTGCATCTCCCAGAAAATCATCACAATGGCAACAAGGGCTTTTTATTTGTAAACTGCAAACAGATAAATACTAGAACTGTATAAAGATATTTGTGATTCACTGCAAAAGGTATTTTCTTCTCTGTAGCTGATTCCAGCATTAAAATAGGAAAAGCAAATGCACCTTAAATGTTCCCCAGTTTGGACAATCAAAGACAAGCCCTTGTGGCTCCAGAGGAGTCTAGTTATGAGGGAGGGGAAGATGGCAAATTATAAAACCACCACCAAGGAATGGAACTACGTCCATTTTCCCCAGTATTAACCAAACAGAAGATTGGATACCGAGGTATTCATTAACAACTCATCGAGCACTTTGGATCTCGTAATTGAGAAGGGGTAAAATACAAAAGGAGAGCCATCTAGGGCTACTGGCTTCCTAAGAATGCATTGGTATTAATACCACTCCTCCTAAATCCCTTTGAGGATAGCTGCTTAGATGCTGAGAGAAAATAATCGAACAATTTCATGGTGACATTAAACAGCAGCTCATAATTGACCTCAATATGAATAGCAATAAAGATGGAGAGAATGACATATGCTCTGTACAGTGAGTATGGGCAGGATTCAAACTCTAATGCTTTTAACTCTATCAGGGAAGAAACACATGAGAAAACTGCTTAATAATCATCCAAGGCCTATTCGCTTTCTACACCAAAGCTGGAAGTTTTCATATCCTTTATTAATTGGCTACAGTGAAATGCTGGGACCACTCTCTACAGCAAAAGAATAGTTTGATTTGCATTGATCCAGGAATTGACCGATTTGGTAGTGCCACTTCCTTCCTAAAAGGGTATTTCAAATTGGCCAAATCAAAGTGAAAGTTTCATCCAATTTTCTGTATAATCAGCATTAACAGCAGCTACAAAATGACAGGTCTTCAGAGTCGTAAGGCAGGTTGCCAAATAAGAAGGTGATTGCTCTCTCACTCTTACCTGGTTCCTCCTTACATATCCTGTACCTGACTGTCTGAGCAGGGCTAGAGGCATTTGCTCACGGTGCTTCAATTCTTCTTTGACAATTCTGAAGTCTGCATGAGCAAATACAGAAGCTGTTTGGTTTTTAACACTAGTTCCCCTGAGTACCTGTCCCCACAAAAATAGGTCATTCAGAGTCAATATTTAGAACACCTGCATATTCAAATTTGCATTGAAAGAAATTCCAGTCAAAAAGAAAATTCAAAGTATCACCAAGTGACTCATCTGGTAATTGTATAACTTTGATTCAAACTCATTATCTTTCCCAACTTGCTATTGGTCTTGCATTCTCTAGCACAGATATTCCAGCATCCACCTACTTGCCCACACCAGAGCTGGCATATCCCTCGGCTATATTCTTGCACTGGCCCCTTAATTGGTCTCCCACCTACTATATCTGCCCACTACAAATCTGTCCTCCTAAGCAATTTAGCTGACTAACAAATCTGACCCTTTAATGACAATGAAGCCTCTTATTCTGGCTGAAAAGACCCATTTCTCCTGGTTGTTGCCAATCTCTTTATTCTCATCTCCTGGACTCTCCATCCCTTCTAAGCCCATTTAAAATTTATTATTCTGAACAATTTGTAGTTCCACAAACACATGTTGCAATGCCAGACCTTCTACACTTGCATATATTCTCTCAGTAGAGAATGGCCATCCCCACTTTGTCCACTTTGAAAGCTTCTCTTTATCTCCAATATTTTGCATAGCTATCACTGACTCTGTAAATCACACCTCAAGATTACTGCCACAACACTATTAAGTCTGTCCCTTCTCTACAGTATTCTGCAATATGTGCATAGTTCGTCCATTACATTTATCCTACCACATTAATATTATGTGCTTCCCTTCTGTCTTCCCTACTAAATGGTGAGCTCTTTAAGTCCTTCTTGCTAAATAAAGCAGGGATTAAGAATCTGGGCTCTGGAGCCAAGCTACTTGCTTTCAAATCCTGGAACCACTGTTTACCAGCTGTGTGACTTTGGGCAAGTTACTGAACCTCTCTGTGCCTCACTTTTCTCAACTATAAAATAAAGATCATGACAATGCATGTCTTAGCATATGGTGCAGATTGAAAGACCTGATCTCTATAAAGCTTTAGCATAGTTAATGTTCAATAAAAGTTACTTACCAGATTGAAAGATCAATGACACTCATCTTTCAGGAGCTCTGGTGGCCTAGTGCCTAAGACATTTGACAGCTAGCCAAAAGGCTGGCAGTTCAAAACACCAGCCTCTCCTCAAAAGGAAGACTGGGCAATCTACTTCTGTAGAGATACCCCCTCAGAAACGTAAGGAGGGGTCACTATTACTCAAATTGATTCAATGGCAGTAAATTTGGTTTTTTATTTTTTGAGCACATGAACGATACTTAAGACATGGTAATTGAACTGAACTGGGCAGCCTAACTTAAAAAAAAATAATAGTTGGAACTTCATTCCAACAGAAACACTTTGTTGCTGTTGTTGTTATGTGCCGTCAAGTCAGACCCGACTCATAATGACCCCTCCTTGGGTTTCCAAGGCAGTATCACTACAGAAGTAGATTGCTCCATCTTCCTTCCGAGAAGTGGCTGGTGGGTATGAACCCCCAGCCTTCTGGATAGCAGTCAAGTGCCTTAGGCACTATGCTACCAGAGCTCCTACTTTACCAGTGGTCAAACTGGATTTTGTGGGCCATTTAGTAGGAAATAGTCTGCCAGGAGCCCTAATATCAAAATGTTTTCATCAACTCCTTCCACTAATGCTATTCTGAGTCTTTTAAAACTTCTATTCTCAGGCACACTTGTCCTCTGTATGTTTTGATTTCTGTACAAACTCTGTTCCTAAACAGAACATCTCAGGTAAATCAGAATGAACTAATGAGTTTACTTAGTTACCAAGAAAAAACCTCCCAATCTTAGCTTCACTGTTCACCCTCCCGGGGCGGTGGGGTGGGGGGCACATAAGTGAAAAACATTTAGGCAATGCTTAAGCGAAGCCAGCCACCTGCATATAACATTTGTCTTTCCAGTGGTGTATATATCACAGACATAGTAACCTATATGCTAAATTTTTAAAACTGTATTGAGTGTCAGTACAACATTAAATTTACAAGTTAGCTCATACAAATAACCAAAAATAACATGGAATCTGTTACTTTTCTGTCTCATATTAAACTCCTAAGAATAAAACACAGTTGTGAAAGAAGCCACAAAATGAGTGTGCGACTTTAAAAATTCAAAAGAAAACAATAACAACAAAACCTAAATTCAACTAAAACAAACTCAAAATTTCTGGGTTCTGTAGAAATGAGTTACAGCTTTTCAAATTGTGGGAAGTGGCTTCATTAGAAATTTAATGTTGTCGAATAACATTACCAAACAAATGCCTAGCATATTAAGGCAATACCAAATGTAAACACTAGTTACTATTGACAGTGTTTGTTTAATGTATTTCTATAATATACACTAAATTATGAAATTCTTATTTTTCTTCTTTAACATTAGATAATGTCATCAAATAATATCCAGGAAAAGTTTTGTCTAATACTCATAGGTGATTATCAGTTTTCAGCTTTTCAACTTGTAGTAGACTTCACTTCAATATCCATTTTTTTCTTAAATCAAAGATAAATTATTCTTTGTGAGTACTAAATTTTAAGTGTACTAAAATTCAGTACATGACTTCTTTAAGATGTGTTTTTGTTGCATTTATTTCATATCGTCTCATATAGAATCACTACAAGTCAAAACAAACTTGAAGAAAAAGGTTTTTGGTTTATTGTTGTTGTTGTTAGGTGCAGTCGAGTTGCTTCTGACTCATAGCAACCCCGTGCACAGCAGAACGAAACACCGCCTGATTCCTCGCCAGCTCCATGATCCTTGCTGTACTTGAGGCCATTGTCGCAGCCACTGTGTCAGTTCATCTGGTTGAAGGTCTTCCCCTCTTTTATCAACCTTCTAGAAGGTTGGGCAATCCTACTTTCGTAGTGATACTGCCTCGGAAACCCAAGAAGGGGTCGCTAAATCGGCTTTGACTTGACAGCACATAACAACAACAACAACAACAACAACCTTACCAAGCATGACATCCTTTTCCAGGGAATGGTCCCCTCTGACAACATGACCAAAGTAGGTGAGACGAAGTCTGGCCATCCTCGCTTCCAAGGAGCATCTCAGCTGCACTTTTCCAGGACAGCTCTGTTAGTTTTTGGCAGTCCGTGGTACCTTCAGCATTCTTCACCAGCACCACAACTCAAAAGCATCAACTTTTCTTCTGTCTTCCTTATTCACTGTCCAGATCTCACATGCATAGGAGGCAATTGGAAATATCATGGTGAACCATAGTCCTCAAGGAGACATCCTTGCTCCTCAGCACTTGAAACAGTTCCTTCACAGCTGACCTACCCAGTGCTATGTTGTTGTTGTTGTTATGTGCCATCAAGTTGGACCCAACTCATAGTGACCCCTCTTGGGTTTCCGAGGCAGTATCACTATGGAAGTAGATTGCCCCATCTTTCTTCCGAGGAGTGGCTGGTGAGTTTGAACCACCAGCCTTCTGGTTAGCAGTCAAGTGCCTTAGGCACTACGCTACCAGAGCTCCTACCCAGTGCTATAGGTCGTCTAATGTCCTGACTGCTGCTTCCATTAGCCTCGATTGTAGAATCAAGTAACGTGAATTCTTTGACAACCTCAATCTTTTCTCCACTTATCATGATGCTGCTTATTGGTCCGGTTGTGAGAGGATTTTTGTCTTCTTTATATTGAGATGTAATACATACTGCAGACTGTATTCCTCAATCTTCATCAATAATTTGTTTAAATTTGGTATATTAGGTTGGCTCAAAATGTAATGATCTTGAATTGTTAAAAATCAAATGCACATGTATGTACATACGTATGTATATATTCTTTAGTTAGACTCCCTCTTTACACCAAAGAGAATTTAATGCCATCTGTGTTTTCAAAGAAGAGTGTAATGGTGTTGCAATTAAAATTAAGGCCAAATAATCCACCAAAGAGTGACCTTGCAATTTTATTGAGCAATGCAGAAGTTTTAACTTTGTTTTTGTAAATACAGGCAGCATTTAGTGAGGTTCAAGGCTCTTGAGTCTTACCTAAGTTTGCTCATCTTTTCACTTCTTTGTTTTCTGCATCTCTAATTAATGGAAATATATACTCAGCCTGCAGCAAATGCAGGAAGTTTATTTCCCATGAAAATCTAATGAAAAGGCTGAGCCATCACAAGACAATAATTTGTTTAAATTTGAAAGTGCCAATTGGAAGCAGCATTGATTCTTTGGGGACACCAGGGCTCTATTAAGTACAATTTTTCTTCACTGAACCACAGTAAAGTTAAGTTGACTTCCAAAGGAATATAACCTGCCACTTGTTCTCCTTAGAGACTATACCAGAGAGGCCAGACAAATTTCATTTCTCTTCCCCTCCGTCTTCACTATCATTTTGTAGAAACCAGCAGCTGAGGTCAGAACCTACTCACTTTTTTTTTTTATCCCCAACAGCCTTGCCCCAAAGACAAGCAAAGAGGAGAGTATTTTTGAGCTTGGGTAGCTTCTTTATAGGCCATTTATCTATGTGGCTGATGTACACTGTAGTAAGAAAATATGCTTTCTCTGTCTCCCAACTTCTAAACTGGCTAATGTTAACTCCTTTTGGCAGCTGTTCAATGCAGGTATCCTCTCCAGCTGTTTACCATTTTCAACAATGATATACTTCTGCATGTCTGAAATATGTGAAACTTCAAAAATAGCTCTGTCATGTTCCTACATGGAGTAAACATCAAAATATTTCCTCTTCCTGCAAATACCAGAAAGTGAAAAAGACGTATTGCCAAACTACTATAGCTTGTGTACATTTCACTCCCCATTCTCTAATGCTTACATTTATCACTTAAGCAATTGGAGTGTGGAGTGGTCTAGTAAAACATGGGCTTCCCTTGAAGAAGTCCAAGGTTCAAGAAAAAAAATTTTTTAAAGAAATGTCTTAAATCCGTCATATTCAAATTTGACTATTCTAAAAGGATTCTAAAATATTGTGTACCCACTCACACATTTTTAAGTTGGCATCTGAATATTTTTATAACCTTATATGTTTATAAAGAGGAGTTCTGGTGGTGTCATGGTGAAGGCATTTGGCAGCTAATCCAAAGGTTAGTGGTTCGAACCCACCAGCTGCTCCATGGAAGAAGGATTTACAGCCTTTGAAACCTGAAGGGGGTCTCTATGAGTCAGAATTGACTGGATGGCAGTGAGTTTGGTTTGGAGTTTGTTGTTTGTAAAGGTTAAGATTTCAGTAGAGCACTTAACCACTGTGCTCCCAGAGTTCCACATATTGGTATATCAACTTTAAATATATTCCCACCAAGCATTGATGCTACATATTGTGGGTCTTAATGTATGGAAAATATCTTCTATGATCACTACCATAAATAGCAAAGCCAGTAGTCATTGTTAAAGCAAGAAGCTTGTTTCTAAATGTTAATAAATCCTTTTGACCGTCCTGTCACATCTGAATTTTCATTTTAAAGGAAGTAGAGAAGGAAATCAAAAGAGAGGCAGCAAGAAAGGGGGACATCCTATCTACCCACATATTATATAATGATGAAAATAAGGTTTTCCAATTATTTACTCATTTTTTAAGTTATAATTGCTCTTACATTCAACTTTAATTGACTCCACAGGCACAATTTCAAAACAAGAAATTAAAGACTCCCCCATGGTTTAGGGGACTAGAGGGCAATTTATTAGACAAAGGAAGAGAAACCAGCTTTTCTGTATTTTAGGAGATTTGCATGTGAACACTGACAACATGATACTAATTCTACAAATGTAATATGGAGATTGCACCTAGAATTTTAATCATGTTTCTAATCACTCTTCAGGGCCACATTTTAGGAGGCTAAATTATTTTGGCAATAAAAATGTGATTGCTATGTGTTCTCAAAAATCCTACAGTTCAGAGTCACTTTGCTGAGAAACAGTTTGAAGGAGAGTTAAGCCACTTTTGAATGTCTTCTGATTTCCCATCCTTTCTGTGGAGGAGACAAGAGTCTCTTCCTCTGAGAAACATGCAATCTGGTTGGAAGTTGAATTTACACACAAGAAGTAATGATGAAATTGTACCATGAACCCAACAGCATTGCTTATGCTGCGATGCATGAGACATGGGCATTGGAGTCTACCAGACTTGGTTCAAATCCAAGCTACAAATTCAACCACTTTCATGTTCTTAATTTTATATAACTTTAACAAAGGAATAATAAAAGAGCCCTGGAGTGGGAGGACATATGCAAAGAACAAGCTAGTCCATGGGACAAATCCAATCCAAAGGTGTTTTTGTGTGATTTGTGAGCTAAGAAGTTTTTTACATGTTTAACTACTTTAAAAAAGAAGACTATTTCATGACATGGGAAAATTACATAAAATTCAAATTTCAATATCCAGAAATAAATTTTATTGGACATAGCTACACCCATCATTTAAATATTCTAAAGCTGCTATCATGTTAAAACATAGAGTGGAATAGTTGTAACGAAAACTGTCCTAAAAAGCCTACTACCGGCTTTTAACAGAAAATAATTGCTGAACTTTTTAGTAGAGAATTAAATGAAATAACACAAATAATATGCAATGCATATGGTGCCCACCATGCACAATGGATGAGCTTAGAACAAGAAAGCAATTCTTGCAGTACCATCTATTCTAAGACATTTGAGTGGATGACAACGCAGTTCTTCAAGTTCTTTTTCACCTCAGGTCCCTCAATAACTGATAAGTATGTATCCTCTTTCTTTTTCTTATATCTTGTCCTGTCCATCCCACAGATCAAGTCTTAGATTAAATATCATTACCTCCATCAATCCATGTTAACATTCCTTTTTTCATTCACAGTGTATTTATAATTATGTATTTAGGTGACACTTTGCTTATGATTATCTATCTTCCTCACATTCTAAGCTCCAAGGGAGTCGAGTGACACAATCTATCTTTGTCATGTGCCCAATTTCTAGAACACTGAAAAATGGTAATTAGTATTTATCAAAGGAATTCTTTTAATTCTGGAGGTAAACTTTACATGACAACAAATAAGCTATCCTCAAACATAATGAAACACAATTGAGAGGACTGTCCAATAGGAAAATTCAGCCCTTTCATCCTTTCCTCCCTTCAGTCCAAAATCAGAAACATAACTCACTCATGAACTTCCAATGAACTTTCAGAATCAACAACAACCTAAATATTAGGAACCTACTATATTCAAAGAAGAAAGATGGGTAGCTGGAAAATATGGCCTTGGTAATAGAAATGACATCAGAGATCTCATGATAGGATTTTGCAAGAAAAGCAACTTGTTCGTTACAAATATGTGTTTTCAACAACATACACTGTAACAACACACAAGGATCTCACAGGATGAAATACACAGGAACCAAATAAACTACATCTTTGGGAAGAAGCAATAGAGAAGCTATCATCAGTCAGATAAAGACCAGGCTGACTGCCAAACTGATCATCAGTTGCTCACATACAAGTTCAAGCTGAAGCTGAAGAAAACTAAAACAAGCCCAATGAGAGCCAAAGAAAAACCTTGAGTATATCCTACCTGAATTTAAAGACCATCTCAAGAGTACGTTTGATGCACTGAACACTAATGACCAAAGGCCAGACAAGCTGTGAGATAACAACAAAGATATCATTTAAAAAGAAGGCAAAAGGTCATTTAAATGGCAGGGGAAAACAAAAGAGAGAATGAAATGGATGTCAGAAGAGACTCTGAAACTTGTTCTTGAATGTACAGTAGCCAAAGCAAATGGAAGAAACCGTATAGTAAAAGAGCTGAACAGAAGACTTCAAAGTGCAAGTCAAGAAGACAAAGTAAACTATTACAATGGAATGTGCAAACACCTAGAGTTAGAACACCAAAAGAGAAGAACACACTTGGCATTTCTCAAGCTAAAAAACTTAAGGAAAAAATTTAAGCTCTGAGTTGCAATATCAAGGATCCTATAGGCAAAATATTGAACAGAACAAGATGCATCAAAAGATGGAAGGAATACAGTGGGTCATTGTACTGAAGAGAATTGGTCAAAGGTCAACCATTTCAGGAGGTAGCAAATGATCAAGAATCAATGCTATTGAAGGAAGAAGTCCAAGCTGCACTGAAGGCAATGGTGAAAAACAAGACTCCATGAAAATGCGGAATACCATTCAAGATGTTCAGCAAATAATGTGATGCTCGAAATGCTCACTTGTCATTACTAAGAAATTTGGAAGACAGCTAGCTGGTCAAGTGACTGGCAGAGACCTGTATTTGCACTCATTACTAAGAAAGGTGATCCAACAGAAATGGGAATTATCAAACAATATCATTAACAACACATTGCAAGTAAAATTTTGCTGGAGATAATTCAAAAACAGTTGTAGCAGTACAGCAACAAAGGACTACCAGAAATTCAAGTCTAATTTATAAGAGGACATGAAATGAGGAATATCACTGCTAATGTCATATAGATCTTAGCTGAAATCAGAAAGTATCAGAAAAATGTCTACTAATGTTTTATTGATTATGCAAAGGCATTCAATTGTGTGGATGCTAAAGGGACACAGAGCTAGCATCTTCTGACCTCCTTGACTTCACAAGAGGAAGACAGAATCACCATCATCAGCTCAAGGCCTGTTCCTACGAGGCCAGACATGTCACCACCCTCCAGCCCTCTCATCAACCTTGACACGAACCGTCCCTGTCACGGCACCCACCACCTCTCTGCTGGATTCAGTAATCACTTCAGTGGCCACACAGAACTCGCAGATTACGGAGTTTATTAGGGAAGCAACAGGCTATAATTCAAGTTCAGAAATGCATTCAGGATATATTTCTTTGACCACGACAGTCTCCCCTCTGCTGTGCCCTTAGACATGCCTCTCTGGCCCTTGATCCCTCAGCCTACTCTCTGCCTCAGTGGGCCAGGTAAACTTGCGACTCTGTCCCATGCCCCTTGGTTCCATTGCCACCATCTTTTAGCCAGCTGTCTCTCTGGTGAGTGTCTCTCTCAGTTGGATGTCTGTGATGGCTAAGTTTGTGTGTCAACTTGGCTGGGCCTAGTTGAATGGCTGGGCAACTGAATGTAGTTATTCCCCATGGTGAGATTGGCAATTAACTCCATGGTGGAATCTATTGGAGCAGCTGAGTAGCTGCTTTGGGTATGTGGTCTTCTTACCGTATATAAGAAACAGCTTTGGGAATGGTCTCTAGCTTGTGGCATGCTTGAACCCTGCATGTAGCTGTGTCACTCAGCAGCCTGCCATGCTCTGCCAAACTTGGGACTTTCAATGGTCTTGAATTAATGGCCTGCTATGTGGTTTTGTAACATTGGGACTGTGCCATTTTACCTGTTTACCTTGGGCTTGTTAGCCTCAGCAACCAGTAGCTGCCTGAGTGAAGAGATGCCTCTAGCTTCAGTGGGCCAGGAGCCAGAGGCAGAGCCAAAGCTCAAGGTCAAGTGGCTTTCTCATAGCCCCTAGAGCCTGGCACTTGGAACTCGGACTTAAAGTCTCCAAACCGTATGAGAATAAACTCCTATTTGTTCAAGCATCCCATTCGTGGTATATTCTTGTCAGGATGGCGCTAGGTAATCAGAACAGGCATCTGTCTCAGCCAGCAGTGAGATTCTCCTCTGCCTCTAGGGGGGCTCATTTGAAACCTGGCAGAATGGTAAAACTAACCAATCCCAACATCAGAGTTCTACATACCTGAGAAAGAGTGAACTTTCCCAGAAGATTACTTCATGCTGCTCCAACAGAAATACCTCAAGTGGATGACTTTAATAATCAGGAGTTTAAAAGCAGCTAGTCAGTTGCTCACAGAAAATTCCACCATGGAGTTAATTACCAGTCTCATTATAGGGAATAACTAGTACCAGCTGCCCAGCCAAGTGGACACATATTTTTATGGCCCCACCCAGTAATCTGATGGGAGTTACAAAGACTATGGCTACAAAAGCCATACCATGTAATTCACTACACCACAGTGCATCATGACAAATTTGTGTTACACTGAAGAACAGTAATTCCAGAACCCTTAATTGTGCTCATGTGGAACCCATCCTAGACCAAAAGGCAGTTGTTCAAACAGAACAAGGGGAAAGGTGGGTGTGTCAGGGTTCTAGCCTTTCACCCTACTTGTTCAATCTATATGCTGAGCAAATAACGCAAGAAACATGACTATATGGAAAATAATACTACATCAGGACTGGAGGAAGACTCATTAACAACCTGTGATATGCAGATAACACAACCTCACTTGCTGAAACTGGAGTTGAAGCACTTACTGATGAAGATCAAAGAGTATACAGCCTTCAGTATGGACTACACCTCCACAGAAAGTAAACAAAAAATACTCACAACTGCAGCAATAAGCAACATCATTATAAATGGAGAAAAGATTGAAGTTGTCAATGATTTCATTTTACTTGGATCCACAATCAACACCCATAGAAGCAGCAGTCAAGAAATCAAATGACATATTGCATCAGGTAAATCTGTTGCAAAAGACTTCTTTGAAATGTTAAAAAGTGAAGTGGTCACTTTAAGGATTAAGGTGCACCTGACACAAGCCATGGTATTTTTAATTGCCTCACCTACATGTGAAAGCTGGACAAGGAATAATTGGTATCTTTGAATTATGGTGTTGACAAAGAATACTGAATAAACCACGGACTTCCAGAAGTGAAAACAAGTTTGTCTTGGAGGAATTACAGCCAGAATGGCAAGACTTCATCTCAAGTACTTTGGACATATCTGTAAGGATAAGTCACTGGAGAAGGACATCATGCTTGGTAAAGAGGGTCACTGGTAAAAAGGGAAACAACAAGATGGATTGACGCAATGGCTGGAACAACGGAATCAAGTATAGCAATGATTGTGAGGGTGGCACAGGACGAGCAGTGTTTCATTCAGTTGTACACAGGGTCACTATGAGTCAGGACTGACTCGACAGCTCCTAACAGCAACAACAACATTGTATTCAAGATGCTATTCTAGGCACTTGGGGAAGCTACAGTCTGACTCTCTAGAGCTCAAAGACTAGTGAAGGGACAGATAGAAAATTCTAATTCAAGGCAGACTTCAAAAATAATGTAATGGGTGCACAAAATGTTATAGGATTAAGGGAGAAAGATATTAATTTTTGTAAGAGAAGTAGGGAAACGCTTATTGAACAAAATGAGATTTAATTTGGATCTTGAAGAATTGTAGAATCTCAAAAGGCAGCATGAAGTAGCACAGCCTTTTCAGCCCAGCTTGAGAGAAGAAATGTTGTTGTTATGTGCCATGGAGTCAGACCCTACTCATAGCGACCCCTCCTAGGGTTTCTGAGGCGGTATCACTAGGGAAGTAGATTGCCCAAAATAGAGTTGAGAAAATGCAGAATGTGTTCATTAAAGAGCCATCTTAGTCAACTAAGGGAAAAATGTAAGCATGGTCTTCAGAAGCAAATCTTTTCAGTACAAATTCCAGATCCACCATTTCCTAGCTCCATGTCATTGGATAAATAACTTTATACCCCTAATCCTCAGTTTCCTCTTAAGCAAAATGAAAGTAACAATATTACCCATCTCAGACCATTGTTGTGAAAGCCAAATAAGATAATTCATGTAAAGGGATTAAGACAATGCTCATCCCATGATAAGTACTCAATGAATGTTAGCGCTTACTGTTTTTTATTATCTTACCTTAGTACCATAGTTGTGAGAAACTGTATCCTGTTTTCTCCTTTCTGTTTCCCTTATGCAATTCCAAACTAAGCTACTCCCTGGTAGCAAATTAAACATTTCTGAAACTGCATGAGCACTTTAAAGCTTCTGGGGTGCTACTGTGTACACAGAAGCAATACCTAATTGAAAAGTAGCCTAATAGCCTCAGAAAGCTGCTGTAATTAAAGGGGAAAAAAAAGTACCAAGTTAAAAATAGGAACAGTTCATGGAGTAGGAGAATAAGCTTTTAAGAGTTGCCTTGAAATCCTTCCCCAACACTCTTAAAAAGAGCAAAATTTAGAAGTAAATGAATACACAAATCCAAATAGTTCACCAGTTCAACCAGATTTGAATCAAATACTACAAAAAAGTCCCTTGATGAGGGATAAGAATCTTTGGGATGGCAAGGATGTTTATTTTAAGTTAAAATAAAGACACCAAGTCAAAGAACCACTATTTCCAAATGGTAAAATATAGATTCCATTTTTACATTTTTTTTTTTCCATCAGCAGATTGAGATTTTTCAAGGAATCTGTGGCATTCGTCTCAGGATATTAATGTGCTACAATCCTGGGATAGAGTAAGAGCTGTCTGTATATGGAGAAGGGGCTTGGTGAGGTGTCTACATGGCATAAGTGAAAACCAAACCAAAACCACTGTCATCCAAGTCGTAGTGACTTTTTTTTTAAGAACAGAGTAGAAACCATATGGTTTCCAAGGCTGTAAATCTTTACGGAAGAAAACTACCTCCTCTTTCTCCTGCAGAGCACTCGTGGGTTTGAAACACCAACATTTTGATTAGCAGTTGAATGCCTTAATCATTGTGCCTTAACTACTATTGTCCCTTGTCATAGGCGAAGTGTTTGACTTTATCATTAAATTCCTAGACATAAGAAATATTTCCTTTGGCCACAAGGTAACATCTGAAAAATGTTTGTCTGGTCTATTGTCTTATACCACTTATGTGCAGCCTTGACTAGAAGCTCTAAGGTTTGGCTAACCAAAATTAACACAACTCTTTGCTTAGTGGTCTACACAGGGGGAATAGTTTTGTTTTTTGGAAGGAAGACATAGAGGACTCTGGATGAAGTTACCTCTAAACTCATCCTATTGTCCCTCTAATACTGTTGTTGTTGTTGTTGTTGTTGTTATGTGCTGTCGAGTCAGATCTGACTCATAGCAACCCCTCCTTGGGTTTCCAAGCTGGTATCATTATGGAAGTAGATTGCTCAACCTTCCTTTCAAGGAGTGGCTGGTGGGTTTCAACCGCCAGCCTTCTGGTTAGCAGCCAAGTGCCCCAGAACTTAATATTAGGGTTAAAATTAAGGTAGAGCACCAAACAGTCAACTTCCAATGACTATGAGAAAGTGAATAAAATAATGATAATAATTATATTGCATCAAACCTTCAGATTTACTTCCAATTCAGCTTCATTGTGAGAGCCCTAGTACAGCCATTTGATCTAAATATATATTCTTAAGGAGCTCTGGTGGTTCAATGCTTAAAAAGCACAGCTGCTAACTAAAAGATTAGTGGTTCGAACCACCAGTCACTCTGCAGGAGAAAGATGTGGCAGTCTGCTCTCATAAACATTAGAACCTTAGAAATCTATGGGGCAGTTCTTTTCTGTCATATAGTATCTCCATGAGTCAGAATTGACTCAATGGCAGTAGGTTTGTCTTGGTTTTTTTGTCTTGGTTTTTTGGAGTATCTTCTTTAACATCCTCCAGCCAGGCCAGGTTTCGAATAAGGTCCAAAATTTAACACTTATTCCCAACTTCTCCACAAGTTATTCTTTTTTCCTTTTCTAATTCACTGACCTATACTATCTGCATGGCTCACACTATTGCCCCCCTCCCTGAGTCCGACGTTGGAAACTGCACTCTTCACTCACCTTTTCTGGATAAGGCCTGCCCTGGTATTCTCTCTGATGGAAACCACTTCAAAAACCACTCATCCATCACATTGTGACTTTAGCAAGATTCTATTTGTTCAGGTCCCAATTGTCTTCTCCTAGACATTGATGAGCACAGTTATTTCCTCTCTCTGGACAGTAACATTTTAAGAGCCAATATTTTCCCCATAGAAAATTATAATTTCCAGAATCCTGCTTGAAATCCTTACACCCTGTGGTTTAATATAATGGAAAGTGGCCAGGCCTGCCAAACAAAGATAGTTCAGCTTCACCTCTAATTCTCTGATTGCTCTCAGATTCTATTTTAGGTGTCTATTTTCATCTTATCCTTTAAGATTAGTTCTCTCTTTTTGATTATTCATCTAAAGTCTGCGTTCCAGAGCCTGGAGCAGAGGAAAAAATAGTTTAGAAGTTAAATTTTATTTTTGTTAAAGGCAAGTTATCCAGGTATGAAAGCAGGCAAACTTTATTCCACAAGAAACCTGTTTGGAATCTTTTTTCTGCACTGATAACAACACATTGCTTTATTCTTAAATTATAAGCTCAAAAATACTTTTCCCATGAATTTCCATTTAATGCTAATATATAAAGGGATTAAAAAAACATATTATAGCATGCATATAAATAAATTGCACAGTAATCTTTTTTCTGTAATTGTAAATAATGAAGCACTAAAGTGCTCCGAAGTTTTCTGATTTTATCATTTTAACCCTTTGCCCTTATTTCTCTCCATTTTGAGGTCAAGTGTAGATTTTGCAAACAAATCAAATGACAAAGGGTAGACACTCAGCTCCTTTACTGAGGGACACACCAGTTATAAAGGAATTGGTGTTCTAATTCCCATGCATGTACCATGTGACTCCATCCACAACTGAATGGGCATCTGACACAAGGTACACAAAGTATTTTATGAAAATATTTTGAGCTTGTACTTATGGAAGAGAATAGAGCCTTCTCTGGGGAGCCGTGAGATATCAGGCCTGGGAACCTTGAGCAACTGTGCTGCCTCACCCCCTATGTAGATGTATGGTCCACTGTACAAGAGAAGACCAACATGAAGAGAGAAAGCAAAAGTTCAATTCCTTATTTCCCCTTCCCCCAGGACCCAGCTTTGTCTGTTCTTCTTGCTGTTACATTCCAAATAAAACCAAAAATACCAAACTCACTGACATCAAGTCAACTCCAATTCATAGCAACCTCCATTGTGTTGACAATTCTGTAAATCTTTACGGAAGTAGATCACTCCATCTTCCTTCCACAGAGCAACTGGTGGGTTTGAATCACTGATCTTTTGGTTAGCACCCAATGACTTTATCCATTATGCCACCAGAGCTCCAATGCTTATACATAGAAACCTTATTATAGTTCCAGTAAATTCCTATTTTTATGAATTAATTCATGTTATGTTTCTGTCATGAGTTCATGAGTATAAATCAGTACAACATACTTAACATAAAAAATTCACCCTTGAATAGATTGTGGATAATAATTGGAATTATATATACAAACCCAGGAAGTTCAAAGTGAAGGATCCCATAGCAACTGTACTCAAATATATGTCACATACCTGTTAAGAGAAACCTGGTGTCTGAGATATGACTAGGAAATTCAAAGAAATATCATTTTGAATTCTCTGACATGTAAATTCTTGACCACATTTTCAATTATGTATCACTAAAAATTATGAAGAATGGATTTTTAAAGCCTCTTTTTATAAAATTATTTCTAATTATATATCAATTATCTCTGCATCCATCATTATCTATTCAAAGAGATTTGCCTAGAATATTTACCTAACATCAACAGTGGTCTTTTTTTCTAGAGGACATATTATTACATGGTGTTTCATATTTTCCTAAATTGTTGTTGCTAGGTATCAAGTAGTTTACAACTCATAGCAACCTAATGTGAAACTGAACAAAACGTTGCTAGCTTTTGCACCATCCTCACAATTGTTGTTGTTTCAGCCCATTGTTGCAGCCACTGTGTCCATCTATCTCCTTGAAGGTCTTCCTCTTTTTCTCTGACCCTCTACTTTACCAAATATGATGTTCTTCCCCAGGCACTGGGCCCCCTGAAAACATGTCCAAAGTACTTGAGACAAAATTATGCCATACTCACCTCAAAGAAGCATTCTGAATGTAATCCTTCCAGAACAGATCTGCTTAGTTTTCTGCTAGTACATGGTACATTCAATATTCTTCACCAACACAATTCAAATCCATTCATTCTTCTCCGGTCTTCCTTTTTCACTGTCCAGTTTTCACATACCGATGAGATGATTGGAAACACCATGGGTTGGATCAGGTGCATCTTAGTCCTGAAAATGACAGCTTTACTTTTTAATACTTTAAAGAGGTCTCATGCAGCAGATTTCCCCAATGCATGTGTTGTTTGATTTCTTGACTGCTGTTTCTATGAGTGTTGGTTGCAGATCCAAGTAAAATGAAATCCCTGACAGCTTCAATCTTTTTTCCATCTATCCTGATGTTGCTTCCTGGTCCAGTTGTGAGGATTTTTGTTTTATGTTGATGTGTAATCCATACTGAAGGCTGTGGTCTTTGATCTTCATCAGTTAGGGCTTTTAAAGTCTTCTTCACTTTCAGCAAGCAAGGTTTTGTCATCTGCATATTGCAGGATGTTAATGAGTCTTCCTCTGATCCTGATGCTATATTCTCTTTCATATAATCCAGCTCCTCAGATTCCTTGCTCAGCATACAGATTGAATAAATACCCTAAGAGGATACAACCATGACATACACCTTTCCTGATTTTCAACTGCACAGTAATCCCTTGTGCTGTTGAACAACTGTCTTTTGGTCTAAATACAGGTTTCACACGAGCACAGTTTAGTGTTCTAGAATTCCCATTCTTCAAAATGTTATCAAAATTTGTTATGATCCACACAGTTGAAAGCCTTTGCATAATCAGAAAACATAAATAGTCATCTATCTGATATTCTCTGCTTTCAGCCAAGATCTATCTGACATCAGCAATGATATACTTCTTTCCAAGTCCTCCTCTGAATCAAGCTTGAATTTCTGGCAGTTCTCTGTTGCTGTCCTGTTGCAACTCTTTTTTGAATTATCTTTAGCAAAAGTTTACTTGTGTGTGATATTAATAATATTGTTTGCTAATTTCCACATTCTGTGGATTAACTTTCTTTGCAATGGGTACAGATATGGATCTCTCCCAGTCAGTTGGCCAGGTAGGTGCCTTACAAATTTCTTGGCATAGATAAGTGAGTATTTCCAGCATTCCACCCATTTGCTGAAACATCTCAAATGGTATTCCATTTGTTCCTAGAGCCTTGTTTTTCACAAATGCCTTTAGTGCTGCTTGGACTTCTTCCTTCAGTATCATTGGCTCTTGATCATTTGCTACCTTCAGAAATGGCTGAACAATGCCCACAATGACTCTGTGTATTCCTTCCATCTTCTTTTGATGTTTCTTGGACCCAGTATTTTGCCCATAAAATTCTTCAATATTGCAACTGAAAGATGAATATTTTCTTCAGTTCGTTCAGCTTGAGAAATGCCAAGTGTGTTCTTCTCTTTTAATTTTCTGACTCCAGGTCTTTAAACATTTCATTATAATACTTTACTTTGTCTCCTTGAGCTGCCCTTTGAAATCTTCTGTTCAGCTTTTTTATGTCATAATTTCTTCCATTTGATTGAGCTACTCTATGTTCAAGAGAAAGTTGCAGTCTCTTCTGACATCTCTTTTGACATTTCCCTTCATAGTCTTATGGAACTAAAATTCTCAACTCAAATAAATGGAAATAACTTACCAAACACAGTACTATGTGAATATTTAATTCACGGGAGAAAACCAGTCCAAAGAAAGACCTTGGACTATTCCCAAAAGGAACATGAAAGATTTAAAAAAAAAAAAAAAAAGTTTATAAAATTTTTACTTTTATTCTAGTGAAAGTCCATAATTTACTTTATAGTATATGATACTTCTGTTCAGTATATATCTACCCATTATTCCCTTAACATGCCAATCCCATCCCTAGAACTTTTGGTCATGCTCTTCCTTGATCCACTTTCTATCTTTTTGATTTGTATCTAGCCTTCAAGACTAAACAAAACTCAGAGACTTACAGTAACATGGCAGAACAGCCAGACAAGCTACACAGACCCTCTCCAAACAAGAATAGAGAAACCAATTGACACAGATACAGAAGATAATCCTGGAGCCCTGAGGTTTGAAAGGAAGGATGCAGCAGTGGATTAAATACCAAACTAGTAGAAGAACCTGAATGAAAACAGTAAGGAGAAAAACAAAGCTGTGGGCTATCAGCTATCCTGATGGCACAGACAGCTTGAATATTTCCAAGTGGTGTTAACACTTGAAAATTAACCTGAAAATCAGCCCTGCTCACCTTGCTGCATAGATTACTGCACAGGTGGCTGATGACTGAAAAAAAAAAAAGCAACAAAGGAGAAAAACTGAGCTGTGGACTTTCGGCTACCCAGAAAAACTGAAAAGAAAAAAACAAACTCACTGACATCAAGTCAGATCCTCCTTGAGTTTCTGAAGTGGAATCACTACGGAAGTAGATTGCTCAACCTTCCTTGTAAGAAGTGGCTGATGGATCTGAACCACCAGACTTCTGGTTAGCAGTCAAATGCCTTAGGCACTATGCCACTGAGAGAGAAGCAATTTTGAATGTTTACAAGCAGCAGCCATTTTGGATATTTATTTATTTTTTTTATTTTAAGATCTTGTTTTACATTCAAAGTCACACGTACATTTAGTTTCATTCCCCATTCGCCATGTCCAGCCCTAACCCAGTTTCCTCCCCTCCTTATCCTGCAACATTCCCCCTGTGCCCCAAATAATTATGCACTCCTGTTTGTCCTGCATTTACTCAGTTTGAATGTCGGTCCTTTGGTGTCCCACAGTTTATTGCTTTAGGGGATGTATTACCATTGAGTGTGTGGGTGCAGCATCCTGGGTTGAGTGGTCTGCATGTACATCTCACTAACCATTGGGCTGAGAGCCCACCCCTGGGGGTGAGTTTTATTCTAGGCGCTGAATGTATTTCAGGGCCATAGTGTTGGGAGTCCCACCAGACTTCATTTGACCAGTAATTCTGGTCATTATTGAGTTTATGGATTTTGTTCCACATTTCCCCCCCCACCACTCTATCCAGAGTCTCCAGATTTGATCCTTTCCTGAGTGGTTGGCATTGGTAGCTGGCCACCATCCAGTTCTTCTGGTCTCAGGAGCCATCGTGTCCTAGGGTTGATTGCTTCTAAATGCCCTTGTTGTGTGTGTGTGTGTGTGTGTGTGTGTTCTTCTTCACTTCCAATGCTAGGAGACCTTTAGCTGCATCCTAGATGGCTGCTTGAAAGCTTTTAAGACCCCAGTCGCTACTCACCAATGTAGGATGTGGAACAACGCTTTTATGTATTTTGTTGTGCCGATTGAGTCTGGTGTACCCCAGTACTATGGTCCTGAGGTAGTAGCTCTATTGGATCTCTCTCCCATAGTGTTGGGATGTCTGTGAGGGATTACTCTGTGTCTGTCTTCTATTGTTTCTGTAAGGACTGTGGGTATTTTGTAT
>NW_006921706.1:6919073-6927793 GCF_000298275.1 Orycteropus afer afer
AAGGAAGGTTGGGCAATCCTACTTCCGTAGTGATACTGCCTCGGAAACCCAAGGAGGGGTCGCTATGAGTCGGGGCCGACTTGACGGCACATAACAACAACAACAACAACAACATTATTGCTGGAGTGAGATGATATCTCATTGTTGTTTCGATTTTCATCTCTCTAATGATTAATGATCGTAAGCAATTTCTCATGTGTTTGTTGGCTGCTTATATATCTTCTTTGGTGAAGTGTCTGTTCCAGTCTTTTGCCCATTTGTGAATTAGGTTATTTGTCTTTTTGATGATGAGGTGTCGAAGTTTTCTGTAGATTTTGGAGATAAGTCCTTTGTCAGATATGCCATAGGCAAATATTTACTCCCAATCTGTAGGTTCTCTTTTTACCCTTTTGACGAAATCTTTCGATGAACATAAGAATTTAATTTTTAAAAGGTCCCAGTTATCTATCTTCTCTTCTATCTCCTGCGCATTCTGGGTTATGTTTGACAGTCTATTTACGTCGTAAATTAGGGCTCCTAGATTTACCCCTATTTTGTCTTTGATGAATTTTATAGTTTTGGGTTTTACATTCAAGTCTTTGATCCAGCTTGAGTTTGTTTTTCTGTATGGGGTGAGGCATGGGTCTTGTTTCATTTTTCTACAGGTGGATGTCCAGTTTTGCCAACACCATGTGTTAAAGAAGATATTCCTTCCCCATTTAATGGGCTTTGGGCCTTTGTCAAAGATCAGTTGTCCATAGACAACTAGGTCTATGTCTGAGCTTTCAATACTGTTCCATTGGTCTATCTGTCTATCATTGTACCAATACCATACTGTTTTGACTATTGTGGCTATATAGCAGTTCTTAAGATTTGAGAGTGTGAGACCTCCCCCTTTGTTTTTCCTCTTGAGAAGTGCTCTGCTTATTCTAGGTCTCTTTCCTTTCCATATGAAATTAGTAATTAGTTTTTCCATGTCCTTAAAAAATTTTGTTGAAATCTGGATCAGGATTGCATTAAATGTATAGATTGCTTTAGGTAGTATTGCATTTTCACAATGTTTAGTCTACCTATCCATGAACAAGGCAGGTTCTTCCATTTATGTAGTACCCTTGTTGTCTCTTGTAGCAGTGTTTATAGTTTTCTCTGTATAGGTCTTTTGTGTTGCTGGTGAGGTTTATTCCTAGTTATTTTATCTTTTTTGTAGCTATAGTGAATGGTATAGTTTCCCTTATTTCTTCATCAGAGGAGACCTTGCTGGTGTAGAGAAATCCAACTGATTTTTGGGTGTTGATCTTGTATCCTGCCACTTTGCTGCTCTCTATTAGGTCTAGTACTCTTTTTATTGAGTCCTTTGGGTTTTCTATGTACAGGATCATATCATCTGCAAATAGAGATAGTTTTAATTCCTCTTTGCCAGTATGTATGCCTTTTATTTCTCTTTCTTGCCTTATCGCCCTGGCCAGGACTTCCAATACAATGTTAAATAGAAGTGGTGACAGAGGACATCCCTGTCTGGTGCCCATTCATAAGGGGAATGTCTTAAGTCTTTCTCCATTAAAAACGATGTTGGCCGTTGGCTTTGCCTATATACCCTTTATTATGTTGAGGAATTTCCTTTCTATCCCTATTTTGCTGAGAGTTTTAAACAGGAATGGATGTTGGATTTTATCAAATGCCTTTTCTGCATCAATTGATATAATCATGTGATCCTTTTCCTTTGTTTTGTTTATGTGGTGGATTACATTGATTGATTTTCTGATGTTGAACCATCCTTGCAAACCTAGTATGAATCCCACTTGGCCCTGATGTATTAATTTTTTGATATGTTATTGGATTCTGTTGGCCAGGATTTTGTTAAAGATTTTTGCATCTATATTCATGAGTGATATTGGTCTGTAGTTTTCCTTTCTAGTGTTCTCTTTCCCTGGTTTTGGTATTAGTGTTATGCTTGCTTCATAAAATGAGTTTGGGAGTGCTCCATTTTTTCTGTGTTCTGGAATAGCTTGAGTAACATAGGTGTCAACTCTTCTCTGAATATTTGATAGCATTCTCCAGTGAAGCCATCAGGGCCAGGGCTTTTCTTTGCAGGAAGTTTTTTTATGATCTGTTCAATTTCTTCCCTTGTTATGGGTCTGTTCAAGTTTTCTATTTCAGAGTGGGATAATTTAGGTAGATCTTGTGATTCTAGAAACTTGTCCATCTCTTCTAGATTCTCATATCTATTGGTGTACAGTTTTTCATAATATTCTGTCATTATCTTTTTTATTTCAGTTGGTTCTGTTGTGATGACACCGTTTTCATTTACAATTCTTGTGATTTGGGTCTTCTCCTTCTTTTCTTTTGTTAGGTCCGCCAATGGCTCATCGATTTTATTAATCTTTTCAAAGAACCAGCTCTTTCTTTTGTTGATTTTCCCTATGGTTTTTTTTGTTTTGTTTTGTTTTGTTTTGTTTTGTTTCATTTATTTCTGCTCTGATCTTTATTATGTCCTTGCATCTAGATACTGTAGGACTCTTTTGTTGTTCTATTTCTAGTTGTTGGAGTTGGTAAGTTAGAGTGTTGATTTTGTTTCTTCTTTTTTGATGTATGCATTTATTGCTATAAACTGTCCTCTGAGAACTGCTTTTGCTGTGTCCCATAGGTTTTGGTAGGGTGTATCTTCATTCTCATTAGTTTCTAGGAATTTTTTTTATTTCAGTTTTTATATGTTCTGTAACCCAATAGTTTTTAAGCAGAGAGTTGTTCAGCTTCCATATATTTGATGTTTTTTCCTTGCTCTTCCTATTATTAATTTCTAGTTTTATAGCATTGTGGTCACAGAAGATGCTTTGCAGTATTTCAATGCTTTTGAATTTATTGAGGCTTGTTTCATGTCCTAGCATATGGTCTATTCTGGAGAAGGATCCACGTGCACTGAAAAAGAATGTGAATTGTGTTTTTGTTGGGTGAAGTGCTCTCTCTATATATATATGTCTATGAGTTCCAGTTGCTTGATTGTGTTGTTAAGTTCTTCTGTATCTTTGCTGAGCTTCTTTCCCATTGACCTGTTTCTCCTTGAAAGTGGTATGTTAAAATCCCCCACTATTAATGTAGAGTTGCCTATCATTCCTTTTAATTTAGTTAATATTTGCTTCAAGTATTTTGGAGCATTTTCATGGGTGTATAAATATTTATTATTGTAACCTCTTCTTTATCGATTCACCCTCCTTGTATCTTAAGATGTTTTTTCACCTTAATGTCTATTTTATCAGAAATCTTAATGGCTACCCCTGCCCTTTTTTGGTTTCCATTGGCTTGGTATATTCTTTTCCATCCTCTAACTCTTGATTTGTTTTCATCTTTGTGTCTAAGGTGTGTCTCTTGTAGGCAGCATATTGATGGGTCTTCTGTTCTTATCCAATCTGCCACTCTCTTTCTCTTGATAGGTTCATTTAGTCCATTCACATTGAGTGTAATTAGTGATAGGTATGAGTTGATTGGTGTCATTCTATTGTGGTTTTTTGTCATATCGTTGTTGATTCCTTGCTCTGTGTATATTTCTGTGCTGAGTTCAGTTTGTTGGCTAATGGTTTCTCCCTTTTCTTCTTTATAGTTGGTTTTGTGGTTATTAAGCCCATATGTTTTCCTTCCTTCTGGATTTGCTTAGAAGAATTGTTACTCTTCTCTGTGGTTACCTTGGTGTATATTCTTGTCTCTACATTTTTAGAATAGTGCATGCTGCAAAGACATTGTCGTGTTTTCCTCTCCATTTGAGGGTCTGTACCTAGAAGTATTATTCCCTCTGACAGGTTAGTTGCTGTTGTTGTGTGCTGCTTGAGTTCCTTGATTTTAAAGGTAGAATGTTTTATCGTCTTATTATAAGTATCTATTTCTGATTTGGTTTTAGAGTTGATGTCACATATCCTGGTTTTGCTGATCTCTGTTGTCTGTTCTCTATTGGTAGGGCTTCCTTAAGTATTTCTTGTAGGGTTGGTCTGTTTTTCACAAAGTCTCTTAATTTCTGTTTATCTGAGAATACCTTGATTTCGCCCTCATATTTGATGGATAATTTGGCTGGATATAGGATATTTGGTTGGAAGTTTTTTTTTTTCCTTCAGAGTTTTATACGTGCTGTCCCATTGCTTTCTTGCCTGCATGGTTTCTGCTGAGTAATCAGAACTCAGCCTAACTGTTTGATTATTATAAGTAATATTTCTTTTTTCCCAGGCAGCTCTCAAAATTTTTTCTTTGTCTTTGGTTTTGGAAAGTTTGATTATAATATGCCTCGGTGTTTTTCTTTTGAGATCTATCTTGTGTGGGGTTCTATGACCTTCTTGGACAAATATCTTTTCTTCCTTAATGATATGGGGGAAGTTTTCTGTTAGCAGGTCTTCCACAATTTTCTTGGTGGTCTTTTTTGCCTCTTCTTGTTCTGGAATTCCAATGAGTCTTATATTGTTTTGTTTCATGTCATCACATATAATTCTTAGGGTCTCTTCATTTCTCTTAAATCTTTGCTCTGAATTTTCTTCATACAGGCTAGTGTCCAGGGATTTGTCTTCTAGTTGGGATATGCATTCTTCAGCCGTTCTAATCTGCTCTTTTGAGCTTCTACTGTTTGTGTAGTGCTGCCATTTTGGTGTTCATGGTTTGCACTTCAACAGACATTTTCTGCATTTCTAACTGCTGTTTTTGTATGAGTTCTGATTGTACATTAATCCTAATATTCTGTTCCTCAATGATTTTCCTGAGTTCCTCCAGGAAGCTGTCTGTGTTCTCCTTGTTTCTGTTTGGGGTTTCCTTAGGCTCTTGTATAGGTCTATAAACATATCTTCTAAATTCCTTCTCAGATAATTCTATTGCCTCCTCTTCCTCCATGTATAATGAGACCTTTGTTTGTGGTTTTGCTTCTAATGCCTTGCCCTGTTTTTTTGTTTTATTTGAGGTTGCCTGTTGTTTCCTATACATTTTGAGGTTGTCTTTAACTCCTGGTTACATGTTGATTTGTTTTGTCTTGGTTTTATGGTTTAATATTTTGAAAAGGTGAAGCTGGTGTATTTTATTTTATTATTGATTCAGGTATGCTGAGTTGCTCTGCTGTTTGTTTTTTTTTTTGTGATGATGGAATCACTGTGTGGAATGTGCATATGTGTTTCTGTTTGTTGTAAAGAAGGTTTAGAGTTGGAACTGGGAGGTTTTATGGCAATTGGCTGAGTATGGTTTCTTCTATTGAATGAATGAAATTATTGGCAGAGAAGGTGGAAGCAGAAGAAGGAAAGCTTGATATTGCTAGGGTTGGTTTCTAGGGCTTTGTGATAACAACAACAACAACAACTGTTATTTACAAGCCTGTGGCTCAGTTTCAGGAAATATTCCTATTGTTAGGGAGTCGCCACTTTCCACCAGGCTCAGGCACACTCAAAGACCCCGCTTCCAAGGCCCCTCGGTGCCAAAAAGCTGATTCAAGGCAAATTCCCAGGACTGCACTCAGCCACAGATTCCTCTCTCTCCACTCCATCTGCCCACTGGCCCAATCCGCCCAGATCACGAATGGCTCGGGAGTTTGTCTGTGATACTGCCCACTTATGGCGCCAAAGATGTGAGCAATTTCAGCTGCGCTGGAGTCGGGAGAGTGCCTGCTAGTAATCTGTGGTCCTGATATCAATGACAAAGACAAGCACAGACCTCTCAATGTCTCCCAAGCTGCCCCAAGCCCACTCAGTGACCTGCTGAGGGAGGAAAGAGCTCACCCTCCTAAAGCACCAGTGAGCTCTCCGCTTGGGTTTCAGTGGTGCTGTGTGTGCCTGTTTGCACCTAGCTGGCCCAAGTTACTGATAAAATCAGTGTCAAAGGTCGATTCTTGGGGTGTTTGCTGGAATATTGGTGTCGTCACTGGTATGCTGATATAGAGTGTCTTCTTCCTTGGCTCATGGAGATCTCAGGTGGCTGCCCTCACCCGCTAGTCAGTGCCTGCCCCAGGGAAGTTTCCAATGGCCTCTCTCAGCTGCCTATCCATCCTCTGCCAGGTAGATCTTCCTTAAATACTCTCCCTGTGCCTTTCCTCTAATTCTGCCATTTTGTATTTGGTACACTCTGATTCAGTGAGCTGTTCAGAGCACCACAATCCCTAATTCAAACTGCCGTACCTAGTTTTTCAAGCACAAAGATGCTAGCGGGAAATAGCATGGTGATTACCAATAAGACTCCATTTTGAATCTTCATTTCAGATATTTAAAGTGACGGTATTCTCATTCAGATTCCAAAGGACCTAAGAATAGGCTCCACTTGCAAAAGAAAGCACAGATATATGGGAGGCTGATGACTGGAAAGAAGACAGGTGGTATGTGTATGAGTGCTGACAGCTAGCAAATAGAGGAGAACAGTACCCTGCTTACTCAGATACACCTAAACAAAACAAAACAAAAAAATGAAAATCCTGGGTGAATCACTCCAACATACAATTGCCAATTAAATATAAACACAAAAACATCAAAATTTCTTGGAGACAACAGACCATCACAGTCCACATAAAGAAGCAAGATCAACCAGGAAAAACAAGGGACCAGGATACAGACCCAGAACACATCCCTGAAGAAGAAACAGCATTGGAACACCCTGAAGAGGAATTCAAAAGAATTATATTTAGATACCTTCAATGGATTGAGAGGCAGATCAAGGAAAACACTGACAAAATTAAGGAAAACACAGAGTAAACCCTAGAATAATTTTGAAAGACAATAGAAACACAAAAAGAAAAATTATAAATGATACAAAATCTACAGACAGAAATCCAGAAGATTAGTAGTAAATTCTCAGAAATAGATATCACATTAAATGGGCAAAGGAGTAGAATAGAATCAATGAAAGACAGAATTGGTGAGATTGACAACAAATACCTCAATACTTCTTTGAAAAGGGATCAGTCAAAAAAAATAAAAAGAAAAATAAAAAGATCAAAACAAAATAAAGAAAGCCTAAGGTTCATGTGGTATACCATCAAAAGGAATAAGCTATGTACACTCAGAATTCCAGAACAGGAAGAGAAAAAGAAAACCACTGAGAAAATTGTGCAAAATTTGTTGGAAGAGAACTTCCCAGATATGATGAAAGAGGAGAATATATCCATTTAAGAAGTTCAACAAACTCCAAAAAAGATAGACCCCAAAAGAAAATCATCAAGACATATTATCATCAAAATCACCAAAACCAAAGACAAGGAAAGAATTCTGAAAGTGGCATGGGAAAAACAAAAACTCACCTACAAAAGGCAACCAATAAAACTAAGCTCTGGTTCCTCAGCAGAAACCATGCAGGTGAGAAGGCAATGGGATGGTATGTATAAAACCCTGAAAGAGAAAATTTTCCAAACAAGAGTTATATACCCAACAAAACTGTCCCTTGAATATGATGATGAAATTAGGACATTTCCAGATAAGTAGAAATTAAGACATTTGTTAAAACCAGACCAACCTTACAAGCGATGTTAAAGGGAATCATTTTGACAAAGAACCAATAACAGCAAACAACAACTGGCTATTAACACACATGATAACATAACCCAGAAACCAACCCAGTTATGGAAGTATCCAAAGTAAATAGGCCTACAAAATTGTAAACAGAGAACCAGAGACATCAAGCAGCAAATGAGGACAACTACAAACCAAAACGAGGGAAAAAATTGTGTAGTTACAGAATTTCTAAATGGTGAGGAAGTCAAGAGAGTTACAAGACAGAATAGACTGCTCTGAACTTAGGAAGAAAAATATAAATCACAGGATAACCTCAAAGAAAAATGATAAAACTTTACATCAAAATAAAAAAAGAGGACAAGCACAAATATTTAGCAAATACTAAAACAATAGCAATGAAGGAAGTGATGACATGATTCATAAACAAAACAAGCTAAGGACAGAAAATTATATGGAACAAAGAAATCAGTAACACCATTAAAAAAACACATAACCAAATGACAGCAACAAATTCATACTTGTCATTAATTACACTGAATGTCACTGGACTAAATGCACCACTCAAGAGATGGAGAATTGCAGAGTGGGTACAAAAATATAACCCATCAATATTCTGTCAACAAGAGACACAACTAAGAGACAAAAACAAAGACAAGTTAAAAATCAAAGGTTGGAAAAAGTTATATCAAACAAATGGCAACCAAAAAAGAGCACGACTGGCAATTTCTGATAAAATTGACTTTAAGTCAAAACTACTATAAGATAAAATGAAGGACATTATATAATGATTAAAGAATCAATTGAACAAGAGGACATAACAATAATAAATGTCTATTATTGTCTGTCCAGTAAAAGAGTCCCAAAATACATAAATCAGACTTTAACAGCACTGAAAAGACAAATAGAGGACTCCACAGAAATAGTAGGAGACTTTAAAACATCACTTTCAATCAAAGATAGAACAACTGGAAAGAAATGCAACAAACATGAAGAAGAACTAAACAATACAATCCACCAACTTGACCTTATAGACATCTACAGAGCACTTTACCCAACAACAGCACAATGCACATTCTTTCTCAAAGCACATGGAATATTCTCCAGGATAGACCATATGTTAGGCCACAAAGCAAGCCTTAATAAATTTAAAAACATTGAAATACTACAAAGCATCTTCTCAGATCACAATTCTATCAAATTTTGTTGTTGTTGTTGTTATGTGCCGTCGAGTCAGCCCCGACTCATAGCGACCCCTCCTTGGGTTTCCGAGGCAGTATCACTACGGAAGTA
>NW_006921706.1:6927908-6988770 GCF_000298275.1 Orycteropus afer afer
TAACACCCTCCTTGAAAATGACTGAGTAATAAAAGAAATGAAAAATAAAATTTAAAAATTCCTTGAGTCAAACAAGACTGAAAACACAACATACCAAAATTTCGGGGACACAGCAAAAGCAGTGATCAGAGGCCAAAATATAGCAATAAATACACACATCAAAAAAGAAGAAAGATCCAAAATCAACACCTTAAGGCAACATCTCCAACAATTAGAAAAAGAGCAGCAAGAAAAAAACCCTACAGTCTCAAGAACAAAAGAAATAATAAAGATTTGAGCAGAAATAAATGAAACAGAAAATAGAAAGACAAAAGAAAAAAATCAACAAGACTAGAAGTTGGTTTTTTGAAATGATTAATAAAATTGACAAATCACTGGGAAATTTAACAAAGGAAAAGCAGGAGAGAACACAAATAACATGAATCAGAAACAAATTGGGCAATGTTACAGCAGAACCAACAGAAATTAAAAGGATATTATCAGTATACATTGAAGACCAATACTCCAACAAATTTGAAAATCTAGAAGAAAAGGATTTTCTTTTGGTACCTAGAAGAAAAAGATTTCTAGAAACATACTACTTACCTAAACTAACACAGACTGAGGTGGAAATTTTGAACAGACTCATAACAAAAGAAAAGACTGAACAGGTCATTAAAATTTACCAACAAAAAAACCCTGGCCTAGATGGCTTCACTGGAGAAGTCTACCAAATGTTCAGAAAAGAACTGACACCAATCCTACTCAAACTATTCCAGAACATTGAAAAGGATGGAATCCTTCCAATTTCATTTCATGAAGAAGCAGAACCTTGATACCAAAACCAGGCAAAGACATCACTCAAAAGGAAAACTACAGACCAATATTCCTCACGAATATAGATGCAAAAATCTTCAACAAAATCCTAGCCAAGAGATTCCAACAACATATCAAATAAATAATACATTATGATTAAGTGGGGTTCAACATTAGAAAAACAATCAACATCCTCCATCACATAAATAAAACAAAGGAAAAGAACCATATAATCATATCAATTGATGCAGAAAAGGCATGTGAAAAATCAACACCCAATCCTGATTAAAAAAAAAAAAACTCCCAGAAAAATAAGAATAGAAGGGACATTCCTCAACATAATAAAGACCATATAGGCAAAACCAACAGCCAACATTATTTTCAATAGAGAGACATTGAAACCATTCCCCTTGCCAACAGGAACCAGACAAGGATGCCTTCTATCACCACTTCTATTCAACATTGTATTGGAAGTCCTGGTCAAGGCAATAAGGCAAGAAAGGGAAATCTAAGGCATCCAAATTAGTAAGGAAGAAGTAACACTATCCCTATTTGCTGATTATATGATCCTATACATAAAAACCCAAGAGATTCAGCAAAAAAACTGCTGGAACTAATTGAGACATTTAGCATAGTGTTGGGATACAAGCTCAACATACAAAAATTAGTTGAGCTCCTCTACATCAGCAAATAAATTGCTGAAAAGGAATAAGGAAATTCATTTATAATAGCTACCAAAAAATGAAACACTTGGGAATAAATCTCACTAGGGACACAAAAGATCTGTACAAAGAAAATTACAAAAGACTACCTCAAGAAACCATAAGAGATCTACATAAATGGAAAAACATACCATGCTCATGGATAAGAAGATTGAACATTGTGAAAATGTCAATACTACTCAAAGTAATCTATATATTCAATGAAATCCCAATCCAGATGCCATCAACATTCTTTAAGGGTATGCAAAAAACAAACACTAAATTTATATGGAAAGAAGAGAGACCTTGGATAAGCAAGGCACTATTGAAGAAGAACAAAGTAGGAAGTCTCACACTCCTGGATCTCAAAATGTACTATACAGTCACAGTAGTCAAAACTGCCTGGTATTGGTACAACAACAGACACATAGACCAGTGGAACAGAATTGAGAACTCAGAAATAGATCCATCAAACTATGATTGGCTGATTTTTGACAAAGAGCTAAAATCCATTACATGGGGAAGAGATAGTCTCATTAACAGATGGTGCTGGCAAAACTGAATTTCCATTTGCAGACAAATGAAACAAGATCTTTATCTCACACCATACATAAAACTAACTCCAGATGAATCAAAGACTTAAATGTGAAACCTAAAACTATAAAGTTCCTCAAAGAAAAACTAGGGGCAAATTCAACAGCCCTAATATATGGCATAAATAGACACTCAAGCATAACCCAAAATGCACAAACAGCAGAAGAGAAACTAGATCAATGGGACCTTCTAAAAATTAAATTTTTATGTGCTTCCAAAGACTTCTCCAAAAGAGTAAAAGTAGAACCTACAGATTGGGAAAATATATTTGGTAACAACATATCTGACAAGGGACTTATCTTTAAAATTTATAGAAGACTCCAACACCTCAACAACAAAAAGACAAGCAATCCAATTAAAAAATGGGCAGAAGACATGAATGGACACTTCACCAGAGAGGATAATCAGACAGCCAACAAACGCATGAAGAAGTCTTCACAATCATTAGCCGTTAGAGAGACACAAATCAAAACAACCGTGAGATACCATCGGGCTCCAGCACTAATAGCAAAGTTCAACAAGACAAAAAATAACAGATAATAAAAAATAACAGGTGAGGATGTGGAGAGATTGGGACTCTCATACACTGCTGGTGGGACTGTAAAATGGTACAACCATTTTGTACCAATTGTGGTATGGCAATTCCTTAAAGAGTTGGAAATAGAAATACCATTTGATCCAATAATCCCATTACTAGGTATATATCCTAAAGAAGTGAGAGCCAGGAAGAAAACAGATATACACACACCCATGTTCATCACAGCACTATTTACAATAGCAAAAAGATTAAAACAACCTAGGTGCCCATCAACAGAAGAATGGATAACCATACTATGGTACATACACACAACGGAATACGATGCAACCCTGTAGAATAATGTAGAGTCTGCAAAACACCTCATAACGTGGATAAACTTGGAGGACATTATGCTGAGTAAAGTAAGTCGATCACAGAAGGACAAACATAGTATTAGTTCATTATTGTAAAAAGTCAAGGAAATGTTTATATATGGAAGGAAACTTTCTTAGTTTGTTACCAAGAATGGGAGGGGAGGGGAGGAAACACTGCAAAAACAAAAAAATAAATTAAAAAAAAAAAGAAAAAGACTGAACAAAACTCATTTCTTCTTTGAAATCCTCTATGACCACCCCAATATTCAAGGACTTCATTTCCTTTCAAATCCTATTGTCTTTACTTACATACTAGCAATACAATTGGGCTCTGAGTACATGAAATGGGATTTTAAGTTTCTATGTGTCAATCTTCTCCCCTTTCACTCCTACCCTGTGGGGTACTAGTACTGTTTCCCAAGCTGTGTTTTATAAAGGAAATTTACATTTTTATCCAATCAGTAAAGACATGGTATTCCCATAATGGAATAATTATACTTGTTAGGTCACTATTTATCCACCTATATGTTGTTGTTATATTGTTAGCTGCTGTCGAGACAGCTGTGACTCATAGTGACCTTATGTACAACAGAACAAAACACTGCCCGGTCCTGTGCCAGCCTCATGATCCTTGCTAAACCTGAGCCCATCATTGCAGCCACTGTATCCATCCATCTTGTTGAGGGCCTTCCCCTTTGTCGTGGGTCCTCCACTTTACCAAGCATGATATCCTTCTTCAACGAATGGTTCCTTCTGATAATATGACCAAAGTAGGTGAGACAAAGTCTGGCCATTCTTGCTTCCAAGGAGCATTCCAGGTTCACTTCCTCCAGGATAGATTTGTTAGTTCATTTAGCAGTCTATGGTACCCTCAGTATCCTTCGCCAATATAACTCAAAAGCATCAATTCTTCTTTGGTCTTCCTAATTCATTCTCCAGCTCTCACATGCATAAGAGGTGATTTAAAATATCATGGCTTGGGTTCAAAACCAAACTCAGTGCCATCGAGTCGAACCCAACTCATAGCAACCCCTCCTTGAGTTTCCAAGGTGGTAGGTATCACTACGGAAGTACATTGCCCAACCTTCCTTCTGAGGAGTGGGTTTGAACCTCCAGCTTGGTTCAAAAAACATTTGACTGGTTAGCAGTCAAATGCCTTAGGCACTATGCTACCAGAGCTCCTATGGCTTGGATTAGGCGCACCTTAGTCTTTAAGGAGACATCTCCACCTATATATCAAATTGTATTCCAAATCCTTACATCATAAATTGTAAAGAGCAATATCCATCTAATACTGATCATAAAGCATTATACCAATTATTCCCATTAAAAATATTTGAGGAAGAGTCAATTTTGTGACTCTAGCCAAGAATCTACCTTGTCAGGTCAGGAACTAGCCATTTCCAAAGTTCAATAAAACCCTCCTAATAAAAACCTGGCACAACCATGACTTGCAAATTGGCATGAAAAAGACGATGAAAAGATTGCCAAGGCTGGCAGTCTGCCTTTCCTGCCCAATCCCTTAAGAAAGTAACACCAACCAATTGCAAAAGCTCCAACATATGTGCGGCATGCTCATCCTTTTTTCTTAAAGTACAAAAGAAGTTTCTTGAAATATAAACAATACAGCCAAAGCATTGTCACATTGCCAGATTGGGGGTGGGGATACAAAAGGATACACAAAACAGGAAGATTTACGCTTAGATATGAGACACCTGAATTCAAAGTTGGGGCACATCTTGGATTACTAACACTTAATTTCTCTACTAAACCTGACGGTTCCACCAGGATCCCTGGTTATAAGTTACCCATGGATGAACATATCAAGTTACAATGAGAGAACTGAGTTACTTTACAAGAAAGAGCGTTGTATAAAAGCCACAGTTAAAGACCACTAATGAAAGATCACGGCAGAAACACAAAAAAATCACATAAAGTTTCCACCCTCAGGCATCGTTAGTATGTCTCATTTGTACAACGTAAATAGAGCTGAGTACCTATCAGCAGGCTAGAATTGTTATAGAAAGACACCAATAAATAGAAAAAACATTCATCTTTCTTTATTTTAGAAACATAAAAGAAAGAGTCTTATTGAAGTAAAACAATCCAAATAAAGTATGTTGCCAGATGTTGTAAAAATAGCAGTTTAGAGAAATTCTCACAAATTACTGGCATTTACCAATGACGAGGGATCTATAAAAATACTCCGTAGACCTATTCTCTAGACTTTGAATACTTCTGGCATTCCTAATACAGAAAAGCAATCAAAATAATAGATGCTTGGGTGACACAAATGGTTCATGATTGGCTGCTAACCGAAAGGTTGGTGGCTTGAACCCAGCCAAAAACTCTGTGGAACAGTTCTACTCTGTTACACAGGAGGTCTCCATGAATTGAAATTGACTCAATGGCAATTGTTCTTTGTTGTTGTTTGTTCCTCACTCTAATCATACATAAATGGGGAAAAATAGTACCTGCTTCACAGACTTGTTATTAATATTCATTGTCTGAATACATCTAAAATACACAGGACAATCCCTCATGCAGAGTAAGCTTTGAAGAAAAGTTAGCTTAGTAATAGTTTCTGGGAACTGAGAGGCTTTAATGTATAAATTTCTTGTCTAAGAATGCACAGATAACTGTGTTCTAACAGCATGCCCTTAGCTCCTGGAAACTTGAACATATCTTTATATCTTCCCATCGCTGCACAAAGATCTTGCATCTGTATCATGTATCAGGAAAGAATATTTCCCCCCTTGCACCTCTCTCTGACCCCTTAAAGGAGATGAAGAGGGAAGGGCGTTGGACCACACTACTCATCCTACTATTTATCAGGTCTCAAGTTCTGACCATCTGGCAAATATCTGCATACCACTGTTGTTGCTGCACTTGTTACTCTGTGTTCCTCCTGGACATGCTCTTCTGCTTCATTGGCTGCTCCAAAGGCTGTTCCCTCCCCCAGAATGGGGAGTGAAGCATCCTTTATTAGGGTAGTACAAACCCCATTTATCACTAACTGTTGGGCCATATATTACCTAAAACCTCTGCAACTCCATCTCGTCACCTGTAAAATGTGGATTATTATAACAATGTTAGTTGTTGTTAGCTGCCATCAAGTCAATTCCAATTCATAGTGACCTGATGCACAACAGAAGAAAACACTGCCAAATCCTGTGCCATCCTCATAACTGTTACGATGTGCAAGCCCACTGTCACACCACTGAGTCTATCTGTCTTGTTGAGGGTCTTCTGCTCTTTTGTTGACCCTCTACTTTACCAAGCATGATATCATTCTTCAGGGAATGCTTCCTCCTGACAATATGGCCAAAGTATCAGAGACGAAGTCTTGCCATCCTGGCTTCTAAGGAGAATTCTAGCCGTACTTGTTCCAAAACAGATTTGTTTGTTCTTCTGGCAGTCCATGGAATATAGTATATTCAATATTCTTGGTCAACATCGAAATTCAAATGCATCAAATAATAATAATAGCAAACATACACTGAATTCTTAGAATGTGTTAGGAACTGACCTTATTGCATTTAAAATTCACACTATCATGACATCAGTATTATTATCAGTATTATTATTACACTCACTTTATATGCAAATAAAGAAACAGAAGCACAGAAAGGTCATGTAACATGTTCAAGGTCACATTGCTAGTAAATTGCAGAGCTTCAAACTCAGACACTCTGATTCCAGAGCTCATAAACCGCTACAAGATTCCTGGCACACAGTAAGTGCTCCATTAATGTCAAGTCTCTAACTACTCTGTGAAGTCCTAACAAATCCAGGGAGTGGAAAAAATTTAAAAGTCCATGCAGGAATCCTCATAATATCCTATAGGTAAGCTTATGCTTTAACAGATTCCTAAACATAAATGTCATATTCCTCATAGATTCAACCCTACTTATTTCTCCAGAGGCATTTCTCACAGTTTGTACCTGGTGGAGTAGTGCCTAAAGCACTCAACTGCTAACCAGAAGACTGGCGGTTCAAACCCACTAGCTACTTCTTGGAAGGCAGGTTGGGCAATCTACTTCCATAGTGATACTGCCTCAGAAACCCAAGGAAGGGTTGCTATGAGTCCGATCCGATTCAACGGCAGTGAGTTGTTGTTCATTATTGTCTTACTAACATGCTCTTCCAACACCATGACTGCCAAACTTTATCCCAGCCACATAAACTTCTCTCAATACCTTAAATGGATCTTGACCCCATCATCTTTCTTTCTTTTTGTATGTTTCTGTTTTTTGTTTTCCCCCCCTTTTTTGTCTTTTAATTCTGATTTGTGTGAACATTTACAAAGCAAATTGGCTTTCCATACAATTCATGCACATTTCATTTTGTGACCTTGACTGCAATACCTATAATGAAACAGCACTCTTTCTACTTCCTCCCTGTGTTTACCATTTCCCTTAATTCTTCTTTCCTATCTCCTCTTGCCTTTTGAACTTTATCCTTGGGAAAAAGCTACCCTTTTGATCCCTTATGATTGATTTTTCTAATGAGTACATACCTCCCTGGTGTTACTGTTCACTTTATAGGTTTATCTATTATTTGACTGCAAGTTGGGCCTTGGGGGTTCAGTTGCAAGCTTGAAGGGCCAAGCTCTAAGGGCTTGGTCCAGAGAGTCCACAAGCCTATATCTAACCAGTAAACCTGGTCTTTTAAAATGATTTGTTCCACATTTTTCTCCCACTCTATCCAGAACCTTCTATTGTGGTCCCTTTCAGAATAATGAACAGTGGTAGTTGAGCATATCTAGTTTTTCTGGTCTCAACGCCATGAAGGCTAGGGTTCACGTGGTCTGTTAGTCTTTGAACTAATTGATTCCTTGCATCTTTTCAACATCTTTCTATTATAGATCTTTTCAAATTGATGTTTTCTTTGCTTAAAGTACTTTTGGCCTAGCTCCACTTGTCTTGATTCATTATTACTTACATGGTCATTTCTCAGACAAGTGTCTCTTGACCCTTCCAGTTAAGTTATATGTTGCTGCTTTGTTCCCTAGCTCCCTACAACTCACTTTTATGACTCTTATCACACTGGGATGCAATGGTACACTTAATATCTATGTTTCCTTCCACATTCTAAGCTCTGCAAAGACTCCACCACACCATGTTTATCACTGTTCCCCTAATGCTTGATACGTACTATATGTCTTTAATTAATACCTATTAAAGAGAGGAACAAAAATACAAAATATATGTCTTCTCTTCTTTCATCCCAACCCCACTAAGGAAAATTTCAATAAACCTGGAGCATTCTAGAATTGTAAACAATAAATTGCTAGAATTGCATGTGGTGGAAGATGAATGTAATGGGTCCTTACTTGGTTCCTGAGCACAACTCCTTTCTCTGCTCAGGGATTTATCATTTCTCAGGGGTACAAATACATTTAGGAACCCCGGAGGACTGAATGGATTGTTAGATTTAAAAATAGCTTTTTAACTCCAAATATAAATAAAAATATTAGGAAAATAAGGACACTACATCTGTCAAGTGCCACGTGTTAAAATATATCACTGATAGTAGAGCTGAAGCATGAAGGGGAAAAGGTGCCCTAAATGCTCTGGAAAGAATTTAATTTGTTGAGAAGCCTAACAGGGCCCAGAGTCACACACAGCCACTTGTCTCCCTCCCCACAGGAATGAAAAAAAAGTGACCAACATAAGTCAGCCTGCATGAATAGAGCAGATTCAGCTTGGATGTCAGGGAACTTCACTCAAATGCCAATCACGAGAATTCTAAGCTATCCAGAGGTTTGGCTGGATCACTGCCCATCAGTACTATGACTGATATCTTTTTCTTCAGACATCGCAACATTCAAAAATAAAAGGAAAATATGTTCAGCTGCTGCCTCTTCAGCAGCTTTGCAATTTTCCAAGGATCAGCCCCTCTCCTATTCTCAGCTCCCTAATCTCCAAGCAAAGTAATAGCTTCTCCTTGCCTAGGGAAGCAGTCTTTGGTTAGTAATTCAAGAATTCTTCATTTCCTAATTTTTTTTCTGCCAGGTAAAAGTGGCTGTTGGTTAAATGCATGATCCTATGTGAAAACCTCTCTCTCTCCTCTTTCCCTCCCATCTTTCAAGGTGTTATAGACAGTGACAGTATAAGCTCTTAACAACAACAGTGTGTGATAATCTCCTCTATACTCCTAGAGCCTAAAGCATTTGACTGCTAACCAGAAGGGTGATAGTTCAAACCCACCAGCCACTCCTCAGAAGTATCAGAAGGAAGGTTGGGCAATCTACTTCGGAAACCCAAGGAGGGGTCACTATGAGTTGAATTGACTCAATGGCAGTGAGTGAGATACTCCATATTTTATCAGCACTATCTTTCACCCATATCCATTCTCTAGCAATGTTGGGGATCTTATGCACCTTCTTACTCTTCCCTGGCAGGTCATCAAGTCAAGTCCATACCTTCAAGTCGCCCTTTTTGTAGTGAAGGGGGCCACAGGGACTTGGCTTAATTTGTACTCCTTAATTAGGAAGCCACCACCCATTCTACACTTTTCTGTTCTTGAACAAAAGTACTGTTGAATGGAATAGACACTTCCCAGCTGTCTCTACTCTTTGATGGTAAAGACAAAACATAAGTCATTTTTACTATAAGGACTTTGCTTCCATAGTCTATGTATACTGAAGCCAGGGCCATTCAAAATCAAGAAATGCCTGACTCCCTTCTACCAAGTCCCTAAAGCTCCCAAGGGGTTTTGGCCTTTCCCTTGAGGGCTGGGCTTTCTCAACCTGAATGAGTCTTCTGGATTTCTAATAGTCTATGATCTGTCCTCTGCAAAACACACTAGATGCTCTTGCAAGCAGATGAAACAACAATGTGGACTAAAGGAAATTACCAAAACCAAATTAGGTTAGCAAAATGAAGTACATTATGAATTTTGAATCAGAAAATATGAATTCCATGAATTGACCCTTCCAGTTAAGTTAGATGTTGCTGCTTTGTTCCCTAGCTCCCTACAACTAACTTTTATGACTCTTATCACACTGGACTGCAATGGTATACCAACAGCCAACTTCCTAACTCTATCATGGATGAGTTATAATTTTAGGTACATCTTCTTGACTTCACTTAATTGCAATTTCCTTTCTGTCTTTTAGAGCAAGTATTTGGTTGGGCACTACTATTTGCCAAGGATTCTGTGGTAAAGAAATAGGAAGCGCGGGGTCGCTATGAGTCAGGGCTGACTCGACGGCACATAACAACAACAACAACAATGAAAAGAAAGAGGTGAAAAGAAAACCTAAATTCAAAGACCAACACAGCCATGTACAACCTTGCACTTCATCAAGTGACTCCCCTTAACTCTTCCAAATATGTGGTTCTAAGGTCATGCATAGCTTATCTCTGCCTATTTCTCCAGAATCTTCTAGCACCGATTGTCCAGTTCCTTGTCCTAGTACATCCATAACTTATTCCTTCCAGTTTTTCAAACAAATCATGAATTATCTTGACTCAGAGCTTTACTATATCTGGAATACTCTGCCTTACCTTCACCTACCACTTTTCTTCCCCTATATAGTTCCCTCAATCTTGTAAGTCTCACCTGAACCAGAGAAGACTTTCTTGACCTCATATTACTTTGGCTTCCCCCTGTTTTTTTGCTTTACTCTTCATAATAACTTGTACCTGAGTGTTAGTAGCAAACGTGACTCTTTTAACAATTTATCTGTTTTTCCCTTACTCAATGAAAACAGAGACTTTGTCTCCCCTGATCTCTGCTATGACCCAGTACCTATCTCATTGTCTGGCATATGTTAGATCTTCAATATATATTTATTAACTAACCCTATATCTGAGGAGCTCTGGTAGCATAGTGCCTAAGGTACTTGACTGCTAACCAGGAGGCTGGCGGTTCAAACCCACCAGCCACTCCTCGAAAGGGAGATGGGACAATCTACTTCCTTACTGATACTGCCTCGGAAACCCAAGGAGGGGCCACTATGAGTCAGGTCCGACTCGACGGCACATTACAACAACAACAACCCTGTATCTATAATATCTGCTCTAGTTTTAGAGAACTACACAAATAATATTTCGTGTATAATATACAGTTATAATATATTGTGTTCAAGCCATGGCTAGAACATAAGCCTTATAAGTTGGTGTCTGCACTCACATCAGGAATGTGGACCCTGTACAGATAGTCTCTGACCATTAACTTCTCTGTGGCAGATTGCCTTCCACATCCAGCCCTACAAAGGCTGGGATGACATCACTCTACCTGACAATGTCAAGTACATCGTTGACATGTAAGGTGGTCTGGGGGCTGGGATTTTGGTGGGATCATGTGTAACAAATATAATCACTTTGTAAACTGTAAATGTAAATCGCAAATTATTATTTAAAAAGAAAAATTTATGTCACTACTATTACCTATCTATGGTATGAATTCCAAAATGTCCAAACTATACCTAATCTCTACTTCTTAAAGCTATTATTGACCTAGTTCTCGTTATTATCACTTGGGACATGGCTGAGATGTAAAACCCTCCCGTGCTATATCTCTACTCCCATCAAGTTGATTCCAACTCATAGTGACCCTATAGGACAGAGTAGGACTGCCTCATAATGTTTCCAAGGTTGTAAATCTTTATAGAAGCAAACTACCTCATCTTTCTCCCACAGAGCACCTGGTGGTTTCCAATCACTGACCTTTTGGTTAGCAGCCAAATGCCTAACCACTGTGCCACCAGAGCTCTTTCTCTTGCTATAGGGGGTGTACAATATGAGAGAGGTACTAATATTAGAGTTTATTGCTGTATAACAAATTATCTCGAAACTTAGTGACTTTAAACAACTAAATTCACTGCTGTCAAGTTGACTCCAACTCACAGTGATCTTATGGGACAGAATTCTCCCATAGGATTTCCATAGCTGTAATCTTTGTGGAAGCAGACTGTCACATCTTTCCTCCACAGGGCAGCTGGTGGGTTTGAACCTCTGACCTTTTGATTAGCAGCCAAACACTTAACTGACTATGCACAAGCATTCCCTCACTTAAAACAAGAAGGAGTATTTATTTTCTCTCATAGTTATTGCGAGGCAGAAATTTGGGAGTTGCATGGCTTGGTGTTTCTGGATCAGGGTCTCTCATAAGTTTCATTCAGATGTTTGCTGGGACTTCTGTTATCCGAATTAGGGCTACAATATCCACTTCTAAGGTGTCTCACTCACATGGTTAAGATGGTGCTGGCAGGAGGCCTCAGCCCCTATCCACATGGGCCTCTCCACATGGGCCTCTCCATAGGGATATTTAACTATCCTTATGATATGGCTTCTGGCTTCTGACAGAGCAAGTGATTCAAGGAAACCAGATGAAGCCACAAAGCCCTCTAAAACCAATGCTTGCAAGTTGCACAGCATCACCCTTGTCGTACTCAATTGATCAATCAAACAAGCCCTGATTCAATGTGGGATGAGACTACACAATGACATGCATACCAGAAGGTGAAGAACATTGGGCACCACCAAAGCTGACTTCCACAGACAGTGTCTTTTTCTCTGTCCAGAGTGATTAGCCCAGTACTTCCTGAACAGTATGATCTCAAAAATAAAATATTAAAGTTCTCTATGATTCACAAGTTGTGTGATGACATCAAGAACATCACACATCAAGAAAGCAAAAGATCATTAAAAAGATAGGAAAGGAAGAGAAAAGCAAATTGGATGTCAAGAGACTCTGAAACTTGATCTTGAAAATAGTTAAAGCAAATGGAAGAAATGAGAAGTAAAAGAGCTGAACAGAAGATTTCAAAGGGCAGCATGAGAGAACAAAATAAAGTACTATAATGAAATGTGCAAAAACCTGGAGATGGAAAATCAAAGGAGAAGAATATGGTCAACAGTTATCAATCTTAAAGAACTGAAGAAAATTTCAAGCCTCAATTTGCAATATAGAAGGATTCTATGGGGAAAATACTGAATGATGAAGGAAGCATCAAAAGAAGGTAGAAGAAATACACATTGTCACTGTACCAAAAAGACTGGTTGATGCTCATTTCAGGAGGTATAATATGATCAAAACCAAGGAACAAGTCCAAGCTGCACTGAAGGAATTGCTGAGGAAAAAAAAAAAAAAAAAATCTTCCAGGAACTGACAGAATATGCATTGAGATGTTTCAACAAATGGATGCAGCACTAGAGGCACGCAGTTGTTTATACCAAGAAATTTACAAAACAGCTCCCTAACCAATTGAATGGAAGAGATCCATATTCATGCCCATTCCAAAGAAAGGTGATCCAACAGAATGTGGAAATTATCAAAGAAATATTAATATTACCTCAAGCAAAGCAAACTCACTTCCATTGAGTAGATTCCAACTTATTGTGACCCTCATTGGTTTTCCAAGGTAGTAAATATTTACGGAAATAAATTGTCTCATCTTCCTCCCATGGAGCAGCTGGTGGTTTTGAATCACCAACCTTCTGGTTAGCAGCCAAATGCCTTACCAACCATGAGAGCCTTATTAATATCACACACAAGTAAAATTTTGCTGAAGATAATTAAAAAATGGTTGCAGCAGTACGTTGATAGGAAACTGCCAGAAATTTAAGCCAGATTTAGAAGAGGACATGGAATGAGAGATATCATTGCTGACGTCAGATGGATCTTGGCTGAAAGCAAAGAATACCAGAAAGATATTTACTTATGTTTTATTGACTATGCAAAGGCATTCGACTGTGTGGATCATAACAAATTATGGATAACATTGCAAAGAGTGGGAATTCCAGAACACCTAATAGTGCTCACGAGGAACCTGTACAAAGACCAAGAGGTTGTAAATCAAGGGGGATACTTCACGGTTTAGAAAAAGGAAGGGTGTGCATCAGGGTTACTTCCTTTCACCATACTTACTCAATCTAAACAAACCAACCTATCTTGGAGGAAGTACAGTCAGAATGTTCTTTAGAAACAAGAATGGCCAGACATAGTCTCTCATACTTTGGTCATGTTGTTAGAAGGGAACAGTCCCTGGAGAAGGATATCATGTTGGGTAAAGTGACCCAAAGGGAAGACCCTCAACAAGATGGATTGACACAGTGGCTACAATGATGGGCTCAAGCATGGAAACACTGTGAATTTGGCACAGGACTGGGCAGTGTTTCCTTTGGTTGTACATGGGGTTACTGTAAGTCAGGGCCAACTCAACAGCACTAACAGCATGGTTCAAATGTTTTACACTCAGCTACTAACCTAAAGGTTAGCAGTTTGGACTCACTCAGGCAGACTGCAGAAGAAAGCCTTAGCGACCTACTTCTGTAAAAATTACAGCCAAGAAACCCTATGGAGCAGTTGTACTCTTCAGCATGTGGGATCATTAGGAATCAGAATGAACTCAACAGCAACAGGTTTTTTTCATTTGTTTGTTTTTATTTTTTTGTTTTGTTTTGTTTTCAATGGCTGGGATGATGGATGGATAGATGAAAGGATGGACAAAGGAATGAATCCTATAGAGTTTTTGATGCTAAGAACAGAAAAGTCAGAAAGAATACTTAAGCGGTTACTAATAGCACAAGCACATACTTCTCAATCATCATAAGTCTAAAAACAAACCCACTGTGACCGAGTTGATTTACGAAAGCAGAATGCCTCATCTTTCTCCCACAGGTGGCTGGTGTGTTCGAACTACCAACCATTTTGGCTAGTAGCTGAATGCTTTAACCATTGTGTACCAGAGCTCCTTCAATCACCATTTGTTGTTGTTGTTATGTGCCGTCGAGTCGGACCTGACTCATAGCGACCCCTCCTTGGGTTTCCAAGGCAATATCACTACAGAAGTAGATTGCCTCATTTTCCTTCCGAGGAGTGCCTGGTGGGTTTGAACCACCAGGCTTCTGGTTAGCAGTCAAGTGCCTTAGCCACTATGCTACCAGAGCACCCTTAATCATCATAGCAAAGATTATTGTTCCACTGGTTTGGGGAAAAGGCGAAAAAAAAGAAAATTTAATGATAGCGGGAGAAGACATGTGTCCCAAGTTTTTCTGGCACTAAACTCAGTCTTACTTTCTCTTAACCTTACAACATAGTTGAGAACAAAATGTTCTCAACATAGTTGAGAAAAAGTATCTATATGAACATTCATCTTTTATGTAAAATATTGAATGATGAGAGGCTTAGAAACTACCAGAGTGGGTTGTTTTGTTTTGTTTTTTGCAGTATCCTTGTTATTGAAATTTATAATTTAGGTACCCTCATGAATGTTATGCAGATACATTAAACAATACAGGAGGGATCTGAGCTTTTAGAAGTCTTGGACTAATATAAACATTACTATAATTATCATTTCAAAGTTTTAATAATAACATTATTTGCATTTTCTTTGACAATGTTTCTTAAAAGAACTTCTAAATGCTTGAGTAAATATTTGTAAATTATGACCGTGAAACAGTAATGGCCATTCAGAATAAGAAGGGAACACTGCAGACCAGAACTGATTACTTTAATATTCAAGCTGATTGGTTCATCCCAGACAGATAGCTATAATCTTATAGAGGTTTTTGATCTAAGGAACCCAAGAGTAGGGCAGTATTTCAAAGAACAAACACTATCCATACCCAGAGCAAGTCAGAAACCTGGAATTATCTTGCCCAGCTCCCTCTTGCTCTCCTCTCTTATCCAACCCATCATTATCTCCAAAATTCACCCTCCACTCTCTGCCACCACCACCCTGAACCATCACAAGGGCCCCACACAGATCTCCACACCCACTCTTTAATTGTTCCAATCCATACTCCCCTTAGCAACCATGCTGACCTTTTTAAAAATAAATATCTGATCACATCCCTGCTTAAAAATCTTCTATTGCTAGGAAACCTAGGGGAGAATGAGTTTATGTTAATTGGGGAGGAACACCTCGGAAAAAGAGGGTGAGAACAACTGCTCAACTCAATGTAATCCATGTCACTGAATTGTACATGTAGAAATTGTTGAATTGGTATATACTTTGCTGTGTATTTTCTCAACAAAAGAAGAGTAGAATTATTGAAAACACTACCAACTACAAAGCCTTAGTGTGAAATTTACATGAAAAATGCAAATAGTTGAGTAAATGCACCTAAGTGCTCAATAAATGACAAAACCTCAATATAAGGACAAAAACTAAGAGCATGTATCCAAGCTTAGGCTCTAACTTCATTAGCAAGTTACTATAAAGTGGTGGATCCTAATAGAAGAGAACCAAAAAAATCACTGAAAAAAAAATCTTCTATTGCTTTTCATATTTCAAATGTAAAGATAAAAATCATTAACATGGCCTACAAAGTCATGTATAATCTGGTTTCAATCTAACTTTCACACCTCACCTCAGAACAAGAGCCCCTTCCTCATACTGTGTCTTCTAGTCTTCTCTCAGTGCTACAATATCCAGCCTCTTACCACCGTGAGCTGACTTGTCTAGAATTCTCTCCTGATATCCTTTCACACTGAACTTCTGTTAAGGGTCATGGTATAATCTGGGAACACATAGAGGCAATGAATGGTTGAACAACATGAAGAACATATTGTCACTGGAGTGTACATGTGAAGAATGTTGAAATGTCAAATATTTTGTTATATATATATATATATATTTACCACAGTAAAAGAACTGTTTAAGTCACTTTGTTAAGGAAGCTCTATTCAAATCAAAGGAGCTCTAGTGGCATAGTAATTAAACCCTTTGGCTGCTAACCCAAAGATTGGCGGTTCAAACCCACCAGGTACTGTGCAGGAAACCCTATAGAGCAGTTCTATTCTGTCCTAAAAAGGTTACTATGAGTTATAATCAACTCAATGGCTGTGAGTTTTACTCAAACTAACTTAAAGATGGTTCTCCCTAATGTACACTTTATAGAACCATGTAGTGCCTTGATAAGTCTTGTAACTGATTTTTACTTCCTTGTGGGGCAATTTGGGTACTGGTGATCTCCACATTCTCACCACTACCATCCCAAGGGCAGAGACTGTGACTTTTTGTTCCAGTGCCCTGCACAGAGCTGAACACATAGCCTATACTTGCTAAGAAAGGATAGATTGAATTAATAATAAAGAATTTGAACGTACACCTACAATACAACTTACACTTTGCAAGAATTTGGTGCACTTACTTAAGAAAAGGGAGCTCTGGTAGCGTAGTGGCTAAGGCACTTGACTGCTAACCAGAAGGCTGGTGGTTCAAACCCACTAGGCACTCCTCAGAAGGAAGGTTGAGCAATCCTACTTCCGTAGTGATACTGCCTCGGAAACCCAAGGAGGGGTCGCTATGAGTCAGGGCTGACTCAACAGCACATAACAACAACAACAACACACTTAAGAAAAAGAAAGTAAAAAGTAAAAGCATAATGTCTCTCTTGATGAGTTGGTATATTATTATCAAATGGCTATCATGTAGAGATAGAAGCTATTTTGGACATTCAGGGGAGTAGGTATCTCTGTCTCCAGAGATTTTCACACATAGTAAACTCTGTCTAGATAAGCTTGACATGTAAGTTCATTGATGGCAGTCCTTTTTCATTTAGAAGTCTCTCAATCATTGAATAGATGAGGGAGGGAAGGGAAGAAAGAGGAATTATGGTGAAAATAAAATACCACAACAGAACAAAAAATAAATCCTCCGTATGGGTAAAATATTCTCTACTGCCCACAGATAAGTGATGACTAACTACCCTTCACCAAACACAAATCTAATCATTTAAAAAGAAAAAGCAGGAGAATAGCCTAGTTCCCCACTTTTTGATGGAATTGAAAAATAAAAAACATATATCCAGTGCTACCCAGAAATAAAGGAATATGTTACAGAAAACTACATAATAAGACCTACCCAGATCATTCAAATGGAATATATTCATACTAAAAATATGGAACTAACAGAACTTAAGTTCTTTCTGTAGAAAAGTTAGCAGCAGACGTTTGAGAATAGAGTGACAGGATTGACTAAAAGTACAAATAATTCTGTGTACTTCAACTGTTTCAGGAAGAAATTTTGTGCTTTCTATTCATTTTAGCAAATTCCAAACATGAGCTCCAAAATTTCTAATAGGACAGTCACATATAAAACAAAAGAATTTTAACGAGTTTTCTCCCAAAATACCCAGAGGTACAAATCCACATTAAGGATTAATGACCTGTCAGCTGGTACTTAAAGGAAAGAAGAGACATTTCAGTTGTAGAAATTTAAAAATAAAAGAGTCTGAAGTAAGAAAACTTATCATTTCTCCCTTTTGTGTCATGAAAAGAACCGAACTGACTTATTTGCTTTAAATTGACCAAAAGAAAAATGTATTAAATGGTTGGCCTTTTGAGCAAAAATTCATTCTGGGCAAAGTTTTATGACAAAATTAGAAAGCCTAGTCAGAAATACTCTTTTAGTCATTTAAATGATACAGCATTAACGTCAGTCAAACAAAGTATAAAAGGGAGAAGCTATTTACATTTCAAATTTAACAAAATGTCTCCAATGACTGCTGTAATATTGAAGGAGTGCCTCACACTCTTAACCAAGCATTTCTGGTGGTAGGTGCCATAAAATACTTGAATAGCTATTTCAAACCATCAATGCAATTTTATCCCTATTTTTTAACGTCTTATCTATTTCAGTAAAAGTTAATGCTCGGTTTCCTGATTCATTTACACTTGACGCATGGCCATGCCAGAGAAGCTCTGTTTGAGGTACAGCAGTGCGATGAATCTCTTTTTTCCCCTTTGAATCGAGAAGTGATATTATGACAGCAGGAGACAGAATCCAAAGGCTGAAAAGATCAAGTTGAATTTGAAACTCAGAACCTTCAGTGTTTAAATAGATTCCAAATTTGGAAGCTTGCATTCTCCCAGCCCCAGAGTATTTCCAATACAAAGACACCAGGAAAACAACCATGCAAGAGTCCTGTGATCGTCAGAGTCAGGCAGTATTCGGTCTTCTTTATTGGGGGAAGCATTTATAGAAAGACATTCACTGATTCCATCTTTTTCCTTCAGAAAGAGACAATCTCAGTTGACAGGACTGAGCAGCATTAACCTGAGTCTATACTTGTTCCGTGAAATCATACATGAGATGGGAGAAAATAAAATCATCTCATTTTGCCTACAAGATGTAAACTAAATCTGGATATCTGAATAATTCTTTTTAACGTTTCCCATAGCTACTCAGTTTCACAGAGAAATAGAAGGTACTTGGGGGGAAAGAGTCCACTGCATCCTGATTTTAAATAGGTGCCATGTACCAGAATAGCTGTTTTTACAGTATTTTTGCTCTTCTACTCCTGCTCTGAGCCAGGAACAGTTATAGGGCACATCATTAAACAAGAAGGTCCTAGAAACATCTTAAATCCTCAATAAATTTTTATCGCACTCACAGTTCTATATACCACCGGAGTACATATTAAAAGGTTTCCATGACATAGAGTTGACCTAGCACTTTTTACCTTCAAGGTGTTTTATGCAGTCACTGACAGAAGTGTGTAAAAATCAATTTATGGTCAATAAGGTAAATGTCAATGATATCTTTGAACATGATGAGCAATGGCATAGTTTATTTCCAGACATTCAAATTTTGACAGCTCATGGCCTTAAATATTATTTGGGCATAATCTAAAAGTTCAGAGATATTTTAATAACCTATAATTAACTGGAAGAAAGTTCTAAAGCCATGGCATTCTCCTGCCCTGAGGCCTTGCATGGCTCACAACTACCTGCAGGAGGAAGGCTCATAGCATTCATTTGGCATTTAAGATCTTTCATAATCTGGCTCTAATCCATCCTTTGTTAACCTAATTTCACTCTACTCCATCTCTCTTGCTCTATGTTCCAAACAGATCCCACTATTCCCTCTTGCTGACTACATGCTACACTTCCTTACTGCTGCCCTACAATTCTCCCCTTTCAGGCTCTCTGTCTGTTGATTCTTCAAGTATAAACTGGGACGATCTATTCAGAAGGCAGTTTGATAGTATGTATCAAGACTATTAATGTTGTTTTATACCTTTAACCTAATAATTGTACTTCCAGAGCTATATTTTTTTGTATATAATGGCATGTTTTTATAATAGTAACAACAATAACAAACAAACGAACACCTGAGGTTCCTAAATGTTTAAAGTTAGAAGATTATATCAAAACTTATCATTCATCCATATGATGGATTGCTGTCTAGCTGTTTCTGTGATGTTAATGGAGAGTTTAATGGTGAAAGCAAACGTTTAGGATGTTTGTTAAGTGATGAGGGAAAATTAGGTATATAGAATATGATCTTACTTACGTAAAAAAATCACAGAAAAAGATGGAAAGAAAGTTTATTAAAATAATACATATATCCAGGTTTTGAGATATAGGGTCATTTTTTTTCTAGTTTTATAAACTCTTCTGTGCTTTATAAAATACCTGCATATATTGCTTTAATAATCAGAAAAAACAACACACTCAAAAGGTTTTTAAGATTTAAGTATTTTAAGAAGATACTCAAATGCTACCCTCTGTGAAGCTTTCTCCAGTGACTCTTGATGGAATTAATCCCTTATTTCTCTGTGGTCTCATAATACTTTACTTCCAATTATTTTTTAATCTCATTTTCTGCCTGACATATTTGTTGAATTTAATTGAAAAAAAGACCTGATATAGACTTAAAAAAAAAATTCTAAGAATAGATCCATTTGAAGAAGATGCTTTCTGTTTAGATTAGATGTTACCTGCACTACAGTCTTATTTTCAACTTATTTCCTGTTCAGTATAAGCACATCTGCTTAATATCAGAGTCTCCTTCAAAAGCAAGCATCAAGCCTATCTTTGTAGCTCTACATCTGCAGTTTGTTTGATAACTTATGCCTTAATTATAGGCTGTCTTCCCACTAAATGCCACATTAAGATTGTGGAACAAGGTATTAAAATGTATGTAAGGGTTGAAAATAAGTCAGTAATTTTATCATAAGCATAGGTAGGAACAAATCATGAAATAATCCTCCTGGAAAGGTTGTTTTTTTTTTTTTTTTCAATTTTTTCCCCTCCAAATTGGATAGGTGTTTGTATGAATTAATGTTATTAATTTCTACATAATGTTTTGCAAAATTCTGAGTTTAGCCTTTAACCATTAATATTTGCTATAATTAAGGCATTGGAGGGAGTTGTCAGATAAAATACAGGACATCTAGTTAAATCTGAATTTCAGACAAATAGTTCTTTTAGCGTTAAAATAATACTGAAAAAAAATTAGTCATGTTTATCTGAAATTCAAATTTAACTGGATTTACTAAATCTGGCAACTTGGGTTGGGAGAGTTGGTTACATATTGAGAGATTTCATTATCTGGCTAAAAATCCCCTCTAACCTACCCCTGGGCAGCATTTCATCTCATCACAGCAGACAGTAACTTCAGATAGCTGAATTCTTCATATCCTTCCAAAAGAAGGGTGAAAATAATCCACCAATATTGATGCCAATGAATCAACAGGACTCTCTAACTTCTCCAAATTCCAGACCCTGACTTCCTGCCAAATTTATAAGGGAGAATTACACACAAATTACCAAGCTCTTTTGTGCTTTACAGTTTTATTTTACTTAGTTATATACAGAGGATGTGGCCTTTACAGACTCAAAAATTTTTTCGTACTATTTCATGATCATTAGGCAAACCAATTCTGATTAGTCCTGGTCCTTTTATAGAAGAACAGTAGAGAGGAGCACATCTAGCGTTTGTCATTGGCGCCTCTGCTTTAACTTTAAGATAACTATTTTCTTTAGGCTTTCCTTTTTATGGATTTTCTTCTATCACCTTTAGGCTGCTTAAAAGCAGCATGTTCAAACTTTCACTCATGTGTTTAGAAATCAAGTGGGAATCCTGTGAAAATGCAGATTCTGATTCTGTGGGTGGTGTGGAGGGTTTTCAAGAATTCCCCTTTCTAACAAGTTCCCTGGTGTGGCTGATGCTGCTGTTCTGGGAGCCATACTTTGAGGCTCTAGGTTATTTGTACAAACTTCCAACAAGACTTGCTTCCACTTCATTAATGTGTCACACGTTAAAGTGTAGGGTTAAAAAGAAAAAAAAAAAAAACAGACTCCATTTGTGTACCGAATTAACAAGCTATGACTCATCCAGTCTACCCATAAAAAAGGGAGCTCTGGTAGTGTAGTGCCTAAGGCACTTGACTAATAACCAGAAGGTTGGCGGTTCAAACCCACCAGCCACTCCTTGGAAGGAAGGTTGGGCAATCTACTTCCGTAGTGATACTGCCTCGGAAACCCAAGGAGGGGTCGCTATGAGTCGGAGCTGACTTGACGACACATAACAACAACCACCACATCCATAAAAAGCTGGAAATAGAAGTACCATATGATCTGACAATCCCATTACCAGGTATATATCCTAGAGAAATAAGAGCTGTGGCACAAATAGAACATGCACACCCATGTTTATCACAGCACTATTCACAATAGCAAAAAGATGGAAATAATCTTAATGCTCATCAATGAAGAAACGGGTCAACAAAATTATGGTACATACACGCAATGGAATACTATACAGCATTAAAGAACAGTGATGAATCTGCAAGACATCACATAACACAGATGAATTTAGAGAACATCATGCTGAGTGAAGTTAATCTACAAAAGGACAAATACTGTATTGAGGCAACTATTTTAAAAAGTCAGGAAAAGGGTTTAAAAAAAAAAGAACATTCCTCAATGGTTACCAAAGATGGGTGGGAATGGGAGGGTAAACCACTAAGTAGAGGGTAACCAAAAACCCAAACTCACTGCCACCAAGTCATTTTCCAACTCACAATGATCCCTCCTTGGGGTCCGAAGCAGTAACACTGTGGAAGTAGATTGCACAATCTTCCTTCCAAGGAGTGGCTGGTGGGTTTGAACCACTAGCCTTCTGGTGTCAAATGCCTTAGGCACTATACCACCAGAGACATACTATTAACTTGAGTGAAGGAAATACATAAATAAGTTAAAAAAAAAAAAAAAAAACCTTATTGCAGTCAAGTAGATTCAACTCATAGTGACCCCTCCTTGGGATTCAGAGGCGGTATCTCTAATGAAGTAGATTGCCCAGTCTTCCTTCCGAGGAGTGGCTGGTGGCTTTGAACTGCCAACCTTCTGGTTAACAGTCAAATGGCTTAGGCACTACACCACCAGAAATCCTAACCCAAGTCCATGATTCAGAGGGTTCTCACAGAGGTATGCATTTGTGGGAGGAGGGAGATTTGCTGCTTATGCAAACATTTGGAAAACTCTGGTCCTACCCCTTCACTCTCTCGCCCAACACCCAAGAAAACCCAAGGACAAGTGGCACTGGTTGGGAGATGCAGGGCCAAATAAGTAAATAAATAAACCATCCAATCTACACTGGAAGTGTCATGGCCTATTCCTTCCTCTGCAACCCTTGGACCGTATCTTAAACTCTAACCCTAGTCTACTTCTTTTTGCTCCTGAAATTTTTCTTTCCCATTTCTGGGGCTTTGTACTTTCCAGACTCTTTGTCTAAAATGTTCTAAGTCATCTTCTTCGCCTGAGTGACCCCCTCTTCCTGGTCAAGCCAAAATGTCACACTTCCTCTGAGAACCCTTCCATAACACCTCAGCAGCAATCTCCAGCCCCTAAGACAATTATCTGAGCCTTTCACAGTCAAGTGTCTACACACATTACATGTACATGTTCTGATGACAATAATATACAGGGTTTATTATGAACTGAGTACCATGTATTTTATTACTATTTTTTTCCATTCTGCAGACCTTGACACTAAGGGGCCTTTGCTCAAGTGATGTATTTATTTCTAACAGCAACAGTTTTCAAGCCCAGATCTTCTGGTATCAGAGTCTATCCTCTTTACCTCCATAGCCCACTGCCTCTGTGATTTTATCTCACTTCAGTTATCAGGTTGAATCATATGAAATTGCTAATATTTGACTGTTTTATACTTCCAATCCAGCAATTTCTTAAAATTCAACTGTGGTAGTTCAGTTTGTGTGTCAACTTGGCTAGGCCTGGTTGAGTGGCTGGGCAGCTGGTGGTAGTTATTCCCCATGATGAGACAGGCAATCAGCTCCATGGTGGGATCTATCAAAAGTGAGTAGCTGCCTTTGGGATATGGTCTGCTTACTGTATATAAGGAGAAGCCTTGGGAATGGTTTCTAGCCTATGACATGCTTGGACCCTGCATGTAGCTGTGTCATTGCTCAGCAGCCTGCTATGCTCTGCCTACTTTGGCACTTACAATGGGCTTAAGTTAATGGCCTGCTATGTGGTTTGGTAACATCAGGACTGTACCTTTTTACTTGTCAACCTTGGGGCTTCTCAGTCTCAGCAGCCAGCAGCTATCTGAGTGAAGAAAAGCCTCTAGCTCCAGTGGGCTGGGAGCAGGAGGCGGATCTGGACCCCAAGGTTGAGGGGCTTTCACCCAGCCCCTAGAGCCTGGCACTTTGAACTTGAACTTAAAGCCTCCAAATTATAAGAATAAACTCCTGTTTGTTAAGGCCATCCCATTTTGTGGTATGTTCTTGTCAGAGTGGCACTAGGTAACCGGAACACCAACTTTTTCAAAAGGTCAGAAACCATCCAGGGCAGGGGCCATGTCTTTGTCTTCATAAGATCCTCTGGATTCAGAACAGGTCCTGGCACATAACTGGGACTCAGCTGATCTTTGTAAATATCATTTAATACTCAGCTCATGTTCAATTTTCCTTGATGGTCTAAAAATGTCTTCTTACACTTGATATGTCTGAATTAGCCTCCTAACAATGACTATACATTGCATCTGGTTGTTATGTGTGTTTATTTCAATCTATAATGTCCTCCCCACTCCTTTTTGCCCCATGCCACATATTTGTTGAAGAATTGGTAGCTAGGTCTAGAGGCTTAATTAGATTCAGGTTCAATGATTTTTGGCAAAAACTTTCATAGATAGTGATTGGTGCTGTGTATGTCTTGTGGCATCAATCAGGACACATATAATGCCTGGTGGACCCACATTTAGTGGGGTTAAGACTGATCAATGATTTCCATTAATTATTCTGTAGTCCAACAAACTTTTATTTAAACAGTTCTACAAGCCAATGATGTCTATTGCCAAGGCCAATATTTTCAAGGTTTTAAAAGGATGACTTTTTTCCTAATTCTGTGATTGTTTTTGCATTTATTATTGGGATTGTTATTGGGTTGTTCAGTAATAGATCAGAGTACAAACACAAATGAGTCAGATGCTGAATTCTGTACTGGCTTAGACACATAGAGAAGTCGAAACCATAGAAATTATTTTTCCACATCAGGAAAAATAAAAAGCCTCCAATAAACTAGAGTTGACATAGACCTCAAGTACCAGCAGGGTATTTTGTTCTGCACAGAAAAATTTGGCACAGATTCAATCAACCACTTGTCCTATTAAAACTACGATTTTGCTAAGGATGTAAACTTTCTTTTAAGTTATGGAAGAGATATCTGATAGCCTGCTGTTTGACCAAAATATCAAATTTGGAGAGCTATACACAGAGATAAGAGAAAAAAATATTAGAACCATAGTTATGAGGTCATTTTGTGAAGTGAAACTTAAATAAATATTCTCTCTGTTGCATTAACATAACTTACTTTACAAAACAAGCCTTTTCTTTTTGGATCTATGTGATAAGCTGCTTTGCTAGGCATTCTAACAGTTTTGTTACATACTATGGTCTTAGAAATTCAAACCTGTTTTAAAGTTGTATTTTCCAAAACTTTGGTAAAATACAGCAGAGAGCCAAAAGGCAACATCAGCTTATTCCATAAAATATGTGTTGGCAGTACCAAAACATACTGATGAAACCCCGAGCTCTTTAATCAGATTTAGATAGCAAACTTTGAATCTAAGTTTCAATTTTTTTTCTCTGTTGTTTTATACTATCTTGACGTTTTGGGTTTTAAAAATCCATCTAAAACATTTGCACAGAGGGACAGAACGTTAGATTCATTTAAAAAAAAAGAAAAGAAAAGCCAAACTATCAGGGGGAAAATTCAAGCTAATGAAAGTACATTATTAGTTCTTGTTTACCTATTCATTGGCAAAGGAAATTGGGTCCCGAGGAGAAAAATACAAGGGAAAATTTTAAATTCACAAAGCATTTGAGGAAATGAAAGTCAGGCATCTTGGTTCAGGATCAGTTAGTTATAGATGATAGAGGTTTCTGCCATCCACAGGACATTTCTTGTTTCTACACAATCTGCCCTGCTCTCTTCACCTGTATTGAAAAACCTCATGATGAGTATCAATGTTAAAATCATATGTTTTACCCTTCCTTAGAAGGAAACTACCTCACTCTGCCATTCAGCAGACTTCACTCCTAGTTTCCACATTCACTTTGATTATCTGTTCTGGGACAAATTCTTTCTTACAAATATGAATAAATGAGGCTAGACTTAGACCAGAAAGTATAAGGCCACTCTCAGCTAAAACTATCTACAATTTAGCTAAATGCTTAAAAAAAATTACACTATTGAAATTAGTCCAGTGAAATCATGCCCTAAGCAATAATGAAGTACCATATGTTCTCCTCTTACTAAACTCTTTTTAAATCATTATGAACATCATATTCCACCTAGTTTCACTATCAGAAAGCTAACCTCAGACAGCAGTAGATATGGTCTACTTAAGAGAAATGTATAGGCTTCAGTTCAATGCTAGTGAACATTCAAGACAAAAAAGAATAACAGAGTTCAAAAATATTTTATAAGAACTACAGTGTTTCAATATTTTGTTTCATATTTCCAAACTTTACCTTTGGTTTAAGAGTAATAGCTTCAAAATATAACACAGATATAAACACTCTAGTCCAAAATAAAATAAAGTTTGCCATACTAAAACTCTCCCTCTTTCATATTTAAATATCTGCATGGCTCCTAGTGGTCCTAGAGAAATAACCTGATTCTAAAGATGCATATCAGATACCCAAGCATAAGTCATTGCAGGCCCTGCCCACAGCCTCTCCCCCAGGGGAATGTTCTGTTCCTAATTCCAATGCACAGTGTTTACTCTAAGACCCCTGCCATAGATGATTTGACCAATGTTCGAACACTAGCAAAGGCAACTCATCCAAGTTTAGCAGTTGACCTATAAAAAGACCTGTTTTTTAAAAAAATAAATTCATAAATAAAACTGAACAGGGCTTCTCAGAGAATCCCACTACCATCAAGTCAATTCTGACTCACAGCAACACTTTAGGACAGAGTAGAACTGCCCTGTAGGATTTCCAAGGCTGTAAATCTTTACGAAAGCTGACTATCTCAACTTTCTTCCATGTAGCAACTAGTGAGTTTGAACTGCCAACCTTTATTAGCAGCTGGATGTTTTAACCATTATGCTACCAGAGCTCCTCTATCAGGGAATAGTTTCTGGGAAAAAAAAGACAAAAGGCTTTTGCCAGTTAGTTGAGAGAACTAAGGTCATATTTAGAGTTGGGCCCATAAGACTCAGTCAAGCTGAAATTGTTAGAGATTAGAAGTAAACAGTTAAATAAAATATCAGTGAGTAGAGAGAATTTCATGGCAGTACAGAGAAAAGCAAAGTTTCTATGAGAGATGCCAAAAAAGTAGCCAGTCACTGGAGAAGCACAGATCCTTCATAATATTCCCACTGAAATTCCAGGCCATATGTATCCTTTTACTGAAAATAACCTGTCTAAGTGATGAGTCTCTTGGAACCAAAGTTAAGTACAAGGTTTATTTCAAAAACAATTTCATGGTTATAAAAAAGAGGACATCACAGTGCAGTCACATAGAGAAGTTTTCAAAAGTTCCATTTGGACTGTGCCTGAGTCATCATCAGGTGAAGAGACAGTAAAAATGAACTTGAGATATTAAAGCTCTTTAGCTGAGGCCTCCATGGGGATTCAGAAAACACAATGCTGAACTTCCTTGGAAACCAAACTGGACAAGAAAGAAGCATTAACAAGAGGATGCTGTCAATAACAGAAGCCATCCCTGGCATCATTCCACCTAGCTAAGAGGTGTCAATGTGGCCAAAGCTCATGAAAATTCCAAAGGAAAACATCAGCATTTTAAGACACACGAGGGATTCTCCATCCTTTAATCTAAAGGGAGTTAGACTATAGTGAGATCTGTGGGAGAAGAATGAACCAAAAGAACAGTTTTGTTACATATTTTGTGATCCCACAATTCTTCAGTCTATGGTCTTAGAAATTCAAACTTCTTTTAAAGTTGTATTTTCCAAAACTTTGGTAAAATACAGCAGTGAGCCAAAAGACAGCATCAGCTTATTCCATAAGATATGTGTTGGTGGTACCAAACCATACTGATGAAACCCCGAGCTCTTTACTCAGATTTAGATAGCAAACTTTGAATCTAAGTTTCAATTTTTTTCTCTGTTGTTTAATGCTTTCCCTGATGTTTTGGGTTTTAAAAATGCAAGATTCTATATAGTATACACACATACACACACACACACACACAAAGATGAGTACAGAGACAAACTCTTTCCAGCCATTTTCCTGGGAAATACTCTTGAGAGAGAAGATATGGACACTGTAATGAAAGCAAAAGCACAGTTGGCTTGCTTTGTCAGGCACAACCCTTGGTGACAGTGGGCTGCAATCTATCCCTCTTCACTCTCTAGGTTTCTGAGAAAGACTCTGAAAACTGCGAGAAAAATCATGAGGAAGAATACACTGGCACATATTTGCTTTGAGGTGCCATTTTATAAGCCAGAGCTGGCCAGGCTGGAAAGAGTTCTCAACAAAAGTTTTCTATTTTATCTCTACTGCTTTTTCTGATCCAGAGTTTAAGGGGACTCTTGAATTTCACCTTCTGAGAGACAATGTCCAACAAATAAAAGGAGATTCAACAGAATGAGTGCCCATGCCTTCCAGAACTGGCAGCTGAAGTGTCAAGTAAACAAAGAACAAAATATTCCTATGCTTCCTGCTTCTTCATTTATTTCTGGTAAAGACTGTTTCAAACTCTGGTTTCTAAAGAGCACAGAGCACACATGTTGTCTAAGCCTGGACAGTACTCTTTCTAATCCTAAGAAGCAATGAAGTAGCTCTATCTAGCAAGATTAGGAAAGAAAATGGGGCACACTTCATCTGGATTGAGTTCTGAAATAAAAGAAAAATATTCTTCCTTAATTAATTGTCAGGAGCTCTGGTGGTGTAGTGCCTAAGCCATTTGACTGCTAACCAGAAGGCTGGCGGTTCAAACCCACCAGCCACTCCTCGGAAAGAAGGTTGGGCAATCCACTTCCATAGTGATACTGCCTCAGAAACCCAAGGAGGGGTCGCTATGAGTTGGATTCAACTCCATGGCCGTGAGTAATTAATTGCCAGTCAGCAAGGCATTCAGGTGATGTTCATCCTTCTTGATTTTCTCTTCCCATCAGGAATTTGGAGTAAATGCTCATTCCAGTGGGGAAGCTACTGTGTTTACTAACTGACATGGCAGCCATGATTCCTTGATTTTGAGATGTGCCATCAACTAGGTGATGCCAGCTTCCCTTCCAGATGGCTTGTTAAGCACTCACACCTGACAGCCAGCACAGCTTCTGGCAGCAGTTGGGAAGAACTCAGCAATGTCATATTCCGAGGAGAAAGCCAGCAAAATCACATCTTCTGTACAGACATCTTCAAGCACCAGAGGAGTTCTATTTTATTAACAGAACCACTTAGAATAAGCATGAAATTAATTTATTGCTACACTGGTTTAAAATATTTACTTTTTTTATTTTTGCAATTGGCTTGAATCTGTCTTGCTACAGGAGATTAGGATGGAGAGCAGACAATGAACAAAAAAGACTACACAGCCTCATCAGAGCAAGTGCTTGGCAAGGTTACTGGTTGTCCTGCCTAAGGATGAACAGCTAGACACAAAGCATGAGCTAAATCTATAAAATTTGTGCTCTGGATGCAACAGAAGGATGGAAGCCTCTTAAATCCATACAATGGAACTAAGATGTTCATGTCCCCTGCCCTTTGTACATATTCTACTCTGTCCAAATTCCAACTGGCAATGAGCAGTTCTGGCATTGGCTAACTGAAGAAGCATCATTTATTCATTTGTTTTGTGGCTGTTGGTTTTGCTCTTTTAAACTTAATGGTCCATCAATTTTTAACTAAACTCTCTCCCGGGTTTATAGTTTGGGCAAGCCAGTTAACTGAATTAGCAGCATTCCTTAGGAATTTCTGTATGCATTACTGTGAGAACATGGCCTTGAAAGCCCGGTAAAAAGATATAGCAAGTACTAGTAAAATTTGTCTCAACATATGAAAAGAAAGAATTTCCAAGTGGGTGATTCCTTCCCTTCTCCCAACCAAAATCACCCCAAGGCAGTTTTGTATCTCTTGAAAATCTCCAGCAATATTTTTCCTTTACCCAGCCCTATACTAACGATATCTCAAAGTTTTTCATGCCTTACTGCTTATAGTCTGAAAGTGCTTCCTAGAATCCCATCTAAATCAATTTGGCTTTTATTATATTATCAATTAAAATGTTGAAACCACTATATTATACTTTCATAAGTTTGACTTTGTGGTTTCCAGACTGTACATCAACCCCTTCAGCCATTCTAGGAGCTAATTAACCAAATGCGTCACCATCAAGTCATTTCCATCTCACAGCAACCCCATCGTGTGTGTCAGAGGAGAACTGTGCTCCACAGGTTTTCAAGGGCTGATTTTTTGGAAGCAGATTGTCAGACCTTTCTTCTGATGTGTTTCTGGATGGACTGAAACCTCCAACCTTTAGGTTAGCAGTTGAGTGTGTTAAATGTTTGCACAACCCAGGGACTCCTAGGAATTAAGTTGTTGTTGTTGTTGTTGTTATGTGCCGTCGAGAGGAATTAAGTAGGAGCATATATATATATATATATATATATATATATATATATATATATATATATATTGAATGACTGAACCCCTCTCAAAGAGCTCTGCAAATTAAGACACAAAGACTAAACATAACCCACATAAAATAAGACTGATTTTGCAGAGATATAGTTTCTTTCCTATTTAACACATAATATTTTCTTCTCTTCTCCTAACTAAGCAGTGCCATAGACTAAGAAAGCAGAGAAATAGTCCAAGGATCATGTAAAATATGATAGAGAATCAGTTCCATTTTGACCTTTGGAAGCTTGACTAATCCTATTATAGATTCAGAAATCAATGTTTTATCTTGCTTATAAAATTAGAAGATTTAATTCAACTAAAACGCCAAGCTAGATGTATGCTGGCTGGTTAGGATTCATAACTTGGTTAAGTATCTTGTGGAATCATTTCTAAAGCATGATGCAGGAACTGTTTTCTCATTTGTAAAGTATATTTTCTGGTTACAGGGGTAATATATGTCATTTTTAAAATTGGGAAAGGCAGAATAGAAAATAAATCATCCATATTATCACTATCCAGATATAGCTAGAGGTACAGTTTTCCAGTCTTTTTGAATGTGTGCATATGCAAATATATACTTTTAAACCAAATTGGTATCAAACTAGAGTTACCATATTTGTACATCATGAGTCTTCCTAATTACATTAAATTCTAATATTATTCTACTAGAATAATATTAGTTTTAAAATTTCCAGTTAACATTTCTCAAGAGCCCAACATATATTATCCACTAAAGAATAGCTGTAAAAATAAAAAAATAACTTCTTAGCCACAGCCAACCACTGTGAGAGAGCAAGTTTCTGGGCTCTTGGCTTGGGACCATGGTCTTGGGGAGCATCAAGCTCAATCTGGCATACATACTAAACAAAAACATCGTCCAACATCCTATTTTGATGAGTAGCAATTGGGATCTTAAAAGCTTGCAAACAGCCATCTAAGATACAATTGGTCTCTCTTCATCCAGACCAAAGAAGAATGAAGAAAACAAAAGACACATGGAAGAAATTAGTCCAAGAGACTAGTGGACCATGTGAACTTCAGCCCTCATGACTCTGAGACCAGAAGAACTAGATGGTGCCCAGCTACCACTGTCAATCACTCAGAAAGGGATCAGTGTAGAAGATCCTGATAGAATGGGATAAAAATGTGGAAAACTCAAAAATCATGAAAAGATTGGGTTTACTGATCTCACAGAGAGTGATGAAACCCCCAAGACTATGGCCACTAGTCACCCTTCGGGCCTGGAATTGAAGTCACTCACATGACTAAGCCAAACGATAGACATGCATATAGGGTGAACATTTACACCATGTAGGTACACTATTTAGAACAATCAACCATGGCAGATCAGAAGGGCAGTATTTGCACAGGGAGACAGCTCAGAGGCCAGGAATGCATGGGAAAGAAGGACACAGGGAAAAAGTAGCCACAGGGAAGAAATGGGAAGACGATTATTGCATTGTGGGGACTGCAATCAATGTCATGAAATAATGTGTATGAACTATCTTATGGACAATGCATTTGCTTTGTAAGCTTTTACCCAGATCACAATTTAAAAAAAAAAAAAAAACAACTTCAAAAATTGATGCCTTATGGGGGGGGCAACCTCATAATTTTACTGTAACCTCAAGTTGAATCTGAAGTAATATAGGCAAAGGGAAGTAAGCTTATCAATTTCAGAGAATGAATCAACCCTCTAAAATCACGAATTTAAGAGACCCCAATTTGTGGCACATCTTCGTTGCTGGAGTGTTTCTGTTCGTACTACTCATCTGCCTAGAATAGACGTTCAGCACCCAGGCCTAGCTGAATGATAGAGATTTTTAAGGTCGCATATCCTCCATCTGGCTTTCCCAAACGCTCTAATCTTTTCTTAGAAAAGCTCCTGTATCTCTTCTGAGGTAGCTGAAGTAGTGATTAGAAATATGAAATTGATTTTGAGCAAGTTATTTAAACTTTCTGTGCCTCAACTTCTTCATCTGCCAAACTGCCATAAATATCATCTCTTCCTCATAGAACTGTTATGAGGATCATACGTCAATATATGTCAAGGACTTCGAAGTGTGCCTTGAACACTGTAAGTAATCAGTAATGCTAAGTGTTACTATCTGTGACTCTCTTTTGGAGACTTAATGTATATTGCTTGTTCTTTTGTTTCTTGTCCCACCACCACCATTGCACCACCACCACTAGAGTTCTTTATTCTTATGCATACATGTGTTATAGACTTTTTTAATGTGTCTGCCCTCTAGTTAATAGTTTACCCTCTCTTCCCCTCCCACCCCTGATAACCATCAAAGACTATTTCTTTTTGTGTGAAATCCATTTCTTGACTTTTCACAATGTTTGTCCTTTTGTGATTAACTAATTTCCCTCAGCATAAGGTGCTCTAGGTTCATCCATGTTAAGGGATGTTTCACAGATTCATCATTGTTCTACAATATTGTATAGTATTGCATTGTATGTTTGTACCATAGTTTGTTAATCCATTCCTATGTTCATAGGAACTTAGATTGTTACCATCTTTTTTCTATCATGAATAGTGCTGCAATGAACATGGGTGTGCATCTATCTGTTCATGTCATGCTTTTTATTTCTCTAGGATATATACAGGGAGCTCTGGTGGCATAGTGTCTCAGGCATTTGACTGCCAACCAGAAGGCTGGAAGTTCAAACCCACCAGCCGCTCCTCTGAAGGAAGATTGGGCAAACTACTTCCATAGTGATACCACTTTGGAAACCCAAGAAGGGTCTCTATGAGTCAGATCTGATGTGATGGCAGTGAGTTTAGTTTGGTTTGCGGATATATACCTAGTAGTGGGATTGCTGGATCATATAGTATTTCTAATTCCAGCTTTTTAAAGATGCACCATACCATTTTGTGTTCATTTCTTGGCAATTTTTTTCTCTCATTTTTTGTACCTTTATTTTTTTCCCACAAGTCTATATTTATTTGTTGTTCTTTGAATACCTTAATATGTCCTTGCTTGGTGTTCTACATTTCCTTTACTTCCTGATGAGAATTCATGGATCTTTACAAAACCTATTATATCTTCAAATAGTCTAAGATTTTTTTAAAATACATTTTACTGAAATATAATTTATATACAGTGAAATACACAAGACTAAAGTGACATGGGTCAATTTTTTTTTTTTTTTTTTTGGCAGTGTTCCCTCCCCTCCACTCCCACCCCTGGTAACCAACAAAGAAAGTTTCCTTCCATATATAAATGTTTCCTTGAATTTTTACATAACAGACTAATACAACATTTGTCCTACTATGATTGATTTACTTCACTCAGCATAATGTCCTCCAAGTTCCTCCCCATTATGCAATGTTTTGCCAATTCTATGTTATTCTTTATGGTTGCATAGTATTCCATTGTGTGTATGTACCATAGTTTGGTTATCCGTTTTTCTGTTGATGGGCACGTAGGTTATTTCCATCTTTTTGCTATTATAAATAGTGCTGCAATGAACATGTGTGTGCATATATCTGTTTTTTTCCTGACTCTCACTTCTTTAGGATATATATCTAATAATGCGATTTCTGGGTCAAATGGTATTTCTAATTTCAGCTTTTTAAGGATCACCAAACTGTTTTCCACAATGGTTGTATCATTTTACAATCCCACCAGCAGTGCATGAGAGTCCCAATCTCTCCACATCCTCACCAGCATTTGCTATTTTATGTCTCGTTGAAATTTGCCGTTACTGCTGGGGTGAGATGGTATCTCATGGTTGTTTTTGATTTGCAGATTTTTTACTGTTAGCCTGGAGTTAGAAAGTAGTCCAGCAAAAAGAAAAAGTCAGTCTCAAAAGATTTCATGTGTAATTTGTCCTGCCAACAGACTCCCTTCACCTGTGACTCAACCCATTTCATAATCATGTTCATTTGTTTTCACCCTTGGCCTGAACGTCTCCAGGCACAGAAGACCTATCTTTCAGGTGGCTGCTGAGTCAAAAATAAAACCTAGTGTTCTATTCCCCAGTACACTATTCTAATTACTGAAAACATCTCAGAGGAGTGAGGAGAAAGAGTCACACAGTTTTCCCTGATCTCCACAACTAACCGTATATGACAAGGTAAGGAGGCCCTACCATGCACCCAAGGGCAATTTCCTATGCAGCTAGCTCAGCAGTTGTGAATGGTTCACCCTCACCAACCAAATCTCCTTGCTAGAATCATTTTTCTCTTTTAGAGCCTCAAAATTCCAAAGCACAAGGAAACATCGAGTTACAAGTATCAGAGCCCAGCTGAGTCCCTGTGTGTGCATCTGTGTATCCAACGGGGAGAGTATATAGGATTCCCGTAGTTATAATTGGTGCTGGTGCCCTTCGGCTTAGAATTGCATTACTTGAAAAGCAGAGGGGTTGCTGTTATACTTATGATCGTTAATATTTCAATCCAGAGGGGCCTGTTTCTTAAACCTTAGGAGAGGTTACAGAGGTTAGCATGGTGAAACACAGCCAAAATGCCATAACCTGCAGCCAGATGTGTTATGAATAACAATTCATAGAAAAAATGGGAGGGGGGCGGATAAAGAGAACACACTTCTAGTGTTAAAAACCTTAGCAAATTGAGGTTTTGTTTAAGTACGTGGGAGCTACATCCCAAAGAAAAGTCCCCTGACCTAAGCAGCTTGCTGAAAGTGGTTGCACATAATTCAACAACTCGGCCAGGAAAGTTACACACAAAAGGTTGAGAAAAGCTCATCTAATAGATCAACTAATGGCCTGGAAGGAATTTATAGAATCAGACATTTCATCCCAGACTCCTCTCCTTCTCTGCCTTCCCTTGACATTCCCTCAGGGCTCCATTGCCTTAGAAACTGAATTAACTTACACACTGCAGAAAGGGTAATAAATACTTGCCAGCAACCTACCATTGGAGGGCGCAACAGAAATAATGTGGATTCCAATAAGTGGCTGCTTCTGAAACGAGGGCATCACTGTGACCACACAGTATACTCCCTTGTAGTATATCACATCAAACACAGTTATAAAGATCAGACCACCTTTTTCGAGAATTAGAGTGTGCTCTTTAAATAGTCAATGTTCAGCTTCTCTGGTCTTCAAATGTCAGCAGTCTTTGAGCCAAGGAGTAAAGTGGGTATGTGACTATCTTTAGTTTCATAAAATGAGAATGTTGGGCCGGAAAAAATCAAACTTCATAATTTGTAATCTTTTGATAATGCTAGACTTCTACATAGGCTATTATTTCTTTTTTATGACCTGACTATACTATGTATATTAAAGTTGAAAGGATATTCAAGATGTTCATAAATGATTTATATTAATCATTCAAGTAGAATCTTGATTTGTAGCTAAATCAAATAAAAAGGAGTCCTTCTTTGTTTTCTTAATAAATAATGAGTGCCTAGAATAATGATGGCAAATGCATGGCTCTCCCAATTCCATTTTTCCCTCCCTGCTTTACTGCATTGGGCAAATCTGCTGCAAAAGACCTCTTTAAAGTTTTAAAAAGGAAAGGTGACATTTTGATAACTGAGGTACATCTGACCCAAGCCATAGTCTTTTCAATAGCTTCATATGTATGCAAAAACTGGACAATGAAAAAGGAAGACAGAAGAAGAAATGATGTGTTCCAACTGTTGTACTGGTGAAGACTATTAAATATGCTATGGACTGCTAGAAGAACTAACAAATCAATCTTAGAAGAAAAACAGCCAAATGTCCTGAGAAGAGAGGATGGTGAGACTTGGCTTGCTTACTCTGGGCAAGTCATCACAAAAGACTGATCGCTAGAAAAGGACATCATGGTTGGTAAAGTGGAGAGTCAGTGAGAACAAGGAAAACCCTCAATGAGATAGATGGACACATTGATAGATAGAGAGATAGCTGAAATGATGGACTCAAACAGCAACTATCATGAAGATGGCACGAGACCAGGCAATGTTTTGTTCTGTTATACGTAAGGTTGCCATGAATCATAGCTGACTCTACAGCAACTATCAAATCCATGGCAGACATCAATCATCAATCCTAGTAATCTTTCAGAGCAGCCTAGCTGGGATTTCAGAAAACCAATGCATCCAGCAAACCACTCCAAATGGATCCGAGTTGGCAAGCAAATTGAGACTTAGCCCAGTATGTCAAGCCTATGTCAAATTGGTAGCAAGATGATAGCTCATTCTGTATTCAGTGAAATATTTTAATTTATGTGGCTCAGATTCATGTCTCTGTAGAGACTACTTGTAAAAGGAATTTGAGATAATTTGCAGACCTAAATAGATAGGGGCTCTACTTGGCTCTGCTCAGGCACCAGACCCAGCCCAAATTTTCTGTGAGCACTGAAAGGATTAAGGCCGTCTCCCAGAGGAGAAAACCACATGCACCACTGGATTTGACTGGTAAATGTTTTAAGGAACTTGGTTAAGAGACAAAAATGAGAGGGGAAGGCCCTCAACAAGATGGATTGACACAGTGGCTGCAACGATGGGCTCATGTATAGCAAGGATTGTGAGGCTGGCACAGGACCAGGCAGTGTTTCATTCTGTTGTACATAAGGTTGCTATGAGTTAGAGCCGAGTCAACAGCAGGTAACAACAAGAAGCATAAAGCAACAAGGATGTGTGAAGGAATTAGGGAAGAAATGGAAACCAAAAGTATTTTTATTTTTATTGAATTTTAGGGTCCAACATAATGGGTTTATCTAGTTTTTATGAATTTTAATGAAACTACCTAACACAAATGCAAGGTTTGTAAATAAAGATCTCTTAAGACACATGGAAGACAACAGAACAAAGAAAAAAAAATTTTAATCAAATGAATATTTTTTTATACTCAGACTGATGTTCCAAAATTAGATCCTAATATTAATGTGTTAGGAGCTCTGGTAGCATAGTGCCTAAGGCACTTGACTGCTCACCAGAAGGCTGGTGGTTCAAACCCACCAGCCACTCCTCGGAAGGAAGGTTGGGCAATCCTACTTCCCTAGTGATACTGCCTCGGAAACCCAAGGAGGGGTCCCTATGAGTCGGGGCCGACTCGACGGCAAACAACAACAACAACAACAACAATTAATGTGTTATCAATATTCCAATTTTTTTCTTTTTCCTGCAGCTCATTATACCTCCAAAAACAAAATAAAACAGAAAATACAACAGCAAAATAGAGAATCAACAAAAAGGATGGCAGTTATCTCTGAAACACTTAAGAGAAAAAACAAGCAAAAAAACTAGGCAGTTCAATCGATTCTATCTATAAAACAACTTGAATTTTGCTGTAGACTGATGAAACTTAATTCAGAAAAAAAAAGGAGTGTAAAATAGTTATTACTTATCAGTAACAGTCACTTGAAAGGAAAGGGTTAGATTCTAAGGTGACTTGGACATATGAGATGTTAAGAACCTAGCTCAGTATGGAGCCATATTCAAAGTGTAAAAGAGGTGAATCTACATGTAAACAAAGGCCTAGGTCTCCAAGAACAAGGAGACCTCAAGAGAACAAACAGGAAGCACTATTAACAGTATCATTTTAAATCATAACCAAGTTTTGTTAAATGAGACAATGTGATTGTTTCCCCGTCCCCTAGACATTACTAAAGATAAAATTGAAAGCCCATCTCATCCTTAACTTTTTTATTAACCTTCTCTCCCAAACCTCAGCTGCTGTACCGATCCAAGTCTAGCAGAATGTCCGTGTGGTCACTTGAAAACAACCCTTGGGAAGAATTACCAATTCTATCTCCTTTACTTACAGGAGTTCTCACCTCCCACAAAGAAAAGTTAACGTTTGCTCTTAAAGAAAACACAGGCAAAATTCTGCCTCATGAAAGTGGATAATAAAGGAACCGATTCAAAACCCAAGTAATTATAAGAACTTAATATCAAACTGTTGCTCGGATGTAAATTTCAAATGAAAGTCTCACCCAGGATTTATTAAGAAAATATCAAATTAGAGAGAACAAAGCATCAATTTTAATAACAAACATTTGTAGGTGTTTGAAACACTTTGAGTCTATATCTTAATGATAAGACTGAGGGGGAGAGAGAGGGTTAATGGTCTACACTGAAGAGATTAAGTGCATTTAAACCTAGGGATAGATTGAGAAAAACTGATCAGAAAGTGAAGAGGCAATTGCCTGGATTGATTTTCTGTATCCCCTCACTTGGTACTAAATCTACAGAATGCCTTTGCACAAGGAGGGAAATGTGGGGCCTAGCATGCTACTGAATACTGAGAAGTGAGCAGGGCAGCTTATGTAGTTGCATGTAAGCGATTTGCTCTATGGATTTCTATGGGGATTTGTCCTGCTTTTGCAGGATGGCAGCTACCTGAGAAGGAAATGTTTTTACTGCACTTGTTCTGTGCAACACTCAAAACACCATTAAAGGAAATAACATTGGATGAAAACCTATTACTGCCAGGTACATTACATGCAGTATATTATTTTGTCCTTGCAACTCTTAAAGGTGGTTGTCATTAGCCCTATTCTACAAACCAGGAAACCAGGTTCTGAGGAGGGGGCAGTCAGTAGTAACTTACTCAAGATTATAAAAATTGCAAAGGAATGGCTGGGATTTTAAACAAGGTTTTCTCAGGCCCCAGAGTAGGTATGCTACTGAGGGTACTATGCCTGCCTCCTTCTGATGGTTTTAAAGGAAGGAGTTAACCTATCGTGTTGCAAGATGTTTGATAGTAAGCCTGCCTTAGGCAGAGGGGAACTAATTTCATGCTTCTAACACGTTTAGGGATATAGCCTTTTAAGAATCTGGTAAGAGCAAAGACACACACACACAAACAATCCTGTGTAATAAAAATCACCAAAGTTTAACGTGCCCCAAATGCGGGTTCCTTACCCCCAGACAAGTGACTTCTGGTATTTCTAGTGTCTCTGTGCTGCATTTCAATGCATCACTCTATAGTCATTGAACTGGGAACAGTAGAAAAGAGTGTGAGGTCCTGGGTCAAGCTGCATGGAATCACACCCTGCCTTTACCATTTAATAGTGTGACCTCAAGCAAGTTACTTTACCTCCATGTATCTCAACTTCTTCATCTGTAAAATGGGCATAATAATAAGGTCCAACTTTTAACTTAGTTAAAAGAAAAATCAAATGAGGAATCATATATAAACTTTTATACGGTCTATCTTAAATGTCTCATTCCTGGCGCAGACTAAGTACTCAATAAATGTTAACTATCTTCATTATCATGGAATAGAGATCATTATAAAGGGGATTCTTCCATTTACACAATGTGTCTTTGTGTAGTGTCATTAGTAAAGCAGCATGTGACAGATTATATTTTTCAAAAATGGTCAAAACAGTATCTTCCATTCTTTGAGGTTTTCTGCAATATCATCAAGACACTACTCGATAAAGAACTGGAGATTATTGCTAGTGAAGTGATGCTGTGCCAGTTCTGGGCATAACCCTTAACTGGCCTGTTAACTTCGACTTTCTGCTTTTGGAACAGTCTCTCTTGGAACGCTTCACCATGCTGTGAGGAAGCACAAGCAATACCTTGTAGAGACCCACATAGAGAGAAACCAAGACCCCAGCCAACACTTGCAGCAACAACCAGAGCCAACTTTCCAAGGAGACAAGGGAAGAATCGAAGAAGTAGATCCTCGAGGCTCAGTCAATGTAGCTAACTCCACATGGAGCAGAGTTAAAAAGTTCCCTCCAAACCCTGCCTAAATGTTTTTCTTCTAGGGTCTATAGCCAAAACACATGCTGAGTACCTGCTGTTTGCCTATCACTGGACTATCTGAAATGGAAGGCTAGGACACACTCCATAAGTAAACACGTTCTTACCAAAGGAAGCCAAGAATTTTGCTGGGAAGAAAGATTGGTCACATGTACGTGTAACTAAAATACAGAGTTACCAAATATTTAACCCCAGTGCTGCCCAAACTGCATCCATTTGTTCCAAAGACAGATGAAAGTTTATGTAGGGAGTACATAGCCAGGCCTGCCTTTGTCATGCTTCCTCAAGAGTTAGATTTATGCAAGATTTTTTAAATATATTAAAAACAGAGTAGATATGCAAACATGAGGTACAGAATATATTTTGTAAATTAGAAATGGCATGTGCAAAAGTTCAAAACTAGTAAGGAACAAGTCCTGTGAAGGAGACGGTCTAAATTCTAACCGAGAGTTCTTGCCAAGAAGAACAAAGAAATGAGGTTGGGGAGATAGATAGGGACAAGGGGTCAACAAATATCTACTCAAAGCTTTTACAACCTGGTGTGCTTTGGTCTTGGGAAAGTTTTCTTTTCTCCTTTTGGACTGAAGCCTTCTCTACAGCCCTCAAAGACAAGCAGACTGAATGAACAGGGACTTGGGTGTTTCTGTCACATAATGCTTGGTCTCTTTACAAATTGGCTTGCTGTGTTTTACTCAGCGATCTGTGTCACTTTTGTGGAATTAAGATTGCTCAAAATCAGGTCGTATCTTGTGCCTGGTGTCTTCTGTCAGAGGTGTCTAAGCAGATTCCTTACACATCCATCAAAGAGACACACTTCAAAATGGGAAGCAAAAGCAAAGTGACCATATCAATGAAAGCTGCTCTTCTTTTCTTTTCTTTTTTTTTTTTTTTTAGTCATTGATTCACAAATGCAGCTGTCAATGGAGTGCTGAGCAGAAAAATAACTCCTACTGCACTTCAGTCTGTCAGAATGCAACTGTATTCACTATTGGTGGTTCAAACTATGCATTCTTGACACTGGTATATCTGGGTTGCATCTGTCTTTTCACTTAGTACTTTTCATTGAAGACTTAGCCTTAACAGAAACAAAGCCCAACTGTAGGACCTACAACTCCATCTCTCAAAAGTTATCCTTCTCTATTGTCAAGCTTGGGTAGATGATGTGTCCCGATCCAGAAGGGGCTTAAAGTACAAGGAAATCAGGAAATCCGGGCAATTTTCAACCAATTTGAAATTCCCCTTCAGAATTCTAATTGTTGTTGTTGTTATGTGCCGTCGAGTCGGACCCAACTCATAGCAACCCCTCCTTGGGTTTCCTAGTCAGTATCACTACAGAAGTAGATTGCTCCATCTTCCTTCCAAGGAGTGGCTAATGGGATCAAGAAAAAAATTTTATCTAGAATTATACAAGCTCTAGTCTGGACTGTTTTTATTCTTTTTTTAATTCTTAACATTATAAAGTCTATTATTCTGGTTGTCAGACCTATCATTTTAGGCAAAGAGCCTTCCTATGGCACAGGAGGACTTGAAATAGAAAAGGTTAGAATCCAAGAAATAGACCAGCCATTTTCTGTATATTTTTCTCGTGTAAGACAGAAGATCTCTGTAGCGTCTTTACTTCCTGAATACAATTTTGCTTTTTATGAATTACAAAAGTGAGAAAGGATATTTGAATTATGAGGAAAATATAAGTAACACAGACTGATCGTTTGCTTACAAATTAATTTATGCATCACAATTCAGAGAGCTGAGGACTGCTGCCCCTATACCTACCCACACACACCCAAACACATGTAGATCCCCGCAAGCAAAACACCTTCAGCTTCAAATCCAAAGAGCATTAATGTGTTCATCTCGATGGATGTGAGCCAATCATGCACCATATGGTCCTCATCTCTCTTCCCCTGATGAATATGTCATCCCCAGGTTTGGATCACATCTGTCTCATTAGGCTAAAGGCATGCCCCTGGTTATTACTGTATTTTTAGACAACTCCAGTATCATCCTAAATGCCAGAAGGCTAACACCTAAGCAATGACAACATGCAAACATTTACATAGACATGTTTTATTATTTTGTTTTCTTCCTTAATTGCATAAGCTCCTAGGATCCCACATCTTGTTGGGTACAAAATTTTCAGTCTTCACAGGGTTAGCTCATACCATAATCACTTTGAGTGTGTCTTACAGCATCATGGATTAAACTCATGTCACAGCAATTCATATGACCATTTCATCTCTCTAGAGAGTCAATACTAAATTCCACACTTAAATCGAAGGATTTCTTCAAAGAAATGTGCTTGGAAATAAACATAGTTGGAAAGTTTTCTCAGTGCCACAGCAAATCCCAACACCTAGTCAGAGAGCTATGGAGTGATTTGGAATTATTAATAGACTTCAGTTGGAGAAGATCCATTGACTTTGTAGCCCTTATTAAACAGAACAAATGATTGAGGTGATCATGACTTGAGATGATTTATTCACTTGTTTATATATTAGCCAGATGACTTTTAGTGGCTAATTAAATCCAGGCAGACAAAACCTAAAGACAAAGAGAAAGCTGGGTATTTTCACTAATCTAGAACAAGACTGCTATATATATCCTAAATTAATACCCTTGGAAAGTTTACTGAGCAACAACCCTTATCTCCTTAAAGACCAATTCTGGTTGAGAACAAAACCTGCATACAGTTCCTATAAGAAGCTCTGATGATGTAGTGGTTAAGGCATTTGGCTACTAACCAAAAGGTCAGTGGTTCAAACCTACAGCCACTCTGTAGAAGAAAGATGAGGCATCCACTTCTGTAAAAATTTATGGCCTTGGATGAGTAGGAATCAACTCCATGGCCATAAATTTGGTTTGGTTTATAGTCCCTATGAACTAAACAGTCACGCAACTAACTGGCCCAGGTTTCAAGCTAAAGCTATGCTACATAATATTTAATCTAGCAAACACTTATTTAGCAATGAGCATGTAGCAGGCAATTTCTGCTAGGCATTTAAATATAGAAAATTATTAGAATTGTTTTTCTGTTTTTCTAATAAGTACAATAGGCAAAAAAATGCCTGCTGCCTCTCCAGAAGGAAAAAAAAAATGAAACATTCTATGAAAAGTCACCTAATTTTCAAATCTTACATACATCAGCTTTTCAAATCCCAATGGTAGCATAACTTGTTGGCCCAATGGAATCTATTTTCCATTCAGGGCAGTAAGGATGGAGAAAGAGATTTGTTTGTCACACTCTGCCTTTTTCTTTTTCAGCCCAACAAAACCTTCACCATTTCCAAAGGCAGCTTCACTAAAACTGTCTTTCACTTTCTCTTTGTGTCTAGCCATTTTTGTTACAATGAGAGAATGAGCTATTTAAGGTGGGTTAATGCACATGTGCGAGTGTTTTCCCCTCTTCCACTTGAAGTTACATTCAGTTTTTCTCAAAAAGGCTGAGTTCTTAAAAGGAGAGGTAAATTATTACTTGCCAATATAATTCATAGTATAATCATCAATACTTGGATTTTTAAAATTATATATAATTTTATCTTCCAATCTGACTTGCTTTAAATGTATTACATAATGTCCCAAAATTTAATCTCTTGGTCAAAGAGTGAACACAAGCAGTTTTCAATTAAGGGTAGTTGAAGGATGACATTGAAGGAATCGTGGACATAAAAGCAATGTAATAATTATGCAAAAATGAAAACAAAACAAATTGAATTTCTTTCTATCCCCTCACATCCAGTAGAAAACTTGATAGCACACAGTGTATTTCTAAATCACAGAACAGATTGCCCAATGTAGAGAGAAAACAGTTTTAAGAAATCATAACCCTACACTGCACAAGGTTAATGCTATTTAAAATGCAAAAGCCAGAGAGATGGTACCCATATTACCTGGTATTTTCGCCATTTACATACCCAGGAGCAGACATGTTTTATCTTTCACTTTGACATCTGATTGCTGTGCTAATGCCATTTAAAACGAGATGGAAGAAAATTATATTCTCCTAAGGAGTTGATTCTTCTCTTTAAAGAAAAGAGAAAGAAAGGAAAAAAAAAAAAAAAGATAACCATTTTGATTCAAACAAAGTGCTGCATAGAAACCTCTGGGCATAAATCGCATCAGGCCTCTATAATTTTTGCTTGCTATCGGTTATTGCTGGGATAATTGCATAGGAACACTATTTGTGTAATTGTCAACAGTAGTACTCCTGGTCCAAGGACTGAGGTTTCCTGCAGATTTCTACAAATCATTACTATCCTTACAGCCTGTGCCTATTTTTTATTCTCTTGCAGATCACTGGAGCTAAGCCAAAAGGAATTATTGTTCTCAGACTTGGGAAGACTCATACTAATTTCTGGAAAGTACAGGCAAATTCTGCAGCTAAGTGAACATGTGCCCTTTGTTTAAGAGAAAGAGATACCAGAGGGTCAAGAGGGAAAATGCTCAGAGAAAATGCACATTTTCAAAGCTGTAGATCTACTTGAACAAATTGAAAACTAATTTGGTGAACAGGGTCAAGGAAGTTATTAGACTGTTTAATCCAAAGGGACTGGATTTAGGGAAAACACATTTTAAAATATTTATGCAATTCTTTTTTATTGCTCATTTGTTTTCTCTTCTGAATTGCTATAGTGCATTATAGAAATGCAGAAGGAAATGGATTATGCACTGAGAGTAGTAAATAAGGCTCAGGAATATGCCTATATAGATAAAATATATTTTCCAACTTCCACGGTGGTAATAAGGATAATTTTATACAATTTATAATTTACCCCCTTTTTATATGATACCCTAAACATGTTATTTGTTCCAAGTAACTGTTTCCACATTTCTCATAATGAACATCAGTAAAGTGAAAAATTTTAGACTCCTACGAAGCTGTTTAAATGGCATTTAGCGTGTCTGCTTTCAACAAACTTTTTCTAAATTTCCAACATTGTCCTGTGAAGGAGACTATCTAAATTCTAAAAGAGAGTTCTTGCCAAGAAAAACATACAGTATGAACATAACATACAGTAGCAAACACTTCTGAAAAATACTAAATTTAAGACAAAGGATATAAATAGATAATCATTTACAAAAAAAAAAAAAAGAAACACAGATTACAAATAAGTATTAAAAATGGAAATTGAGTAGAATATAATTTTGACCTATTAAATTAACTAAGTTTTTGTAAATGATAATTCTAATATTTATGAAAATTTGGTAAAACAGACGTTCTTTTGCACAGCTGATGGGACTAAACCAGTAAGATATTTCTGTGAAACAATTTTCTAATATATATTAAAGCTTTATTTTAAATTGTACATTCTTAGAAAACAAACACCCATCTTAAGAATCATTATCCTAAAAAATAAGAAATTCAGGTAAAGATTCACATATAAACATATTTATTATTCACGATAGCAAACATCTGTGAACAATCTAATTGTCTTGCTATAGGAGAATACCAAGAAAATTAGGACACACAATGTGCATTGGTTTATTATTCACCAATTAAACGATGTTTTCAAATCTAGAACTCAAAAATATATAATGAGCTGGGGAAATAGTCATGTTTTAACATCAAGATTAAAAATTATAGATATGTGATTTGAAATGTGACCCGAAAATACATTGGAAAAAGGTTAATTGATAACTTGCCAATGGTAAGATAACAAATTATTTTTATTTTCTCCTCTGAGTTGGTATTTGTGATAGTTAAGCTTGTGTGTCTACTTAGCTGGGCCATGCTTCTGTGTGGTTTAGCAATTATGATGTAGCCACCCCCTGTGATGGGATCTGATGTAATTCCATCACTTCCATGATGAGATATGCTATGCACAGTCAATCAGTTGAAAAGGAGTTTCTTTCACGGCATGACCTGCTTCCAATATACATAGAAAAGCTCTGGCAAAACCCTCGGGCTTTTTGCTCGAGATCCTCAATCTGGCTTATCATGATCTGGGCTTGAACCAGTGGCTGGCTATACTGCCTGCTAATCTTGGGTTTATGGTGCAATCTACTTCCATAGTGATACTGCCTTGGAAACCCAAGGAGGGGTCGCTATGAGTTGAGTCCGACTCGACAGCACACAACAACAACAGCCATATGAGTCAGGAAAAGCCTCCAGCTTGATGTCTGAGCCACAGACTTGGAAATTGTCAGCCTCTACAACTGTATGAGCCATTTCTTTAAGATAAATCTCTCTCTCTTTCTCTCTCTCTCTCTCTCTCTGCCTCCTTCTATCCCTCCCTCCCTCCCTCTCTCCTCCCTCTGTCTCTTTCCCCTCATATACATTTATAATCTTGAAGGAGCCCTGGTTAAGCACTTGGCTGCTAATTAAATGTTTTGCAGTTTGAACCCTCCAATCTTTGTGCAGGAGAAAGATGTGGCAGTCTGTTTCCATAAAGATTTACAGCCTTGAAAATCCTATGGACAGTTCTACTCTGTCTGTCCTAAAGGGTCACTATGAGTTGTCATCCATTGACGGCAGTAGGTTCGGTTTCTGGCTTTGCTTCTCTAGAGAACCCAGCTGAAGACAGTATTTTAGTTTGTTTTGCATTGTCTATTCAAGAGCCATTGTTTCTAATATACATTGATACTGCTGTTGTTGTTGTTATGTGACACTATACTTTCAAAATCAATGAAATACAAAACACTATGATTCTCAACAGTGTAGAGAAGAGCTTGTAGGATTGTTCCTATGCCTGTCCCTCTAAAAAGGACTTCAGGGATTGAAAAAATGTGGAGATAAGAGCTCCTTATATATATGTATATTATATGTGTGTGTGTGTGTATAAAAGTATATATATGTGTATATAGGATCTCTAGTGGCATAGAGCCTAAGGCATTTGCCTGCTAACCAGGAGGCTGGCAGTTCAAACCCATCAGTCTTTCCTTGGAAGGCAGATTGAGCAATCTATTTCTGTAGAGATACTGCCTCGGAAACCCAAGGAGGGGTCTTAAACAGAGCTGTCTGTGAATTTCTTACCGTAGCCAGATTCTTGCAACCTTCTTTACTCCCCCAAGCATTTCATGTTCTGTCACTTCCCTCTGGAATCACTAATTGTCTCCTAGTTATTTGTATCCCCTACAGCCACTGATAGCTGTCACAGGAAAGATACATTCTCTAGAGGCTTTAGCCAAGAAATGGAGTCAGAGTCAGAAGTCTGTACCTGCTTCTGCCTTCACTGACATCTCCATATCACTTCAGGCAAGTTTTGGAATCACCTATTAGCTGGTTCTCCTATTTCAAAATTGGGTTGCATTTGATATTATATTCTTCCCTATTGAGAAACAAAATAAGACATAAATATCACCAGATACAAATTCATACTCTGTTGCTGCAGCCTCATTGTTTAGTGCTTAATATGGTCTCTCTGCCTAAGGAGACCAATAAAAGTTAAGGGAAATTTGAAAAATAATAAAGGTTAGTGATTATAACCACAGACTTTAGAGTTGGTCTTCCAAGCTTTATCACTCACTAGCTACATAACCTTGAGTAAATTCCCAAATATCTCTATGGTTCTATTTCCCCTCTATAAAAACAGATTAAATGAGTTTTCTGAGTATGATGTAGAGTTATACAAGGCTACCCCAATCATAGATTTTTATTAATTATAACTATCATTTAACTACTCTTTTACTCAAGAGGAAATTGAGCCCCACAACTATAATATATTTGCCAATGTCAGGAAGATAATATCAAAGACTAAGTATTATAACAGTAATTGTTAGTTATTACATACTTATTAATCACAATATTAATGCATTCAATCCTCAAAACAGTCCCATTTAATAGATAATGAAAATGTACTGGAATAAGAAGAGATTAGAGAAACTTACCCAAGAACACAATGTGGGGAAGATTATATTGAGAATCCAGGAAGTCCATTTCCAGAAGCCATGTTGTCAAACACTACATGGTACTGACTCTAGTGAATGACATTAAAGTTCTTCTCATGTCAAAGGCAGCTTCAGAGGCACATTATGCAGTCTAATTTGAAAAACATCAGAAGGTCTTAATAATCCTCTCTCTACCCAACATTTTCACAACTGCTTAATAGCCTTGTTGTTGTTGTTGTTATGTGCCGTCAAGTCGGCCCCGACTCATAGTGACCACTCCTTGGGTTTCCAAGGCAGTATCACTATGGAAGTAGATTGCCCAAACTTCCTTCCAAGGGGTCGCTGGTGGGTTTGAACCGCCAGCCTTCTGGTTAGCAGTCAAGTGCCTTAGGCACTATGCTACCAGAGCTCCTAATAGCCTTAGTAACTCACAAATTAACTAGATCAGAGAGTTTTGACTTCTGGAAGAGAAAGCCTAATAGTTAGTCATCACATTCTTATGGATTCCTTTTATCAGAGAATGGACTTTATGCAGGTAAAAATTTTCTTGGAGGTGTAATATCACTCCAGATTGTTTACTAGAACGTGGAAATGCCAAACATGGAACCCAAGCAACACTGCAGTATACTAGAAGCATTGGTCTTTGAGAAGTAGAGCAAAGTCCATGGACAGGAAACTTGCTTTTTAATATGTTTCATTTTATTAAGTTATGTGACTTCAAAAAAGTTGCTAAATACTTTATATGGAAATCTGCGAGAATAACATGCTTTCTATTCATTTACTATATATCCATTTTGTGCAGCTACCAGGTGTCTGTCATTGAATTAAGTATTTAGGCAGACACAAAATTACTGAAAAGCTATTAAAGCTTAAGCTCCAGGACCACTTAGTTGCCTGGGTCCCTTCCAAGGAAAAGGCTGGAGGAGGGGAACAACAATGTGCTGTTCTCATGGTCATATGTTTTTCTGAAATTTGCAAAAGGAAATACTTGAGCTGCAATCAGTGAAGGCTCTTGTCTCTTTCCACTCTGACTTCCCCTGTTGCACACTTCCTCCTTTTGTGCACTGGAGTGACTGCAACGATTTTTGTCATCCATCTAAGGGGAAATGGAGTTGTGAATGGAAGTATTTATTTGGACCTTAATAGGATATATTTACATAGTTTGTGGATGTAAGTTACTGCTAACCAACTCAGTTTAGCAGCATGTCCAGAAACACTTCTTCCCAATGTATTGACTCATTCAGAGGCATCACAAAAACATCCAGAGCCAAAAGCCTTTTCTCAATATGAGGCCCCAGCCTCCGCCACCAAAAGTACATGAGTAGGAAAGAAACAAGCTTTGAAATACATAGAGCCAAATGACATTGTTATTATTATTAAAATAGAAATATCACCTGGAAAATTCAATACCTTAAGCCCTAATTGGCAGGCATTAGTTGACAATCTAGTTACTCTGATGGTAGAAGAGGGAGTCACAGACAAATGACTGAGCAGAAATGTGGGTAAGCGAAAAGAAAATATTTACCCTGACTCACTTCAGGCTACTGCTAAGCCATAAGTGTGAGACCTTGTAATAACTATCAATTACCTGGGAAGTTTGTTAGGAAATGCCTATTCCTGGAATCTACTCAAGATCTACCAACACAGAACACCTGGTGAGGAAGCCAGGGAGTATGCATTCTAATAAGAACCCCGTGTGATTCTGAGGCAGGCAGTGCATAGATCACATTTTGATCTAAAGAGATAAATTTCAAAAAAGCTAACTCAGTTTGGCTGGAGTAAAACCAAAAACTAAACTCACTGCCGTTGAGTCATTTCCAACTCATAGCAACCCCTCCTTGGGTTTCCAAGGCGGTATCACTACAGAAGTAGATTGCCCAATCTTCCTTCTGAGGAGTGAGAAAACCCACCAGCCTTCTGGTTAGCAGCCAAATGCCTTAGGCACTACACCACCAGAGCTCCCTTGCCTGGAATATATACACATAAATAACAATAGGCCCAACAACCACCAGTGAAGAATATCCCCATCTGGTTTCAATAATGATCTGACTAAACTTTCTTTTCTCCCTGTTTGCAATTTTCTCTCCCAAATTCAATTGCCCTTTGGCGTGAGTAGGAACACACCAAATGTATTGAGTACATATATTAATGTACTCAATTTTGTGGGAAGAAAAACCAACTCCAGGAATGTCTGTCTGAGTATTCTCTCAAAGGTTGCTGTGTAAATCTTCTTATACATCCAAATCGTTACCCAAAATGAAGAGTTATATATGAAAAGAAATTTCCAGTTTACACACAAATCCAAACCAAAATTACAAGATATACATAGCATTGATATTTTAATTAGATTGCTTCCTAAGATCTCTGACATTTTGTTATAAACTTTAAGGTAAAATCAAAAGTACATTGTCTAATCTTTCTACCCATACTGAGCATCTAGCCAAAACAGAAAAGGTAAAGTTTTTGTTCATCAACATAATGAAGTTCAGATATTGACTACCTATATCAGACTTTGGCCAGGAGCTAACTTTTGTAAGAGTTTGATATAGCTGTATTAAGGGGTGACAGTGCTTAGCCGCCAGGGAGTGAACAAGAAAAATGGTATCAATAATGTGTGTACATATTCTCAACAGCATGTAAATAAGCTTATTGGATTCCAAGCCATTGATATTTATAATTTCTACTTTTTAATTATGAAAGTCATCAATATAATCATAACTCAGTATTTCATTTAAGTATTAAACCACTAATTGACCTAATTGAGCAGAGTATTGCTAAGAGCAAATACAGTCTCATTTCAACCTTAGAAGAAGAAAATCATTTGGAGTATAGTATTTTATTTTACTTTAACTGTGTATTGAAGTCTCTACTTGCATATATCCTTTAAGTAAAATCTCACTTTCAACTTTCTAGAAAGGATAGGTTTTCCTAATGACGTTTGTGTTCTTACTTGGGTCAATTCTCTAGTATTATTTTCTTCTTTCTACTAAAAAGGATTTTATTCAGAGTAATGTAAATAATTGGAATATGTACTATACACATTGCATTACAAATTGCATAAGGTCATCTAGTCCAACCCTATAATCAACTGATAAATAATAATGGGCCCAAGACAGAAACTGTCCTAGTGACAGATCCAGGACGAGAACTCAACCTTCCACTTTCACATGCTTCTTGTATCTCAGAAGCTACCCCTTGGGGTGAAACTAAATAATATTTCCCTTCCTTTAGGTGGACATTTCAGAACATGAGAGACCTGTTTCTCTGATAGCTGTTGAGATGTTGTTCATCTGTTGAAACTCCAGTTTGTATTTCCTTTTCTGTGAGAACAGAAAGGTACTTCAGCACAGCAGTGTAGATGGGCAGATGCCCATTAAGAAATTATTCTGCTAAAGTCAAGCTTGACTAAAGTGGTTAAATAAGCTTCCCTAAGCTTCTATGTTTAAGGGGGAAAAAGGATAAGACACAATGCTTAAAATAAAACATTTTTACGTATGTACGTTTTCCAAAGGGTATTAACTACATCATTTTTCCTAACTTTTGAAAAATCCTCAAGATGAGTGCTTCCCATCTAGAATATACATAGACATTGGTATATGATAAAAAGCACTCTTTACACCATAATATAATGTTCCACTTAAAGAAATAATAGGCATTGCAGCACTGAGGAATAAAATAAAAAAGAACACAATAAAAATTCATATAAATAAAACAGCCATAAAAATCATCTAAATCACACCATCACATGCCTTACTTAGCACATTCGACTTTATAACATTGCACAGCACCCGTAACTGCACTATCCTTTTGTTTATAGCATGCACATATGTTGCCTTTAGATAGCAATAGCTTCAAATGCAAAGCATCCTCCCACACACAGTCTTTGACCTATAACAGACTCTTAATGAATATTTCCATGAATTAAGACCTATGCTTTTGTCTCTGTACAGCAGAGCTTCTCAACAGGGGGTAATTTTGCTTCCTAGCAGCTATTTGGCAGTATCTGGAGACGTATTTGATTGGCATAATTTAGGGAGGGGGTGCTACAGGCAACCAGAGAGTAGAGGTCAAGGATGCTGTTCACAATGCATGGGACAAAAATTTATCCATAACAAAAGCATGTTGTTGTTGTTATGTGCCGTCAAATCGGACCCGACTCATAGCGACCCCTACTTGGGTTTCCAAGGCAGTATCACTACGGAAGTAGATTGCCACATCTTCCTTCTGAGGAGTGGCTGGTGGGTTTGAATCGCCAGCCTTCTGGTTAGCAGTCAAGTGCCTTAGGCACTATGCTACCAGAGCTCCCAACAAAAACATAGTCAGCCCCAAATTATCAAGACCAAACAAGCTAAAGTAATAGCTCTTGTGACTCCTTTGAAGTGATGTGAAGTTTTCAGTCACTTAACTTATTATTGACAAACATGAGTGCGTATCTTTTGACTTATGTAGATATCTGGATTTATTGTGAAAATTTCTTAGTAAGAGATGACATGTGCAGGAGCACTGGGATAGGGAGCCTGGAGACTTGGCTTCTGCAGATATAGCTCTCTCACTAATTTAACACCGTGAACTTAGATAAATCACTTAACCTTTTATGCCCTCAATTGCTTCATCAAAAAATGAGATAACTAAGCTAAACTATTCTGGAGTTCCCTTCAGCTCTAAAATTCTATTATTCAAATGAGAAACAAAATCACAAGTTTAAAAAAATTAAATATTAAAATATCTGGTGTGTAATCATTAAAAAAAAAAAAAAAAAGCTAACGAGTGCATACACTAAACTTTAAACAGCATTGTTTCAAAAAATCAATGAGCATCGATTGACCACCCATTATATGCATAGAATGATCCATGCACATATCTATCTGTTGATACAAAATTATAAAAGAAGGATTAGACATTGTTCGCCTAGATGTGTGAATTAAACTAAAGCCTTTAAAAGGAGTTTCGTTTGTTTTGTTTGGTTGGTTTTTATTCCAAAGTGTGATATGCAGACCACCAAAGAAAATTTCTTGAGATCTTTAATAAAATACAAATCCTAGAGCCCCAAGGTTTGGTGGACAGGAATTTCTAGAGACTTGGCCCAAAACCCGCCTTGTTGACAATAACCCCCAAGTGATTATAATGTATACTATAGTTTAAAATCCACTGAGTTCAACACTGATGAATAAGAGAGTCTGTATTACACTGCTATAAAATAATATAAGAGTTCAGGACAGGAATATTTCTGACAGATCAGAATAGTTGAGGGGAAATCCATAGGAGATAAGATGGGAGCTAGAATGGATAAGCTGTAGAAAGAGAAATGGAAATGGCCTGTGAAAGGTATTCAAAGTGGGGCTTCAGCATAAGCAAAGATATACACATGAGCAGAATGAGCAGAGGAGATGTAAATGGAGGTCAATAAAGAGTCTTATAGCAGCTATGTTTTTGTTGGATAGAAATAATAGACAAACTGAGCTAGATATATATGTATGGTAGGATCAATTTGAAAATGTCTAGACCACAAATGAGAGCTCTGGTAACATAGTGTATAAGGCATTTGACTGCTAATCAGAAGCCTGGTGGTTCAAACCCACCAGCCACTCCTCAGAAGGAAGGTTGGGCAATCTACTTCCATAGTGATACTGCCTCGAAAACACAAGGAGGGGTTGCTATGAGTCAGGTCCGACTCCATGGCAGTGAGTTTGGGGTTTTTTGTTTTTTTTTTTTTTTGAGTCCACAAATGGACAGTCATCACAGTCAAATATTAATTCAAAGATATTTAAATCCAATTTTAATTATCATTTGGTTGAAATATATTTCAGTAATTTTTAGATTATATACACACTTTAAAAATTGAATTAAATTATCCCATGCATTAAATATTCCAGATCTCAGTCTCCTAATTCATTTCCTTTGTCAAGTACACAGGCTCATTTACTGAATAAGCCTTATCTTCCCATGTTGTCGTTAGGTGCTGTAGAGTCGGCTCTGACTCATAGTGACCCTATGTACAACAGAACAAAACACTGCCCGATAATGCACAATACTCACAATCTGTGCTATACTTGACCCCATCGTTAAAGCCACTGTGTCAATACATCTTGTTGAGGGTCCTCCTCTTCTTCACTGACCCTCCACATACCAAGCATGACATCCTTCTCCAGGGAATGGTGCCTTCTGACAACATGACCAAAGGAGGTGAGATGAAGTCTGGCCATTCTCGCTTCTAAGGAGCATTCTGGCTGCACTTCCTCCAGGACAGATTTGTTCATTCTTCTAGCAGTCCATGGTACTTTCAGTATTCTTTGCCAGCACCTAACTCAAATGAATCAACTCTTCTTCAGTCTTCCTTATTCATTGTCCAGCTTTTATATGCATACGAAGCAACTGAAAACACTTTGGCTTGGGTGACATCTTTGTTCTTCAGCACTTAAAGAGGTCTTTTGCAGTATATTTGCCCAGTGCAATATGTCATCTGATTTCTTGACTGCTGCTTCCATCAGTGTTGATTGTGAAAAGAAATAATATGAAATCTTTGACAACTTCCATCTTTTCTCCATTCATCGTGTTGCTGTTTATTGGTCCAGTTGTAAGGATTTTTGCTTTCTTCATATTGAGGTGTAATCCATACTGTGGACTGTAGTATTTAATCTTCATCAGTAAGTGCTTCAAGTCATCTTCACTTTCAGCAAGCAAGGTCGTGTCGTCTGCATATCTCATGTTGTTAATGAATCTTCCTTCAATCCTGATGCCATGTTCTTCTTCCTATAGTCCACCTTCTCAGATTATTTGCTCAGCATACAGATTGAATGAATATGGTGAAAGGAACCCTGATGCACACACTTCCTGATTTCAACTATGCAGTATCCCCTTGTTCTTTTCGAATGACAGCCTCCTCATCCATGTACAGGCATCTCATGAGCACAATTAAGTGTTCTGGAATTCCTATTCTTCTCAATTTTATCCATAATTTGTTATGATTCACATAGGTGAATTCTTTTGCATAGTCAGTAAAAACAAATAAATATCTTTTTGGTATTCTTTGCTCTCAGCCAAGGTCCACTGGACATCAGCAATGATGGCCCTCATTCCATGTCTTCTTCTGAATCCAGCTTGCATTGCTGGAAGCTTCCTGTCAATATATTTCTGCAACAGTTTTTGAATTATCTTCAGCAAGATTTTGCTTGTATGTGATACTAATGCTATTGCTCAATAATTTCCACTTTCAGTTGGATCACCTTTCTTTGAAATGGGTACAAATATGGATCTCTTCTAATCAGTTGGTCAGATAGCTCTTTTCTAAATTTCTTGGCATAGATGAGTAAGTGCCTCCAGTGCAGCATCCGTTTGTTGAAACATCTCAATGTGTATTCTGTCAATTCCTGGAGCCTTGTTTTTTTACTAATTCTTTCAGTGTAGCTCAGACTTCTTCCTTCAATACCACCAGTTCTTGATCACATGCCACCTACTGAAATGGATGAGCTTCGACCAGTTCTTTTTGGTACAATGACTCTGTGTATTCCTTCCATCTTCTTTTGTTGTTTCCTGCATCAGTCAATATTTTGCCCATACAATCTTTCAATATTGCAACTCAAGGACTGAATTTTTTCTTCCATTCTTTCAGATTGAAAAATGTCAAGTGTGTTCTTCCCTTTTGGTCTTCTAACTCAAGGTGTTTATGCACCACATTTCATTATAATGATTTACTTTGTCTTCTTGAGCTGCTCTTTGAAATCTTCTGTTCAGCTCTTTTATCTTGTCTTTTATTCCATTTGCTTTAGCTACTCTCCATTCAAGAGCAAGCTCCAGAGTCTCTTCTGACATCCATTTTGGTCTTTTCTTCCTTTCCTATCCTTTCAAAGACCTTTTGCTTTCTTTATGTATGGGGTTCTTGATGTCATCCCACAATTCCTCTGGGTTTTGGTGACTGGTGCTCAATATATCAAATCTATTCTTTAGATGGTCTCTAAATTCAGGTGGGATATAATCAAGGTCATATTTTGGCTCTTTTGGACTTGTTTTAATTGTCTTCAGCTTCAACTTGAACTTGCATATGAGCAGTTGATGGTCTATTCCACAGTCAGCTCCTGGCCATTTTTTGGCTGAAGGTTTTGAGCTTCTCCGTCACCTCCTTCCACAGATGTAGTGGATCTGATTCCTGTGTATTCCACCTGGTGAAGTCCAAGTGTATAACCATCATTTATACTGTTGAAAAATGGTATTTGCAATGAGTAAGTTGTTACTCTTGCAAAATTCTATCATGCAAACTCCAGTGTCATTTCTATCACCAAGGCCATATTTTCCAACTACTAGTGATTCTTCTGTGTTTCCAACTTTTGCATTCCAATCATTAGTAACAATCAACATATATAGATTGCATATTTGGTCAATTTCAGACTGCAGAAGTTGGTAAAAATCAATTTCCTCATCTTTGGCTTTCATGCTTGGTGTGCAAATTTAAATAATAGTAGTATTAACTGGTCTTCCTTGGAGGTATATGGCTATTTTCCTATCACTGACAACATTGTACTTCAAGATAGATCTAGACACATTTTTTGTGATAATGAATGCCATGTCATTCTTCTTCAATGGCATGGTAGATCATATGGTTGTCTGATTTCAAAATGGCCAAAACTAGTCAATTTCAGCTCATTAATGCCTAAGATATTGATCTTTATGCATTCCATTTCATTTTTTACAATTTCCAGTTTTCCCAGATTCCTATTTTGTACATTACATGTATGGATGTTTGTAGCTGTTTCTTCCCATTTAGAGTTGTACCACATCAGCAAATGGAGATTCCAAAAGCTTTACTCCATCCACATCATTAAGGAGGTCGATTCTACTTTCACGAGGCAGTTCTTTCCTGGTCTTATTTTGAGTGCCTTCCAACCTGAGGGGCTCTTCTTCTGGCACTATATCAGACAGTGTTTCACTGCTATTCATAAGGTTTTCACTGGCCAGTTCTTTAAGAAATGGATGGCCTCTTTCTTCTTCTGGGTCTGTCTGAATCTGGAAGCACCACTGAGAATTTTCCACCAAGGTTGACCCTGCTGGTATTTGAAATACTGGTGGCATAGCCCCCAGAGTATGACAAACTGACATAAAAGTGGGAATATTTTCCAACCATACTCAAATTATTTTGCCTGTGTGGACTTATACATGATATCTCTATACTAGTCATTTTTATACTCTCTAACATCTTAGTTTTTCATCCTGAGATGTAGGAGGTGATAACTTTGTTTTTTTACCCTAAAATCTAAGGACATTTTTTCTGGGAATTGAATTGTTATATACTATGTATGATTTCATTTATTAAATTTATTACTGATGTACAGTTTAATTCTATTGTGGTCAAAGAATATGCTTTATATGACTTGAATCCTATTACATTTATAGAAACTGTTTTATGGCCCAAAATATGGTCTTCATTAATAAACACACTATATAGATTTGAAAAAACTGTATTTTGTTATCAATGGGTAAAGTTTTCCTATATCTGTATATTTTGTCAAGTTGGTTATATTATTCATATCTTCTATATAGTTTACTGTATACCTTTCTATGAGTTATTGAGAGAGAAGTGCTGAAATCTCTTACTAGAATTGTGGATTTGTCTATTTCTTTTTGTAATTCCATCCATTTCTGCTCTATGCATTTTGAAGGTATGAAATTAGGTGCATAATGTTTAAGGTCAACATTATCATGTGATGGATATACCCCATTATCATTATGATCAATTTGATTATTATGAGCCCTGATATAGATTTCTTCATATTTCTTGTGGTTAGGATTCATTAAGCTTCTTAATTCCATGAATTTATAGTTTTCATCAAATATGGAAAATTACAGACTATTATATTTATCATTTTCCTTCCCTTACTTCCTCTTCTTTCTTTCAATGACCTCAATTACATAAATATTGAGCTGCATGAAATTATCTCACAATTCATTGATATTCTGCTACGTGTTTTATTTTAAATAATTTATTTTGTTATGTCTTCAAGTTCACTAATCTTTTCTTCTGCCCTATCTAATCTGCCATTAATCTTTTCCAATGTGTTATTCAACTCACACATTGTAGCTTTCATCTCTAAAAGTGGGATTTTGATATTTTAATATTTTCATGTCTCAACTTTTTGAAAATATGGAATATACTTGTAACATCATTCAAATCCTTCCCCAAATAATACTTACCAACATATTGTGTTTAGATTATGTTGTTGTTATGTGCCGTCGAGTCAAACCCGACTCATAGCGACCCCTCCTTGGGTTTCCAAGGCAGTATCACTACGGAAGTAGGTTGCCCAACCTTCCTTCCAAGGAGTGGCTGGTGGGTTTGAACCGCCACCCGTCTGGTTAGCAGGCAAGTGTCTTGGCCACTATGCTACCAGAGCTCCCGTTTAAGATTATAGGATTTACTAATACATTCAAAAATACCGTGTAACAGAATATTATACTTTTCTGAAAAGTATAAAACAAAATTGTGAAATTACTGTATAAAAATAATCATTTTGATTGAACAAACTATTATCTAAAATAAAATACAAAAGTGTACTGCCTTGCATAAATTCATAAGAAGAAATGCCATGTAATTAAAACTCCTAATAGAAAATACTGCAATTCATATGTTCATTATCAGGTCCCAAGAGTTATCAAAGATGGGACTCAGCTCTTACCTTTCATGAGATAAAAGTATATTAAAAGAGCAAGAAATGTAATCTTGTGTTATTATGATTTCTACTCTTAAAAAAATATTTATAATCTACATTTTTATTTGAAGTTGTGTTTAGTAATGTCAGTACAAGCTTATTGACAATATAATTGATACAAGTTTTATTTTCAAAACTAATTTCTTAAGTTGTATCTAAATGGCAGGAATATTTTGAAAAATTATGATAAAGGCAATAATTTACTGTTATAGCCCAGAAAAGACAGTTGGATATGTAATTACATTATTGTTAGGTCCTCTCAAGTCGTTTTCAACTCATAATGACCCCGTGTGACAGAGTGGAACTGCTCCATAGAGTTTTCTTGACTGTAATCTTTATAGAAGCAGATCACCAGGGCTTTCTCACTGGAGCTGTTGGATAGGTTCAAACTGCTCACTTTTATGGTTAGCAGCCAAGCACCTAATCATTTGTACCACCAAGGCCCCTTTGATGTGTAATTAAACATCTAGAATTTAAAGTATCTATAATAGAAATCTCAATTTTGCTTATCTATCTTCTGGACTTCACTATCTCAATAAATAGTACCACCATCCAACCAATTCATGCCAAAAATCAGGAGCCACTTTCACATCCCTCACATCCTGTATGAAATCCATACATAGTCTTCTTGATTTCACTTCCAAGATAGACTCTAAATATGTCCTCTTATCTCTTTCTCCATTTCCACACTCCTAAGCCACCATATTCTCTTGTCTGTGCTATTAATACAGATTCCTAAAGAGTTTCTCTTCCATTCAGACCCACCTACATTTCATTTTCTACCTAGCAATCAGAATGTCTTTAAAAGTAGGTAAATTGGATGATGTCACTACCTTTCTGAAGCACACCACTAGTCATAATGCATTTTATCTATAGTTTATAACTGAAATTATTAATGTTTTCCAGATAAACCCAATGAAGTACAATTAGGATCCTTAGTCAACTGCAACCTACTAGTAAAAACAGCCATTCATGACTTCAGTTGCCAGGATATATTGCATAGCACAGCTCTATAGGAGAGTAGACAACAGCAGTAAAGTCCATTGATAGTTAGATTTTCAGAATGTAATGACAAGAACAGAAATATTCTAAAACCATTTTCTTGTCATTCCCAAATCCATTTACCCCCACATATCTTTGCTCCCCTCAGTATGTGATCAAAAATTGAACTTCAAATATTCAGTATTATATGCATTTATACATGTGAGTCCAATCTCACAACTAGAAGATAAACTCTTCTTATCTTAAAACTTAAAGCATATTTACAAAGATAGAAAGAAGAAAATGCAAAGGTGAACCAAGAAGCATGATCTTAGCACTCTCATAACCTAATCAATACTAAATACATAATTTCAATTGTGATTACTATTACATTAAGTGGAAGTATGAGGTGTTTGAAGAGAAGTGAAGAGACAATGCCTGAATGAGCAATGAATTATCTGAATTGATACCTGAAGAATAAAGAGCAGTTACCAGAATCACTTGAGTGAAGGGGAAGGATGTGGGAACAAAGGAAAAAGTACCAGCAGACAAAACAGCATGACAGGTGAAATAAGAACTTGACATGATTCTGCCATTACTTATTGCCTTGTTGTTGTTGTTGTTATGTGCCATCTTTTCATATCCAGGAGCTCTGGTGGCGTAGTGCCTAAGGCATTTGACTGCTAACCAGAAGGCTGGAGGTGCAAACCCACCACTAACTCCTTGGAAGGAAGGTTGGGCAATCTACTTCTGTAGTGATGTTGTTGTTGTTATGTGCCGTCGAGTCAGACCCAAGGAGGGGTCACTATGAATAAAAATCGACTTGACAGCAGTGAGTT
>NW_006921706.1:6988870-6989781 GCF_000298275.1 Orycteropus afer afer
ATTTATTTAAATTTATTATTAAAATTTTACCTTGTCATAAAAGGTCTTGCCTGGAGTTCTGGCAAGATGGTGGAATAGACCTCTGCAACAAAACAATGAGAAATCAATTGAAATTGATACAGAAGATCCTGGAACCCTGAGCTTTGGATGGAAGGATAAAGAAATGGATTAAATACCAACTAGGAGAGGAACTTGAATCAAACAGTGAGTGAGGAGACAAACTGAGCGGCCGATTGCCGGCTTTCCTGGGGACACAGCCATTTTGAATATTTTCTGATAAGAACCCGAGAACCAGCTCTACTCACTGAGGACTGAAAGGATAAAACTGAATTGGTGCCTGAAAACCAAAAAGGAAAAGAGCGGGGAAGGAGGCAAACAGACCTGTGGACTGCTGGCAGCTGTTGTGAGGGTGTAGCCACATTGAATGTTTGAGGGTGGCAGGCATGGACATTGTAGATGCAAGTGGTGTTCTTACCTAGACAGAAACATAAGAGTAGGCTTTCATTGCCACGAACAGCATTGATGACTGCAATGGAGGCTGCCAATGGGAAAAATGTGATATTCCCCATGTTGCTCTTATACCTCACATCATCTTGGTGAACAGAGGTGTAGCCATCCCCTGCCTCTACCCACCTTCTTGGCCAGCAGGAATTCCATCCCAGTCTGGGCCATGACAGAGCCTGGATTCCATGCCTAACCCCCCATACTTGTGTTTTTGTTTTTAACTTATTCTTTATGTCTTGCTCCTTCCTTCCTTGTCTTTTTTCTCTTCCTCCTTCTTGTTTCCCTTCTTTCATCTTTCTTTTGGTTTTTCCCTCCTTGTTTTTCCTTTTGCAGTTTTCCATTACTTTTCTTTTACTCTTGCTCCTTTCTCCAACTCCTCCCTCCCCAGATATTATGGCTTTTTTTTT
>NW_006921706.1:6990731-6991449 GCF_000298275.1 Orycteropus afer afer
AACCGCCAGCCTTCTGGTTAGCAGTCAAGTGCCTTAGGCACTATGCTATCAGACCAGAGCTCCTTCTAAAACCAAAAACCAAACTCACTGCTGTCGAGTCAGTCTCAACTCATAGTGACCCCTCCTTGGGTTTCCAAGGCAGTATCTCTATGGAAGTAAGTTGCCCAACCTTCCTTCCTAGGAGTGGCTGATGGGTTTGAACCACTAGCCTTCTAGTTAGCAGTCAAATGCCCTAGGCACTATGCCACCAGAGCTCCTTAGATAAAACTCCAAACATCCATGAGATACCACTTCATCCAGCATTAATAGCAACGTTTAACAAGCTAACAAATGCTAGAGAGGATGTGGAGTGATTGGGACTCTCATACATTGCTGGTGGGACCATAAAATGATAAAACCACTATGGAACTCAGTACAGTAATTCCTTAAGAAGTTGGAAATAGAAATACCATTTGATTCAGTAATACCATTACTAGGTGTATATCTTAAAGAAGTGAGAAGCAGGACACAAACAGATATATGCACACCCAGTTTCATCGCAGCACTATTCTCAATAGCAAAGAGATGGAACCAACCTAAGTGCCCATCAACCAAGGAATGGGTAAACAAACAGTGGTACATACATACAGTGGAATATTATGCAACCCTAAGGAATAATGTAGAATCTGCAAAACACCACATAATGTGGGTGAACTTGGAAGACATTATGCTGAGTGAA
>NW_006921706.1:6992139-7031372 GCF_000298275.1 Orycteropus afer afer
CCATGAGAGGAGGGTTTTGATTTGTTCTTGTTTTGTTTTTGATTTTTGTTTTCTTTATTGCTGTATTTCAGACATCAAAAACAGTATATATGGGGCCTGTCAGATAAGAATCCAGGTTAAAGATGACAATGAGTTTGGTTTTATGGTTCAGTGACTAATAAAGTTGAGCGCCTTTTAAAAAAAAAAAAAAATCCTGGTTAATTAATGTCAATCTCTGTTTTATTAGTAGCCAAGAGTAGTAAACAGACCATCTTTAAGGGTTTATGTTAGAGAACCGTTCAAACACATTTTCCAGTAATACCTGGTTATGTATGTGATTCTATTATGTGTCTCTAAATTGTCTTCATTATTTCCACTGATTGCTTTTTTTTTTTTTTTTTTTTGGTAAGCATTTAAAGATGACAAATCCCTAGTTCTATTCAAACTTAAGTCAAAGATAGAAAGATTACAAAATACAGAATTTGATCTACATAACCTTTCATGTGCATCTCTATGTCTGTCCATAGTTCCACATCAGCCGAGTCACCTGGTTTTGAAATAAAAATATAGTCAATTACCTAGACTTTTTGGAACACTGAACTTCATATGTACTGAGTTGTGTACATCAAGATATTAAATGCTATGTAGACAAAGCTAACTCCTGTTAGATTTGCCCTTTCCTCTGTTTGCTTGTATTCTTTTACTTTTCATATAGGAATATTTGTACCAAGCAAAACAGACAAATTTGTCAAGGTAGACAAAACTACTGTTGAAAGCTCCAACTTACTAGGTTCAATGACCTCTACTGCAGTTTTCAACCTTACCAGTAACTTTGAGCGAATGGCTTAACCACATCTTAGTTTTTTCATCAATCAGGGGTGAAAATGCCTACCTGGCATAGTGTTATGACAGGAATGTGTCATATGACAGGAATGGACTGGTAAAATGGATCTGAAAACATCCTGAATATGTTAGAGCATTATAATTTACAAAAGTAAGATATGGTTATTATATACTTTTATTTGGCTTACACAGATAAATAATAGGCTTTCCTCTCCAAATTCTCAGGAAATTACAATAACATCTCTTTCCATTTTAGTTGCTATGCTTTTATATGAAATATCATGAAATGCCTCAGTTCCCAAGCTCTTTATCCCATTAAAAACTACCAAGAAACTCTTATTATAAAGTACTTTAATGCATCAATGTGGTTGGAAGATTATTATTGGTGTGGAGGATTGTTCCCTATATTCTACAATTTCTTTATATTCAAAGGTTTCCAACCTACTAGTAAATGGATTCCACAGCATTATATATATATAAGCTCAATCACTTTATTAGGAAATAGAATCAACGTTTCCAATGGTTCTTTTATGGCTGCGAAAGATACTGAAGCTTTTAATTTTTTTAATCACATTTCTTTTTGCCAAATGGTGTTTTCATAATTATTTTCGTTAAGGCAGCAGTATCTGTTCAGAATCCAGTATGATCTCTACTTTTAGTAACTAAACAAATAATGAACAGTAGAGAAGCTCCACCTATAAAGTGATAGTTTGATCTATAAAATAAGGTTCCTATTGCTTCTTGCATGTTTTCAGTGACTTGACTGATGTTGTTTTGCATTAAATGAATAGATTTTGGCATCATGAAAACACAATATGTTGTTAACATTTGGTCAAAATTAGAATTGAATTTTCTTGTTTGTTTGTTTATTCTAGAGCTTAGTCCTCTGGTTTCCCTAGGTTAATTTTCAAGGTCAGTGAACTGAGGCATGCTTCTAACAGAGCCTACAGAGAGAATTTTAAAATATCTCCTCTCTCACCAACTCCACCTTTTACCCCTTGGCACCAAAATATTGATTACCTTCTCTCTCTGTGTCCTGTGGAGGTGACCAGAGTGTGTGCTTGGGAGTGAGCAGCAGCCTGAAGAAACACAAGACCAATGCTGTGTGGTTCTATTTGCAATTAATTTGCTATTTTAGTGAAGAAAGCATTTTTTATTTTCTGATTATAAATGCAATGTATTCATTGGGGTACAACATTTACAAAATACAAAAGTCGTAATAAGTAAACAAAAATTACCCACAAATGCAGTAGCCAGAGATAGCCATGTTTTTCTTATTGGGTGCTCTTGAGCTGATTTTCAATTTGAAGGGTTTTCTAGGCTATAATCTTTAAGGAAGCAGATTGCCAACCCTTTCTCCTGCAGAGCCACTAGGTAGTTTGAATCACCAATCTTTGTGTTGGCAGCTGAGCACTTAACTGTTGCACCACCAGTGCTCCTTGAGATAGCCATAAACAATACTAAAATTTCAATTTGGTTTTTAAATGTTTCCTTACTAATTTCTCACAAGGATGTACACTACCGTGAACCAAGAATCTTACGTTAATTTCTCTGATATTTCACCTAATGTTGATTTTGTTTGTTTTTGCAATAGCACATTGCTTGCACTTCCTAAATTCAATAAGGTAGGCTCTTACTTAGAAGGCATAGATGTTAAGAGTTGCCATTATCGATAAAATTTACTGCTAACAGAACTTATGCAGGGACAACATATTAACTAGGAAGATAATTCCAATATTAGGCTGATAACAGCCAGATATAAAGCAAGAAGGATAAGTGAACTCTAGCTGAAAATAAATAATAATAGTTAGTAAAGCATGTGGGATTTTTCTGTCCCACAAACCTGGATATTTGTCTTTGCTCACACTGTTATGTCACCTAAAGTGAGTCACTTAATTTCTCTGTGTCTCCTTCACCTCACTTGTCTAAGTAGGCATAATAGCAACTCCTACCTGAGATGTAAAACAGTTAATACATGTAAAGTACTCAGAACACTGTCCTTCAGACAGTGAGCACTCACTAAATCTTAGCTACTGGTGGTAGCAGTAGTGGGGTATTTACCAGACACTGAGCTAAATGTTCTATATACATTGCCTCATTTACTCCTACACTATCCTACAGCGTCGGATTAAATGAGAATGTACTCAGAAAACTTTATCATGCATAAACTTGAATTACAAATGAGAAAAATGGGGTTTAGAGAGATTCATTATCTTGTCCATGGCCATAGAATTTGTGAGTGATGGAGCCTGGATTCTCACCCAAGGTTTGTGGCTACAAGTGACATTATTTCTCACAGTACAGCCTGGGGACCAATCACTGAAATCAGAATCTCTGGAATGGGGCTCAAGAAGCTTCAGGGTTGACAAGTTCCCCAGGTGGGTTTTAGGTCCAGGATCATGATCTACATGGGAAAGTCACTTTCTGCCATTTTTCCCCAACAATATTAACTCCAAAATTCAATTTAAACTTAAAAACACCTAAATTATAGTCAAAGTCCTATACAAAGCAAACTTCTGGAAAATACCAAAGAAAAACCCTGCAGCAGGTGAGAATATTGCCCAAAAAGAGACCAATAGGGTACAAAGTGGGGACAAGGCTGCAGCAAATGCCTGCCTCCTTTCCCGCCTAAAGATGTCTGTTTGTATGTGATTGATTTTTATCTTACACTTGATGGATTGATACATAGATTTAATTATATCATGTGTTGTCCCATCAATACTGCTTTGCAGCTATTTTACATTCAGCCTGGGTGCCAGATTGAATTAAATGGTTTTTTTAAAGCCTATAAAGCAGGAAAATATCTTTCCCTGGTTGGTATTTTTTACATATTGGTTACTAAGAGTCTGTAAGCTAAAGCGGGTTGTAAAGTTCATTTGCTAGTGAGAAAGCCAATTTGACTTTTATGGCTTTTAATTTTTTATGGAACACAGAACTGAATTACTGGTATTGCTCCTAACTTGGACATCTCAGTAGCTGATGGGACGGAGGGCACTTCCACTGGGGAATCAATTATCCTGACCATTCCTAAGGGAACAAAGGAGCCTATACAAACAGCTTCCAGTCTTGGTCATAAGATGAAACCATATGCAGTGATATACCTACAACAAGACACACAAGAAAATTATTGTCATTGCTTTAAAAACAGATGTGGTATATTACAGGCTTCGGACAACAGCAAATATGAGTGAAAAGAGCTTGACTGTTTAAGTCATTGTCCAGCTGAAGTATATCATATGGAAATTCACTCATGATCTTTCTCGAGTGTCTACTATGACCTGTGTGCTATTCTACCAACGGAATTAAAAGGGCAAAAAGGAAATAGGCAAGGGATAGATGTTTTCATAGATCTCAGACCCACTGGAGGGAGAGAGACAATAAAAAACAATAAATATTATATGAGCGCATGTATACAAATATCTACAGTAGGCATATGTATAGAGACCAAAGTCTATTAGTGGTTACCAGGGACAGGAGGAAGAAAAAATCATTGCTTAGGGGCAACTGAGTCTCTGTTAAAGGTGATGAAAAGAATTGGGGGCAGATAGCATTGGTAGTTGCACAACATGATGAATGCAATGTCACAGCTACATGTAATGTATGTGTAAAAAAATGTTGAAATGGCAAAGGTTGTGTTTATATATATACCAAACCCATTGTCATTGAATCCATTCCAACTCATAGTGACCCTATAGGACAGAGCCCCATAGAGTTTCCAGTTTCCAGGTCTGCAGATCTTTACAGACACAGACTCCTGCAGAGCAGCTGATGGGTTCAAACTGCCAACATTCCGTTCATATATATATTCATTTATATATATATATGCATGTATGCATGTATATGTATGTATGTATATGTAGGTATGTATATATGTAGCTATCTACACACATATATAGAGATAGATACTTACACACTCCTTGCATCAGATTATAAGTGCTGTGATAGGAAATAAGGCAAAGTAAGTGAGTAAAGATTAATTAAGAGAGGAAGTTCTATTTTAGATAGGATGGGCAGGGAAGGGATCTGTAATATAAGAAGACATACTGGCAATTGTACTCTCAGCTCACTTAGATAGAAAGAGATTTTCAAGATATAAGGATTTTTGTACAATGTTGCTTACATGTGAAAACTTTTGTTTCATTCAGTAAGTGGAATATAACTTGTTCTTATGTGGCACCGGGGAGCTCTGGTGGCACCGAAGGCATTTGACTGCTGACCAGAAGGCTGGCCGTTCAAACCTACCAGCAACTCCTCAGAAGGAAGGTTGGGCAATGTACTTCTGTAGTGATACTGCCTCAGAAACACAGAGAGGGGTTGCTATGAGTCAGATCCAACTCAAAGGCAGTGTGTTTGGTTTTGGTTTTATGTGGCACTGCACACATTAACTTATTTGTACTCTACTACACCCGTTTATTCCTTTCTACATTTGTTCATTCATTCAATAACTATTTATTGTTTACAATTTTCTATCCTGCGCCAGGATTGGAAAAATAGTATCTTATAGCTGTGGAGCATTTACCATGCACAAGTGCTATTTCCAGCGCTTTATATGCCTTAACAAGGTGAGAGGGCTGATGTCGTTATTTCCATGTTACTAAAAAGGGGTGAGACCCAGATGGGTTTCAGAATGCCTAAAACGTGCCTCTGTTCAGAGCCGGAACTAGGAATAAAACCAGATTTCTTAATCTCCATAAACTACAGCACTGAAAACTTTAGGTTAAATTTTTTATCTTCTTTTGAGGCAAAAAGGCCATGTACATCCCAGAAGAAATATACCTCATTGCTAAATGAACCTCAAAAAGCTATATAACTTAACCTCCTGCTTTCAGATGAGTAAATTAGCAGTACCCTCATTTATACATGAAGTTTTCACCAACAGAGTTCAATCAGCCCAGGAAACAGGCTAGTAACTTTATAGTACAAGAGCAGATGTCTGAACTGATGATCTCTCTAGACAAAGAAGGAGTCCTTGGGTGCTGCGAATGGGTAACATACTTGCTGCTGAACAAAAGGTGAGAGGTTTGGGTCCACCAAGAGATGCCTTGTAAGAAAGACCTGATGATCTAGTTCACACACACAAAAAAAAAAATCAGTCATTGCTTGAACTGTTGAGAGTAAAATGAATCTAATGAATCTGCTTGGTAACTCTGCACCTAAACCACAATAAAAAATTGAAAAAAAAAACAAAAAAAACAGTCATTGAATATCCTGTAGAGCACAGTTTTACTCTGACATACATGGGGTCTTCATGAGTGAGAATCCACCCAGCAGAAACTCTTTTTTTTTGTTTGCTATTCAGAGACTATTGGCAAGGCTATGAGGTAGGAAAAGGCTTGAATGGCATCCTTTCCTCCCACTTCCCCCAGGAGATCATCTATTTTATGGTCTTACCTCTCCTCTCATTCCCTTTCAGGCCTCACTCTGCCTCCATCCAAGCAAGTGCTTGCTGTGGCCTGCAGAAACTCTTTCTCTCCTGCCCAGCTCCTCCGAACAAGCTTCTTGAGGCCTGCACAGCTCACCAGAATGGTTGCCCAACCTTTACACACTAAGATCAAGGATCTGATGAGTCCACTCTTATTTCAGCAGTCTAATTCATATAACCTTGAAGCAGGAAGAATCTCAGTATTATCCTAGCCACCATCTTTCATTTAAAAGCGAGAACTCTGGGACCTAGACAAGATGTATCACATATGGCTAATTAGTTTTAGAACAAACTAGAACCTGTGGTTCCTGCTGGGTCAAGTGTTCTTTGCAATTTTCTACATTGCTTTTTCAGTCTTAAAATTGGAAAAAAAAGAATTTCTAATATTAGTATTTGGAATATTTGCTACAAACTGATAGAAGAGATAGTTGAGATGATGTTGACTTTTTGGTATCTCTTAACTCTACACCCTTAGCCAGTCATCTACCTGTCCATTCATATAGTAAGTTCATTTTCAACATGCTTAATGTGATGGTTGGTTTTCCCTACATTCAATTGAATGAGGAGCACACAGTACATTTTCTAGTTTTATGTCATTAGCTGTCAACATTGAAAAAGACTGAGCTAAAAGAAATCAAGATTGTTTTCCTATAAATAATCAGATATTGTTCATAAATAATCAGTGACTGTTTCAAAGTGTTCTAAAATCACCAACTTAGTTTTGACATAATTACTGCAATTAATAGCATTTTCAATTTTAGAGTGACAAATTGTGACACAAAGTAGCAAAGACCTCATAGTTAGCTGTCGGAACTGAGAAGACAAAAACTAAATTCAAGCCATTCTCAGCTTGTATGAATTATTCTGAACCATTTTTTCTAATACAGGCAAAGAGGGAGATAGCAATAAAAATTACAACATTGATTGATCACTGACTGTGCCAGAATATGTCATAACTCATCTAATCCTCATACAACATCCCTATAAGATAGGAAGAAGTATTATCATCATAACACACAAAAGGAAATTGAAACATAGCTTGCCGTCGAATTGTTTCTGACTCCTAGCAACCTCATGTACAACAGAACAAAACACTGCCTGGTCCCGCACTATCTTCACAATTGTTGCTATGCTTGAGCCCATTGTTACCGTCACTGTGTCAATCCATCTCATTGAAGGTCTTCCTTCTTTTCTGCTGTATTAAATAATTTGCCCAAGGTAATAAATTTAGCAAATAACAAAGCCAAGACTTGAACATAGGCAGTCTGATCCCACCGCAGTCCACACTTACCCAACTCTATTCTACTGGCAAGGAAGTCCTTTCTTTCCAGCATGAACAATGTGTCTTGGCAAGTAAAAACCCTCAACACAACTCCTGACTAGTCTCCCTAGATCCATTGTTCTTTTTAAAATAAAAACCTAGTCATTTCTCCCTTGACCTTCCTCTACAGACCATGCCCACACCTTTGCTCACGTTGTGCCTCCTGCCTTGAATGGAGGGCAATCAGTTCTATGGGAGGCAGAATTTTGTCCTCCTAGTGCCATGCCTGTGGATGTTACCTCACATGGCAAAGGAGACTTTGTATACATAATTGCTGTTATTGTTTTTGTTAGGTACTGTTGAGTTGGCTTCAACTCATAGTGACCTTATGTATAACAGAATGAAATGTTGCTCGGTCCTGTGTCATCTTCACAATAGTAGGTATGTTTGAGCCCATTGTTGCAGATACTGTGTCAGTCCATCTAAGGGTCTGGCTGTTTTTTGCTGATCCTCTACTCTACCAAGAATGATTTCCTTCTCCAGGGATTGGTCCCTCCTGATACCATGTTCAAAGTATGCAAGACAAAATCTCTTTATCCTGGCTTCTAAGGAGGATTCTGGCTATATTTTTTCCAAGACAGATTTATTTCTTCTTTTGGCATACCCTGGAATATTCAGTATTCTTCACCAGCACCATAATTCAAATGCATCAATTCTTCATCAGTCTTCCATTTTCATTGCCCAACTCTTGCATGAACATAAGCAAATTTAAAATACCATGAGTATGACCAGGTGCAACTTAGTCATCAGAGTGACATCTTTGCTTTTTAAGATTTTAAAGACGTTTTTTGTAGATTTTCCCAATAAAATACATCATTTGATTCATGGCTGCTGCTTCCATGGGCATTGACTGTTGGTCCAATTAAGATGAAGTCCTCAACAACTTCATTATTTTTTCCATGTATCATGTTGCTTAAGGTCCCTGGGCAGTACAAATGGTTTGCACTTAGTTACTAACCGAAAGATTAGCAGTACAAATCCACCCCAGAGTGTCTTAGGAGAAAAGTCTGGTGATCTACTATGAGCTTATGGCCACTGAAAACCTTATAAAGTGTAGTTCTACTCTACAACACCTGGAGTCACCATGAGTTGGAATGAGCTCAACACCAAAAGGTTTTGTATATGTAATTAATGCTATTAATTAGTAACCTTGGGATAGGGAAATTACCCTGGATTATTTGGGTGAGCCCAACGTAATCACACGAGCCCTTCAAAGCAGAGCTTTCTCTTGATTGAGGACAGAGAAAGAAGTCAGGGAAATGCAAAAGAGAGATTCCAAGAGGAGTAGGACTTGTGTGCCATTGTTGGCCTGGAGATGAAAAGGGCCACATGTTAAGGAAACAGGATTCCAGTTCTACAGTTGCAAGGAAATGCATACTTCCAACAACCTGTGACCTTGGAAGAGGACTGAAAACTCAGAACAAAACTCCAGCCTACTGAAAGCTTCATGTTTAGCCTGGTGAATGCCTAAGCAAACAATTCAGTTATGTTATACTGGACTTCTGACCTACAGAAACTGTGATAAAATAAATGCATGTGCATGTTGTTCGAAACTGCTAAATTTGTGGTAATTTGTTATGTCAGCAACAGGAAGTGAATATATTCTGTTGTCTCATAAGTTCCTATTCTTTCTTCAAGGTCCAGCTCAAACATTATCTCCTCTGTTCAGCCCTCCAAGTTCCACTCCTACCCTCTGTTAAGCACATTTCATAACTGTCCTATCTCATAGTTCTTCACAGGTGTCTACCATATTTTTAATTACACTGTATGATGGTTTAAAATTTTATGTTTTCTCTCCTCTAGTCTGAGCTGCAAAATGGCAGGAGGGAGATTTGCTTATTTTAACCCCAGAACCAAGCATAATGCCCAAGACAAAGCACCATTCTTTAAGTATTGAATGAAGGAATGAAACTATAAGGATAGGAAAAGGAAAGATAAAATTATTTATTGTGTGTATAGCCAAATGGAATAAGAGAAACATATATCTCAACTTAAAAATGAAACTTAAAATATTAAACCAGTATGCACATTTCTTTCCTGTCAGCCACTAAGACCACTCCCTCGCCTCACCAACAAAACAAAAACCTTAAGCCTCTCAGTTGTAAACTGGTGCTGTTCCTTGAAAGAAAAATGAGGGGGAAGAGACCACTGCAAAGAGGAACATATTTTTCATATGCAAATAAGGCATCACTCCAGACAAAGAGTCTTAAAACAAAGAAGATTCAATATGGTCCCTGCCTTACATTTTATCTGTGCAGATTTCATGTTGAAACAAATCATGTGTCTGTGCAAGTTATTTACTTGTGAGAAGCAATCTGTTGGAAAAACAAAAGCATTTCTGCAGTCCAAAGTTATGCCTAAATCCCCCCACATCCTCTGAAATCTGTCCAGTTTACAGCCCCAGGCTGCCTGGGCGTCCCTGCCTGCTTCAGCTTCCCACAGCACTGTGGCCACAGCAGGCAGTCCAGGCACTGTGGGGGAGGGCACCGTCTGTGCTGCTGCTGGTGGGCACCACCACAGGCCTCCAAGCTCACCCTTCATGGAAGGAACAACCTTTTAGACCGGCAGCCTTTGATTCTTTCCCTTATCTAGTCTCTGTTTTCTATAAATGAAACTGCTCCTTCATGCCACATTCCTCTCACATTCAAAGAATCAGTTACTGTGCTTTTGGAGCTGGGTCAAAGAACCACTCTTGTGAGTTCTATCAGCTGCAAAGTGAAGACTAAAGTAAAGAAAACAGTCTACAGAGGGAAGTCTCTTCCCCAGGAAACTCTTTGGCAATGCACTTTTGCCAAACAATCAGTTAGAAATAGACAGTTAGCATGTCATGGGCCATTAATAGTAGATCAACCTCCATCCAGTCAATTCTCACATCCCACACCTAGTCTTCTCCCTAACTCCATAACACTAAAAAGTATGCCAAGTTACATGTATCCCTTTGTCATGTAGATCACTATAGGTTGGTCTCTTAAGGATGGGAAAATGCTTGTCAGTTTCAGATTGGAATGTGGATGAATACGCTATTTGGAAGAAACACCAAAAATGTGATTACTCCAAAAAGTCCCTTTCTCTCCTTTCCAGAGGTCAGATTCATGAAGATGTCTGTGGGCCCATAGAGAGGTCTCTATCCAGAAGTATGGACCTGCCTATTCTAATTGTTGTCCTGCTCTAGGTACATGGCATATGCCCTCCTCTTCTGATTGTTTGGGCCTGACTTGTCCTCTATGTGGGTTTGATAAAGCCACACTAATTACCATTTTTTGAAGAGAGCATTGGTTACATTTATATAAACAGACAAAATGTTGCAGCAGGAATACCAGTTGCATTACTGAAGAAAATATCTTGAACATAGCTCAGAGACTATCTGAAGTTCAATGAGTACCCTCAGTCCCCTGCTGTCTATAGCCCTGTCATCAAGGAGTGCATCAAAAATAAAAGTAAAATCGAAGGCTCATGGTCTGCATGTGAAGTGCAGTGTATTCCTAATATAATAGGAAACTTTTCTTGGATGTCAACTGAAATAATAACCTAGATCATAAGAATTACCAGGAAGCTGGTTCTTATGAGTCAGAGGTCAAGTATATTCCAACTTTTCCACCATTTCTAACACCAGCAATTACCCCACACACACACACACTGCTCTATTGGATTCAATATTCATTTGAACTGGTCACAGATAACTAATGGAAATTACACAACTGTAACAATGACTTTAATAGCAGAGAAGGAGAGGAACAGAAATGAAGACAGGCAAAGATGAGGTTCAAGACACGGCCTCATCTTCTAAAAGGAGACCCACTTATATCTCAAAGGGGAATGGCTTACTATTCCCAAAAACCAATGTTTATTCTCAACCCTCAGGAAACTTTCAAACAGGAAACTCAATGACATCACCTGGGGGACTCACACAGTTTTTACTCCTCTCAGCTCTTGGCTGGAATTTTGTCATTACACTTTGCTGCCAGTTTGAGTCTTCTCGTTGCCTCTGCGTCTTTTTCACAGGAGGACATACGCAGTAGAGGCAGCAGCCTCTATTGCTGTTGCAGGTTTACTCAGCCTGGTAAGGTCATAGTGCAGGGCCTTGAGTGCTCCTCTCTTGGCTCTCATGGCACAGGAAGCCACATTTGAGGCTCTGTGTTCCAGGGTTTTTGCAGGCTAGCCCACATACTCCATAAAAATTACAAGGCAGACTTCCTACCCAACCCAAGTAAAGGTTAGACTGGGGTGATGTTGGGACCAGACAAGCCTAGTAAAGATCATCTACAGGGTTGGTGGTAAAACAACCCACCACTTGTTAACCAGTTCCCGAAAACCAAACTCACTGCCATCCTGTCAATTCTGACTCACAGCGACCCCTACTGGGTTTCTGAGGCTGTAAATCTTTACGGAATAGATTGTCCCCTCTTCCTTTTGCAGAGCAGCTGGTGGGTTTGAACTGCTGACATATTGGTTAGCAGCCAAATGCCTCATCCACTATGCCACCAGAGTTCCTTAGGTGATAGCAAATCAACCTATCTCTTGCAATATTGTTATTCAACTGATCCTTTTGGAAGAATTACAAACCCAAAGCTAGAAAGGCCATATAAAGAAACGCATTGCAAAGCACCTGGCAACAATGGCTCCAACCATGTCAATCTTAGAATCTCTGCACAATAAATAGTAAGCTGCCACTCAAAATGCTTGCCTCCTCCTACATAGTGGCAGAGATGAGGGGGTCGTTAGGTCTGATTTTGGCCGAACTTAAATTATAGGGAAATTCTATGAACTTTCTCTCAGAAAATTATATTGAGAACCTACCTAAGGGGAATTCCTGATGAGATATTAGTATTGTGATCCTTGCTGGTATTTAAGAAGAATAAGTAGTGATCCTGCCTTGGAAACCCAAGGAGGGGTCGGTATGAGTCAGGTCCGACTCGACGGCACATAACAACAACAACAAGAATTAAAAAGAGGTTTAAGCAGAATAGCAAATTTATCTGGGCCTTATCTCTGTCGAAACACCTCTGCACTCTCTCTAAAGCAATGCAGTGCTACCTTTCTCAGAGGACCTCATATTTGTGCAAAGGACAGGGGAGCAAGCCACTCTGTAATTTCAAAAGGACAACTGCCAATATGTACAAGGAAGAAGAGGACAGACAGGGCAAAAGAGTCTCTGAAGCAGAACTTGCAGACTGACCATTACAGGCAGGTCCTGTCTGGTACACTCCTTTCAAGAGTTGAGCATCCTGTGGTATAAAAAGCAAGTGCTTCAGAAGATATTAACTGAGATTTATTGGGGTCACAATCTTCATGCTATTGGGATTCACAACCATGGAAATAGCTCTCTTGTATCCTTAATATACTAGAAATACTGTGTTTCTTCTCACAATCTGAGCTCAGGACAGATCACGCAAGACTGAAAAAACATAGGGCTAATGGAGAAGAACAACTGGATCCAAGCCCAGAGTGAGGAAAAGTGAGGGGTCAGGGGAACTTGATGAGGCTTTAAAACTAGATCCAGAAAGAACAATCTAAATTTAATTCAGTGGGAGCTCTGGTAGCATAGTGTCTATGGTATTTGACTGCTAACCAGAAGGCTGGCAGTTCAAATCTACTGGCCACTTCTCAGAAGGAAGACTGGGCAATCTGCTTCCATAGAGATACTGCCTCAGAAACCCAAGGAGGGGTCACTGTGAGACGGACTCAACTTCACAGCAGTGAGCTTGGTTTTGCTTTGGTTTATGTATGCCTTAATGCAAGGAACAAATATTTGTTGCATGACTACTCTATATCAACTCTATTAGAAACTCATGGTACAAATCAGTATACAAAAGCTTGGGGAAATCCTGACCTAAACCTATTTAACTTGCGAGTCTTTATATGTGTATGATCTTTTGAATTTTTTTTTTTTCTTTTTTTCCTTCTGAGAACACTTAGAACATCTCAGAGAATTAGTGTTCCCTGGGACATAGTTTTGGAGAAGGTAATATAGAGTAAATTTTAATTGATTCTCTCAAAGGACAAGTGTGATCATATTTATCAAATTCTTCAGTTGCTTTCATATAATCATAAAATGAAAAACTACTCTAAGAATGGTCATAGAGGAACACCTTCATTAGGATGACCCTGGCATCAAGATGCAGGTGCCAGAAGAACTCAGATTACCAGCATCTCTTACAGAATTCTGAGTCTGCTTGTTAAAAAGTACTTTGCAAACATTGCTGATAAAGTTCCTTTATCCAACAATCATATTCAGTGCCTGTCATCTCCAAATATGAAACACATGAACTACAACTACCAACTCTGCATTATTCCCATTTGACAGATGAGGAGCACAAAGAAGCACAAAGAAGTTTCTTGATTTCCCAAAGGCACACAGTTAATGTGACAGAACAAGGGTTGAAATCCAGGTTCCGCTGTCTCCAAAGCCATTACTCTGTCTCACATTCTTATATTCTCCAAAGGGAAGTCCCAAGGTACCCAGCAGACTCTACACAATCTGCAGGTCTCCGACTTCAGAGCCAGGTATAATCATATTACCCATCAAAAGGGTGAGATACTCAGAAGGCCTGGACCTGCAGATGGGAGGCAGCAGCAAGTCCAGCTATGGCCATTTAAAGAAGATACAGGCTGAAGAAATCAGGCTAAAGCTGTATGTTGAGCCTTTACATAAGAAAAATAGTTCTCTGTAACCTAGGAGGAAATTAATCTAATGATGATAGAATATAATTAATGATCACAGCACGCAGAATTGAATATTAAGTCCCTTACTAGTATCTTCTGTGCTTTCAAAGCAGGGTGCTTCACTAGATACAAATCCGTGAACATCTCTCTCAAAGTATTGCCAACTCTATAAAATCATAATGCATACTTGATAAAATAATATTAACTGCATCAAACAAATTAGGTCCCTTTTCTATGGGACTTTTAGCAATTCTATGGCATAATTAGATATCACATTCAATTACGTAAGCTGATTTACAGTCCCAAACACTGTACAATGAAAGTATGCTGGTGCTGTCAAAACTGTGCACACCTTTGAAGAGCAAGCCCCCACCAACTCCCAATCAAAGGATGGAGCCAGACATGCTAACATCATTGGTTTCACAAGAATGGCCTCCCATTGCCCAGAGATCTTTACTGTCTTTGTTCATTTAAAGCTTGTCTTACTCTCTTCCAAATAATAAACTGTGATATATTCTACCCTCTATATTAGTAATGCATTGCAATTCTAAAATTTGCAACAAATTCTTAACTAAGAACAATAAATCAACTAGTTGCCATCGAGTTGATTCTGAGTCATGAAGAACCCATGTGTGTCAGAGTACAACTATGCTCCATGAGTTGTACAATGACTGTGATCTTTCAAAGGTAGATCACCGGGCCTACCTTCTGAGGCACTTCTGGGTGAATTCAAACTGCCAACCTCTAGGGTAGGTAGCCCAGCACTTAACCATGTGTAGTATCCAAGGACTCCTACCAATATGCATATGAGTTTATACCCACTGCTATCAAATTGGTTCTGACTCAAAGCAACCCTCTTGTTAGGGACAGAGTAGATCTGCTCCATAGGGTTTCCAAGGCTATAAATCCTTATGGTAGCAGACTGCCTGCCTCATCTTTCTCCCGTGAAGCAGCAGGTGGATTTGAACCGTTGACATTTTGGTTAGCAGCCAAATGTTTTGCCACTATGTTACCAGAGCTCCTGACGTGAGTTTATAGCTTTTAATATTCAAATAAGAACTGTTTATTTCCATTTTCTTCTCTTCCTCAAGGCAACAGTGCCCCACACTGAGGCTCTTCCAGGCAGCCAAGGAGATTTTTGGTTCACAGTATCATTCCATTGCCTTCTTCTTAGAACGTCTCTCCTCCTGTCCGTACCCTTCACCCATCTAACTCTTCCATATCCTTCAAACCACTTCTACTCACACTGTTGAGATTTTTCCCTGAGCTGAGGAAATACATTGACTGTACTTCTCATTTGATGATTAATTTACACCTTCTGGTCTATAATACTGTATGTCTTAGCTATCTAGTGCTGCTATAACAGAAATACCACAAGATAATGGCTTTAAAAAAGAAATTTATTCTCTCTAAACTTGTAACTCCTAGTTAAGGAAGCTAGAAGTCTGAATTCAGGGAGCCATCTCTAGAAGACTTTCTCTCTGTGTCAGTTCTGGGGGAAAGTCCTTGGCAATCTCCATGTGTCCCCTGGGTCTAGGGGGTTCTCAGCTCAGGGATCCTGGGTCCAAAGGACATACTTCTCTCCCAGTTCTTCTTTCTTGGTGATAATGAGGGCCCTCTCCTCTCTCTGCTCCAGTCTCTCTTCTTTTACCTCTTGTAAGATATAAGATGTGAGTCAAGCATAGGTGTGACTTGAATAAGGGTGATGACTTCAATGACCCCCTCTTATAAGGCTGTGGCTGCAGATATATCCCACAATAATCCCGCCCCATTCACAAGATGGGAGGATGATTACATTCGATCACAAATGGAGGACAACCACATAATACTAGGAATCTTGGCCTAGCCAAGTTGACATATATTTTGATGGGACACAATTCAATCCATGTTACTGTGTTATTATTTCATATGGACATTCTATTCTTGAGTTTGCTTAACATTCCATGGACATATTAAGTAGAATAGGCCAGATTATGTTGTGATGTCTAAGAAACCTCTATATATTGATGTATAACATTTCAGGAGTTTACTTTTCACACACATAAAATCCAATGAGGACTGTTGGGGTCTCTCCACTGTTCAGTGATTCAGAGATCGAAGCCCCCTCCCTTTTGTGATGCTACATGTCAACGACTGACCATCACTGATACCATGGGGCAGGGCAAGAGAAAGCAGAGAGGCAACAGACCAGTTCTTCAGTGCCTCAGCCATGAAGTGACATATACCTCACACCTACTAATGTGTAATTGGATTCGCTGGGGGGAACAAATGGTTAAGCGCTCAGCTACCAGCCAAAAGCCTGATTGTTCAAAGTCACTCAAAGGCACCTCAGAAGATTGGCCTGGGGATCTGCTTCTGAAAATTCACATGGAGTGAAAAGCACATGGAATAATACCACTCTGCACACATGGGCTCTCGGTGAGTAGAAATAAACTCAACAGCAACTAACAACAGCAACAACAATATATAATTGGCTAAGACTAGTTACATAGCCCCATCTAACTGCAAGGAGACTGAGAAATATAGTTTTCCCACATGTTCCAGAATAGAAGAACTGGGTATAGTCAAGCCCTAATAGTTTCTACCATAGTGAGTTTGCATCATGTCTCCCAAATAGATTATGATCAGTGATAGTAACTGGAGTTAAACTGGACTTTGATTATCATAATGGGGCTGGCTTGCCTGAGCTCTTCAGAATCCTTAAATGCAAGGAACTCATCATCGTGAGTATCTTTGGAATTCTGCCATAGTTTCTAGAACATAGTGTTCTAATATACACTAGAACCACCTTAGAAATACTTAGAAAGTATTTGTTGATGGATTGAATCTGAACACTGACAGGGAAAACATCCTATCTGATCAAGATCTACCTCCTCTGTAGTTCTCTGCCTCGTTTTCTTGCTGCAGAAAAAGTGCTGCTTACAAGACAAATGAATGTGGCAAGGATGTCAGAATTTCTTATGGCTGACTCAATCAACTACATGAGAATGCCACAACTTTGAAACTTCCCACTTCACTGCTTTGTATTCTAGGACAGACTAAAATCAGCAGTGATGGACAAAGCCCTACTGAAGGGAAAATGAAGTGACAAAACCTGGCAAGTAATGTTTATGATACAATACAACCCAAGAGCATATTTCCCCCTGAGCTGTCTTAGAACAGAGAGGCTCTGGAAGGCTCAGAACTGAGACACTGTTATCTCCATTAACAGATGGGGACAGTGATATCTGGAAAGGTTAGGATTCTTGGTCATAATCAAACAGCCACCCAAGAAAAGCCAGGGAGAGTACCTGCAAGGTTGCAGGTTTGGAGCCGTCCCTATTAAATTAGATGATGTTCATTCGTCACTGACAGCTTTGGGGGAAAATGGATCAATAAGCACTTCCCTTTGGGTCACTTTCCTACTGTGTCGGATTTATATCTGCAAATGTTTAAAGAGTTCCCATTTACCTGGGGTTTTATGACTTTGTTATAATTGCCAGAGCTGAGAGAAATCTGCCTTACGTCTGGCTTCTCCTCCTGCAGGGAGCAGTCCGAAAACCATGTCATCTCAATCATAGAACAAAAGTGCTTTGAAGGAAAACAAATGCCACTTTTTTTTCCCCCTTAAAAAGAAATTGTTGAATTGCCTGGAAAAAGTCAGACAGTGACTTGCAAAAAACCTTTCTTTTGGGTTGTCTAGCTGCTGGCAGGAGAGGATGGATCACTGCAATGGATTTTCTGAGTGCCTCATCCAGGTCAGCGTGAAAGATTGAGGGATTATTGCAGTCTCACGGCACCATGGTCAAGTAGCTTTTTCACACCAGATTTTTCATTTTTTAATTTTGGGTTTACAATCCTATTCCTTTTATATAATAAACTACATCACAATCTTCTTTTATAATTCTTGATAAGCATTATTTTGCAAGCAGTTGGGGGGCAATACTGGCATATTTCTCCAGCTATTTGATAATGTGACATTGAATATTTAGATGGTATTTTTCTCATAAACAACTTTCCAGTTTCAACTATGTTAATTCATATGTAGATGAATGTAGACCAAACTCTAAATATAAATGTATATGAGTTTGTGTATTCTTTTATTTTAGTGAAAATCAATAAGCTTATGTTTTCCTATTTCTTGTTTCTTTACTGAAACATCCATACCTGGCTTTCATATAATACACACATGTATGAAAAGAAAAAAAGACACAGGGAGAAAAAAGAAGAAAGCACAGAAAAGGAAATGCTGTTTTGGAATGTATAAAGATAAAAGATTGGCACCTCAGTTTCATAACAAAAGAGCTGTGGATGTGCTTGTTCCATGTTTGTGTGGTCCATTCCTTGTATCTCCTAGGAACTCCCTCATTTCAATATGTTGCAGTTTAAGCTTATTCATTGCTAAAAACAAAATAACATTTGTAATGTTGGGCAAGGTTTCAAGAAATGCTGCTAAATCAAATAATGTGGAGAAGCCATTCTGAATTGGAACAATTGAATTATAAAATATATAATTGTTAATCAACTATTTAGGAGCTATCTATATGCCAAGGGACAGCTTTAATTAATGTCTATGACATTTGCCTCACCATTTAAAAAAAAAGTGTGCTTTTGAATGGATTTAATGTATTTCTTATAATTTTCTTTATACCCTTAACTCATTTCAGAAAACTTTCCCTTATAGAGTACACAGAAGTAAACCTCTGCCTATCCATGGTAAAATAATAATTCAGAATAAACAAGATCATTCTACTGAAGCTTAACCACACTGCTCAGAAGTTAAAGCCTTCTGAAAAAAAGAAATGGGGATGGAAAGAGGAGACAAATACCAGTTAAGCCCCTACTCTGTACCAGCCATTCATATAAATGATCTCATTATATCTTCAGAAAAATCCTGTGAAACCAGTACTATTTACATTTTACCAAAAAAAATAATAATAAAAGGGGGAGGGAGGTCAAGAGTTGGGGTGGCCAGGAGAAGAAACATAAAGAACTTAAGAACTTCCTCTGTATTACCCCATCAGTGAGAGACAGTTAGGCACCCAGCAAAATTGTGTGGGCCCTAGAAGACCCTCAATGGTGCAAATGGTTAACATTACCAGCTTCCTACTCAAAGGCTGGCTATTTGAGTCCCAGAGGCATCTCAGAAGAGAGGCCTGGCAATCTGCTCAAAAAATCAGCCATTAAAAACCCTACTGAGCACAGTTGCACTGTGGTGTATGTGCAGTTGTCATGTGTTGGAGCCAAATGGAAGGGAACTGGGTTGGTTTGTGGTGTGGATCCAAAATCCAAGTAGGCAAAAGAGTTATTCAAGACAGAAAATAAATGTATATTTTACAAATTTGTCTCTATGTTTACTGTCCGTATCCTTTCATCCTTTTTATAATTTTTATAAGCTAGTACAAGTACATACGGAAACATTTTGAAAAAAGTGAGACAGAATGACTGATCAGTTGACAACAAAGACACTTCTAATGCCGTCTTAACTAAGACTACGTTCCAACATGTCTACAAATGTTACATATCCAACACCCAGTTCACTAAAAACTTGTTGCTGTCACATCAATTCTGACCCACAGTGACCCTATAGGACAGAGTAGAACTGTCCCTAGGGTTTCCATGGCTGTAATCTTTACAGACACAGACTCCCACATTTTTCTCTCACAGAGTGGTTGGTGGATTCAAACTACTGACCTTTTGGTTATCAGCCAAGCATTTAATCACTGTGCTACCGGGGCTCCTTACCCACCTCATTACTAGAGATAATACGAAAGAAGTAAATGCATGGCTCTTGATATAGAAGAAAGTAAATTTTCTTTTAATTTCATATTGATCCATAGCTGTTAGTGAAAATTCACATCCAACCTAATAATATTTTTCTACATCCACTGTGCACAAAGTACTGGATCATAAACTAAATAAGAGCACACCTCAGGCTTGTAAACTGCTACAAATAGAACAACTAAAATTCAGCACCTAAGAAAGTATTGATATCTCTACCTACTTCTTATGTTTGTTTGACAAGTATTATTATAATGATGAAAAGAAACTGCTTCAGGGCAACAAACACATGTGAAGCTTTCAATTTCCAGTAAAATGTTGTGTACCAAAACAGTCTCAGGTAGCTGTGTTCATGCCTAACAGTTCTTCCTAAATGTCAAGGATCATCTTTGCAGCCCTCCCCCTGTGCATGTTTTACATTATTGCAAATAACTGCCAAGAACATAAATGATTGCATTTATGTAAAAGCCGCTAGTAGAGCATAAGAAAAAATGTCTTCCTCTCCCCTTGCCCTGAGCCGTGTTCCACCATCCCCAGAAACAGAAGCCTGGAGCCCAGGGGATAGATATGGGTAAATAACTCTTCTAGAAAGGCTCAATATTCCAGCATCATATGATATTTGTAAAAAGAAACAGCCTGAGCATTCCTTTAGTCTTTGTGTGAGAATCTGTCTGATACAAACTCAGAATCAGATCTTAAGGAACACATGTAAAAGCATGGCACAGGACTGGGCAACGTTTAGTTCTGTTATACATATAGCATAGTGCCTAAGGTACTTGACTGCTAACCAGAAAGCTGGTTGTTCAAACCCACCAGCCACTCCTCGGAAGAAAGGTTGGGCAATCTACTTCCGTAGTGATACTGCCTCAGCAACCCAAGGAGGGGTTTCTATGAGTCGGGGCTGACTCAACGGCACACAACAACAAGGTCGCCATGAGTCAGAGCTGATTCATCAGCAACTAACAAAAACAGCATGCAAAGACCATGCCAGACTCTGCTTCTCCCTCCCTATGCAGGAGGTGGGCTCCCCCAGGAGCAAACCTCACATGTGGCAGCACTGCCCCACGTGCCAGCCTCTGTGCTGCAGCCACACTGACCCTCACTCACACCATGTTCTCTTCCATCTCAGGCTTTCACACACATCCTTCCTTCTGGTTGCATACCTCTGACCAATTAAATCCTACCTATCTGTAGCGTAGTACCTAAGGCACTTGACTGCCAACCTGAAAGCTGTTTAAACCCACCAGGCACTCCTTGGAAGGAAGGTTGGGCAATCTACTTCCATAGTGATACCATCTTAGAAACCCAAGGAGGAGTCACTATGAGTCGGGTCCGACTTAATGGCACATAACAACAACAACAACATCTTTAAGCAAGGACCTCTGGTGGTGCAATGGCTAAGGTATTTGACTACCAGAAAGGTTGGCAGTTCAGGAGCACCAGACACTGCACAGAAGGAAGACGGAGCAATCTACTTCCATAAAGATTTGCCACCTTGGAAACCCAATGGGGATCACTATGAGTAAGAATCAACTCAATAGCAGTAGGTTTATCTTTAAGAGTCATTTAGAGATGACCCTATTTTGATCCCCCATTCAAGGTGAAGGTAGCTCTCTGTGCCCCATAGCACCCAGTCCTTCTCCTGAAACAACCTTGTCACATTCCACTGCTGTTCACTGCTGAATTATTGTTACACATGCTAGTTTGCAACACTGTGTGTATCTTGTTCACCATTGTGCTCCTCATTCTCACTTTGTACCTCACACACAATAGGTGCTCAGTAAATATTTGTGGATTAAATGAGTCAATCTATCAGTCAATGTTTGTTTCTACTTTATTCACTTATGAAGGGTTAACTTCAGGAAAAAAGAAGAAAATGTTTAACAAGATCGATTGGCACAGTGGCTGCAACAATGTACTCAAACTTAGCAAAGATTGTGAGGATGGTGCAGGACCTGTCAGTTTCATTCTATTGTAAATAGGTTTGCTATGAATTGGAACTGACTCGATGGCACTTATCAAAAACATGCATGCTTTATTAGCTATCAAATGAGAAATCTTATCTAACTTACCCCTAAAGGACAGAGCTCTGGTGGCACAATGGTTAAGTATTCACCGACTAACAAAAAGGTTGGGAGGTCAAACCCACCTAGTACATCTGCTGGAGAAAGACCAGGAGATCTGCTTCTGTGAATTACAACAAAGAAAATAATGTAGGGCAGACCTACTCTGTCAAATGGGGTCACCATGAGTTGAAAATCAGCTCAATGGCACCCAACAACAATGAAGTGGTCATACATAAGATCATCGTGGGAAAAATTCTGCCTTCCTTCTTTCCATTGACTCTTCTGTACCTTGGGCATTAGCCCTTACCATAGTTCTGGTGGATGTGTTTAAGAAAGATTTATAAACCCATTTCGGTGGGAATAAATGACAGAAACTCATTCTCTCTCCTTCCCTCACACCTCTCACAGTAGTTCTAAACTCAAAAGATGCTAGATTCTACCTCTTGGCAACTGGATAAGTAAATAATAAAAACAAAAATAATATGGAGAAGCAAACCCTCCCATAGGGATTGGAAGGATGTTCCTTGAAAATAAACCACTACTTTTATTGGTCAACTTAATAAAATCTCAGCAGGACCAAGATATTTCTGAGCCCCAAATAATACCTGAATAATTTCAAACAATATTCCATATGAAATAATTTAATTTTTAATCAGCAAAAATAGTATTAAATACTCCCTTAAGGGACATCGAAGTACTCTTTGATCTGTTTTTATTTTGTTACCTCACAGTAGACAACTGGCTTATTGATTTGTAAATTCTGATGTCTCTTTGATACAATAAAACACTCAACTTGTGACATTGAATATTCAGCAATTAATAAGAATATCCTAAGTAAATAAAGCATGAGAAAGTGTGTATGTGTGTATTTGTGTGTGTGTGTATGTGTGTGAATGGACAGAGAGAGAGAAAACAAAACAAAACAAAAAAAATTTCACTGCCATCATGTCAATTCCAACTCATAGTGACCCCCTTTGGGTTTCCAAGGTGGTAAATCTTTACAGAATTAGATTGTCCAGTCTTCCTTCCATGGAGTGTCTGGTGGGTTGAACTCCCAACCTTCTGGTTAGCAGTCAAATGCCTTGGGCACTATGCCACCAGAGCTCGAAAAGATGATCCAAAAGATGTATAAGGGAAGAAAAAATAAAGGAGAGATAGCATGTCATGGGAGGGAAAATGTGTCTAAAAAAGGCTTGAGAATTGGTGGGATTTGAGCAGCTCCTTAAAGAAACTAAAACTTAAGCATACAACACTTGGATAATAGCATATAATGTACAGATGAGAAGACAGATTTAGTGGCAGGAAAATACATGATTATGACAGAGCCTATGAATAGTCTAGTTGGTAAGAATATCAGGTGTAAGTGTGTGAGTGTGTGGTATATACACTCTGGGTAGGTGTGGGAGGTGGGAGTACTGAAGAGACATTGGAAAATTCAGTGAGAGGTAAGACTACAGAGTAGCAAACCATCCATGGGCCACACAGGAAAAAGAAAAATGTGTTTTATTTAATTTGCTGTAGCTTGTAGGGCTGATGTGGTCAGATCCATATCCCATACGTGAGTGTATTAGTGTCATTAAAATGCTCAACGCCTCAGTTCTGTTGAATGGAGAAGATAACACCTACAACAAACACACTTCCCAGGAAAGATCTAAATATGTATCAAGTCTTACCTAAATCACTTTAGAATTCCTTAGTGAAAAATAACATAAAGTTTCTGAGTTGTGTTATTACTATATCTTTAGCAGAAAAACAAAAAAGCTAGCTTTTTATGTAGTATATACATTCCTCTTCCTCTCTGTGATAATCAGCTAAAACTGATACATACTCTTAAAAAGATTTTCCTTGGTTCCAAAGGCTAGGAAGCACTTCCATAAACAATATATGAATGAGTTCCTTTAAGCAATTGTTCAAGTATCCGCCATTTAGCTGTGAAATGTAGCAACTCCCCAGGATCCCATTGCAGGAAATAAAATACTACCCTTTGAAGCAGCATACAGCGCCATGTGCCCCATGATCTATCACTCAATAAATATTAATTGATGATGATGAGGTAGAATCACACAGACCAGAGGGAGTTCTGCAGAACTGTTCTCTTATTTTTCCCACCTCCCACCTAGACACACATCTGCCAAGAAACACAGACTTTTTTCCTCACTCCAAATCAGTCCCTGTAGGAAACATTTGCAGCCCAGCTACATTAGAAATCTGGTTTTTTGGTTTTTTTTTTTTTTAAAAAAAAGGTCATTTTAGCTGACAAGCGTTTTGTAAACTATAAACCACCTCTCCTCTTTCTGTCTCACTCTTGCGTGTGTGCACACACACACACACCACTTTCTGCAATGCTCTGTTTATCCTAATGTCCTCTGGAAAGAGAGAAGAGCCACTAAGTATGCAGCTGCTTCTGTGTGGGACAGAGGACATATGGGCCATATGAATTAAACTGACTGAAAAACATTTGGAAAATAAGACAATAAAGTGAATTTCCTTTACAATGTGTAATCTGTGTTAAGTCATCTCAGTTCAACCACTGACTTGTAGCAAGGGGATGCAAGTGGAGGGGTGGGAGGTAGAGTGGGGGTGCAGATCTACCAGGCCAAACAGTAAGGAATTGGAAACTTTGATATGCTGGTTTACAGAGTGTCTGTTTGGATCAGAAATGGATACAGGGCTTGTATCGTCTAATGAGCTGACTAGTCTAAAACCCCCAAAAGACAGCAGAACCTCCTGATCGGATATGTAGACTCTATAACTTTCAGGAGTCCACAGCCTTCATGCAAGCAGCACATGGGAAAGGGAAGGTTTTCTTTACCATTCTGACGTAGTATTGTGGGTGGGGATGGCTCTTTTTGGTTCAATGGCTTTCCAAAAACCATTGAACAAAAACCTAAAGCCTTGTCTGTAGAGAAAAAAAGCTTGAGATTGAATCCCATCTCTGCTATTTATTGTGAAATCTTAGGGAACTTACTTAAAAAAAAAAAAACACACTGCCGTCAAGATGATTTGACTCATAGCGGCTCTTCCTTGGGTTTTCGAGGCAATATTTCTAAGTAGATTGCCCAACCTTCCTTCCAATGAATGGTTAGTGGGTCTGAACCACCAACCTTCTGGATACCAGTCAAATGTCTTAGGCACAATGCTAGCAGAGCTCCTAGGGAGGTATCGGTCTTAGAAGTAAGGAAAATAATACTTAACCTGTAGGTTTCTGTCAATTTTAAGGGGTAAATAAATGTTTGGAAAGGTAAGGAAACTATGAAGGAGGAGCAACACTATTAACTTCATTCTAATAATAAAGGAAACAGAAGGAATTGAGAACAGGCAAGATGTGCACCAAGGTAAGGGCAAGTCTGGCAAACCCATTGACACTTGCAGCTCTTTGTGGAAGGTTTAGCAGTGAGCTCAAAGGGAGTTCAGGAGTTCCAATGATTCTTCCCTACCTTCCTCACTCCCAACACACCTCCTAATGCTCTTTGTTTCCAAACCATAGTGTAAAACCTATATACAGTCCTTTACCTAAAACCTTTGAGGGCAGATAGATATGCTTTAGTTTTCAGAATTTATAAATGCCAAGAAATCTTCCCGAAATACTAAGGCAATTGGGCATTTTCCATTCTTTCTTCCATGATGTTGTTGTTGTTATTATGTGCCGTCGAGTGTGACCCGACTCATAGCAACCCCTCCTTGGGTTTCCTAGGTGTATCACCACAGAAGTAGATTGCCCCATCTTCCTTCTGAGGAGTGGCTGGTGGGTTTGAACTGCCAGCCTTCTGGTTACAGTCAAGTGCCTTAGGCACTGTTCTACAGAGCTCCTATACATAAATATCTGTATCTTGGCAATTCTCACACTGACCACGTACACATACAAAAAGAATGTCTTTTTCCAAGTCCTTGTGATCACAAAGGTCAGTACTCTATGCTGTTACTGTTAGCTGCTATCAAGTGGTCTTTGTTCGTCATCTCTAAGTGCTTTGAGTCCTTTTCACTTTCAGCAAGCAAGATTGTGTCATCTGCATATCACAGGTTGTAAGTGAGTCTTTCTGCAATCCTGATGTGAAACCAAACCAAACTCACTGCCATGGAGTGAGATCCAACTCACAGCGGACCCTCCTTGGTTTTCCGAGGTGGTATCACTATGGAAGTAGATTGCCCAATCTTTCTTCCAAGGAGTGGGTGGTGGATTTGAACTACCAGCCTTCTGGTTAGCAGTCAAATGCTTTAGGCATGTGTAGTGCCACCAGAGCTCACATTCTTCATATAGCTCATTTCTCAGATTCACTAAGGACTACTTGCTAGTAAAGTACCAAACATGTCAAGCATTTCTAATATTTGGTTTTTGTAAATGAAAATTAGTGATTCCAAGACCATAATTAGAATTTCAAATCAGTTTTCTACTAAAAAGTCTGGCTGCTGTGCAATATTGGTCAACATTGCAAAACTCCTTCTCTATATACACACAAGCAAATAGATAGGATTTTATGTTTGGGGGAAAGACACTTTATTATCACAACATTATCAGTACTATAAATTGAATATAATTTGCATTTGTTACAATTAATTAGAAATTACTATTAATTTAACTTCATCACGATTAATTTACTTGACTTCAGGTTACTTGGTTAACCCTACAGTGTGAAGAAATGCAAATTTAAATCAAAATTATTGTTGTTGTAGGTGCCATCAAGTCATCTCTGACTCACAGCAACCCTGTGCACAGCAGAACGAAACACCGCCCAGTCCTGTGCCAGCTCTGCGATCCCTGCTATACTTGACCCCATTGCCACAGCCACTGTGTCAGTCCATCTCGTTGAGGGCCTTCCCCTCTTCATCGACCCTCCACCTTACCAAGTATGACCTCCTTCTCCAGGGACTGGAACCTTCTGACAACATGACCCAAGTAGGTAAGATGAAGTCTGGGCATTCTTGCTTCCAAGGAACATTCTGGCTGCACTTCCTCGAGGACAGATTTCTTAGTTCTTTTAGCAGTCCATGGTACTTTCAGTATTCTTCACCAACACCACATCTGAAAAGCATCAATTTCTCTTTGGTCTTCTTTATTCATTGTCTAGCTCTCACATGCATATGACCCGATTGAAAATATCATGGCTTGTGTCAGTCCTCAAGGAGACATCTGTGCTCTTCAGCACTTGAAAGAGGTCCTTTGTAGACAATTTTCCCAGTGCTATACGTTGTCGGATGTCCTGACTGCTGCTTCCATTGGTGGCGATTGTAGAACCAAGCAATGTAAAGTCTTTGACAATTTCAATCTTTTCTCCATTTATCATGATGCCGCTTATAGGTCCAGTTGTGAGAATTTTTGTTTTCTTTATATTGAGATGTAATCCATACCACAGACTGTATTCTTCAATCTTCATCAGTAAGTGCTTCAAGTCATCTTCACTTTCAGCAAGCAAAGTTGTATTGTCAGCGTATCACATCAAAATTATTTTGCCTATATTTTTAAATTGACTAGACAAGGCATGACTATTCAAATATGTATCATACATATCACTAAAGTAAATTTATCTTAATCACCCTCTCAAATTTTCCCCACTGGGAGGGAAAAAGGTGACTGATAAGCCAGAGTCTTTGGCCCCTCCTAAGTGGGCTGTGCTCGAAAAGTTTGAGCACTGATCTTCTATACCTTTATTTAACCTCTGTATTTTCACTGCTTGCCATATGTTGTTATTGTTGTTGTTATGTGCCGTCAAGTCAGCCCTGACTCATAGCAACCCCTCCTTAGGTTTCTGAGGCAGTATCACTACGGAAGTAGGATTGCCCAACCTTCCTTCCGAGGCTTGCCATATAGTGCACATTTAATAAATGTTTGTCAATTAATGGAAAGAATGAATGCTTTAAAAATGATGAAAGGTCACAAAACTTTAAGGAATTTAGCTCACACCCACTGCATGACACACTGGGTTAAGATTCTCATATGATTCCCTGTGCTTCTTCAAATACAGACCAAATTGCAATGTTCTCTTGACTTCCCTTTAATGCTATATTTGGAGAAGAGCCATGGCAATCCCTCTGGTTCCTTCCTGTCATCTCCTTCTGAAGGGCCAACTCATTTGGGCACTCAGGGGGTTAGTTTGGCAGCTGTCAAGCTCTGGATTATGCATCTTGAGCCCTGGCATCTGCAGCTGTAGTGAAAAATCATCTCTAGCATCTGCCCTGGCAGGGCTCCAAAGGCCAGAGCTGCAGGGGTAGGGTCACCCATTCCTGGGCTGTCAGAACCTCCTGGTGGCTACTTTCTTTGAGTCAACCTTGATAAAAAGAGTTATGCCTTCAATTCGATGCCCTGGTCCAGGTCCCACTGAAGCTGCCAGCTCTAGGGCTGACATGGTGCCAGAATCTTCAGCAGGGTCTACAAACCTGCTGAGGATTTGATGCTAAGAATCTAATTCAGCACCAGAACAGAAATAACTGCTATTAGCTGTGTTATGTTGGTGCTAGTGGTATATAGCCTACAGTTCTCTGAGGCAGGGTATTGGTGGGAAGATGGAAAGGTCTTTCTCAAATCCTTTGAATACAAACTACAGCTTCCCCTTTGATTCTACCACTAGGCTGGCTGCTCATCTACAGACCTCATAGAGGCAAGGAGACATTTCAAGGTCTCTACTGGAATGATTTGCTGGTCTATACCAAATACAACAGCCTTACAGTTGAGAGAGAGAGCAGGGTGCCAGATACCATTGGTCCTAAGCCTACTTATGGCATAAATCAGAAATCAAAGGCCAGAGCAAGATTCACAGGCAGGGCAGTTTCCACACTTAGGAAGGAAATACAGAGTCATAGTTAGCAGCCTCCATCCCAAGAACTGTGTTCTCTGCAGAAAAGGAGATAAACTCTTCAGGAATTAACCCAGAAAGTCATGAACACAAAGCCTGCTAATATTGTAAGGATTCAAAATGCCCCATTTTGCCTGGTATCATTAAGAATTAGAATGATTCTAGAATGCTATCCACAATGTATTAAGTTTGTCCATAGTAGTAACGCATGATGGTACTTTTTGGATTCCATTTTTAACCGATCTCATTGTCTTACTTAAAATAGGGTTAGTTTGTAAAGTTGAGAACATCTATTGTGGCTGTTTCTTTATTGATTCATGGTCAGGGAAGCAAATAAGATCAGACTAGTACTAGCCTAGCACACTATAGGTATTTATTTCCCAAGAGCTCATGACTAAATAAAAGAAATATTCCAAAGAAGGAGTCAGAAGTTCAATCTTAAATGCATTAGATCCAAAAGGTAAGTTTCCATTAAGGGAACTACACTTCCATCTATGAGTAACAATACATTATTTTATTTTTTTACTATTTTATCATTTTGAGCCTATAAGAAAACCACTCAAAAAACCAAACTCATTGCCATTGAGTCAATTCTGACTCATAGTGACCCTTTAGGACAGAGTAGAACTGCCACATAGGGTTTCCAAACTCTGTCTCATCTTACAGTCTGTCTCATCTTCTTCCCACAAAGTGGTGGGTGGGTTAGAACTGCTGAACTTTTGGTTAGCAGATGAATGCTTTTACTACACCACTAATACAGTTACAACAGAACAGTTAAAATAAATATTAGTGGCAGGTATATATAATTAAACACACATATTAACATATCCACATATAATTGTTTTAAAAATACATATAGTATTCTTAAAGTTACATATACCAATATTTTATATGAGTGTACGTTTATGTAAGGAGCTCTGGTGATGTAGTGGTTAAAGCATTTTGACTGCTAACCAAAAGTTCACTGGTTTGAACTCATCAGCTGCTCTGTGGAAGAAAGATTGGGTGGTCTGCTTCCATAAAGCTTTACAGCCTTGGAAGCCCAGCAGGGGTCACGATGAGTTGGAATCGACTGGATGGCAGTGAGTTTGGTTTTGGTTTATACATTTATATACCCAAAAAGGAGGGAGCTTTCCATATACTTGTTCCCACACTTCTCACCCTACCTAAAGTAAAAGTCAATTACCAAATTCAAACACTCTCAAATTATTATAGTATTTTCCCTGTGGCCTCATATTTTCAGTGGGGGCAATGCTAGAATTCTATAGGCAAAATATGTGGGGGGAAAATCCCTGGAGCCAAGTCTCAATTCTACTATGGACTAATACTGCGACCTATCTGAGCCTGAATTTTGTCATCTATGAGATGGGGATAACAATAATTTCCTCACAGGATGATGATGAGAATGACATGAAATCATATTTATGAATGTATTTCACGTAATATTTGTGTACAGTGATAAACAAACGTTAGCAATTACCAATAAAACTGTGATTAAATTCATCACCAACATCTGAATAGTCATTTTAGGGCCAGAAATAAGCAAAATGTCAAGTTTAACTTTCTTGCTTTCCTAGCTTATCCATATGACACACCTGGATTTCAGCCTCTCAGCTGGGATCCTTTGTATGTGTATGTCTTTCCAAGCCATATGAGGGAGCCCTGCTCAAAGCAGTGTCTGACACATAATCAGCATGTTAGAGTACACAGTTGTTGTTGTCGTTAAGTGCCATCAAGTGGCTCCAACTCATAGCGACCCTGTATTCAACAGAATGAAACACTGCTTGGCCCTGTACCACCCTCACAATCCATGCTATGCTTAAGCCTACCATTGCAGTCACTATGTCAATCCATCTCGTTGAGGGTCTTCCTCTTTTTCATTTACCCTGTACTTTATCAAGCATGATATCTTGCTCCAGGGACTGGTTCCTTCAACAACATGACCAAAGTAGGCAGTAGACAGTAGGCAATCTAAAGTTTTGCATTAGCTCACAACGTCTGAATGGAATCCTTCACTGTAGGATTTATAACTAAGGATTTTTCACTAACCCTTTCCTGATGAAGTGTAAAAGAGCTGTCATTAAGCAGATGCTTTAAGAAGAAATAATCATTGCTAATTTTCAGCTACATGATAAGATGCTGTCACCATTCTTTCCATTTCTCACCACACAAAGGCATTAATGAGATGTCCCCACATGGGTTTTGCTTTTGTTGGAACAAATGTTAACTGTTCCACTGGAGTTTGTGAAGCTTATGGTTAGAAACATTGAAGGGAACTCCAGGTGACCTTATATAGACATGTCATGCCTAACTTCCACAGCCTCTTTTTATAATTCTCTTCACCTTCAGATAAAACACAAGAGTCCATAGTAGACCCTTGCAAGGTCCCCTTCAAACCCCACATACAGCAAAAGGAGGGCATAAGATATTAGGGGAAGAAGAATTAGACTTACTCCCAGGTTCCTCAGGTTTGATTCTGATTACTCCGGACCCTGGGTGGTAGTGGTTGTCATTATCTGTCACTGAGTCACTCCCCTGACTCATGGAAATCCCATGCAAAACAGAACAAAACTCTGACTGATTCTGTGCCAACCCCATGATCAGTTATGGATCTGACTGTTGTGATCCATAGAGTTTTCCTTGCCTGATTTCAGAGGTAGATCATCATCAGATCTCTCATCCTAACCTATCTTACTCTGGAAGTGCCACTAAAACCTACTCAGCATCAAAGCAACATGCAAGCCACCAGTGATAGACACAGATGGGTAGTGGCTATTCCTGAGGTGCACTGGCCAACATTCAAACCTGGGTCTTCTGCAAGGAAGATGAGAATTCAACCATGGAACCGTCATCCCCACAGACCCTAGGAAAATGAAGATATTTGTCCCCTGATAAATAACAAATAGAAAATAAAAAGGAATGAAGAAAGAAAAGGACACTCCATATATGAAGATACTACTCTCTATAGCAGTGCAGAAGTTGATACTGTTTTTAGAAAATGAATGTGCTGCTTCAAAATAAGTTATTTATCCCAGACACCATGATATATTTATTAATGTGGAATTAAGCTACTTAAATTGTACAAAAAAACCTTCCAAAATTAATTCCACTTGCACAATTGCAATATTAAGTCAGCACAACTTGGATTTTCCAATAACCTTGTGGAATCAACAAAATTTTACTTCTAAATAATATAAATGAGTAAGTTTGTAAGTTTTGTGGTTCATCTTGGACTGGTAAACCATGAACTCAGAAGTAATCCATTAACGTATAATATTTAATAAAGATAGCAGATTTATACAAAGTGTTAGGATTTTTGTTTAATAGTGCTTCATGCCTAATTCCAGCTAATCTGGTCACCTAAAATGAGGAAATAGCCATAAATATGGAATTGTTTTTACAAATATCACTTGTTTGGATTCTGTTCTAAGAAATTGAGTTGTAAGAATTAGCTTTCCCTTTGGTCATGGACCCAGACCCATTTTCTCTAATGTCCCTCTCCTCCCCAAATGACCATGGAAATATTACTAACAGCCTCCGGTGGATTCCTTTCCTTTTAAAAGACCCTGATTTCATCCTTTCATGGAAACCTGAAGACCAATGAAAAGCCTTCAAGTCATTCTACTATATATTCCTTTGCACAACATACATTGATTGAACCTCAACCCTGTGCAGTGTACAGGGCTAGATCTCGAGATTATAAAGAGAAACAGGTACAACCTCTCCCCTCCAGAATTCTCTGACCCTCTAGAAATTTAGAAGAGAGATGCTGAGCAAATATGAGATCTTACTAATGCATAGGCAGTTTCTTTTGGTCTGGCTCTTACTGCATTTCTGTGCTCATCCAAAGATAAAGAAATGTTTATACTCCGCCTTTCCATGTTGAGCTAAGAAAGGCCTCTTGAACTCTAAGAATAGTTTTCATTGAGTGAATGTTTATCATACAGCAGGCACTGCTCAAAGCATTTTGCAGATATTTCCAACAGATATTTGCTTCATTTAATTCTGTCAATTTTCCTATTAGAAGTAATATAATTATCATTTCTAATTTACACATGAGAAAAGATCAGAAAGATAACTCAACATGGCCAGGTCACACAATTAATGGAACAATCAAAATGCTAACCCAAATGGACACCAAAGAACTACTGACTCTATGTGTCCTTATCAATCAATCTGCTTTTGTTAGCCAAAAACATCTAGATTTTCTGTTGGGTTGTAAACCAAAACCAAACCCACTGCCATCAAGTCAAGTGTGACTCATAGTGACCCTACAGGGTAGAGTTCTTGTTGTTGTTGTTATGTGCCGTCCAGTCAGATCCGACTCATAGCAACCCTTCCTTGTGTTTCCGAGGCAGTATCACTACGGAAGTAGGTTGCTCCATCTTCCTTCCGAGGAGTGGCTGGAGGGTTTGAACCGCCAGGCTCCTGGTTAGCAGTCAAGTGCCTTAGGCACTATGCTATCAGAGCTCCTATAGGGTAAAGTAGAACAGCCTTGTAGGGTTTCCAGGATTGTAAATCTTTATGGAAGCACACTGCCTCATCTTTCTCCTGCAGAGCAGCTGGTGGGTTTGAACCGCCAAGATTTTAGTTAGCAGCCAAATGCTTTAACCACTCCACCAACACCCATAAATATGAAAGTATCAGTCTAATTATGTTTCTGTTTCACAGTAGAGAGATGACTAAAGTTATTTAAAAAAAAAAAAACCTCAGTGCTGCTGAGTCGGTTCTGACTCGTATCAACCCCTCCTTGGGTTCCTGAGGTGGTATCTCTATGGAAGTAGATTGCCCAGTCTTCCTTCCGAGGAGTGTCTGGTAGGTTTGAACTGCCAGCCTTCTGGTTAGCAGTCAAATAACTTAGGCAGTACCTAAGTCACAATTATTTGAGTATTGTTCCAGTGAAAAGAATATCAGCTATGATTTAATGGTGATATACTGGGAACTGTCTGAAGTTGAAATCAGAAATATGTCACCAGGTGAGCAGTTAATATGAGATCTATTTAAATCAGCTTGGCAACGCCTAAGGATTCTTTTCAAGGAGTGTTCCTGATTTTATCATTAATCAGCTTATCCCCCTGTTGCCCTTATTGACTGGCCATCTACTTCAATAGACCACTCTGGCTGTTTTCAAAGCTTTCTCATTCAGCCTTTAAATTAGCTAACTGCCCAGCCACAAGCCAGGTAGCAATTTATGCCAAACAAATCATGAGGCAGGAGGTGCTGAGGAAAGACTGCTTATTTTCCTTCTGCTCTCTGGTGAGGGGAGAATGTGACAAATGTTTGTGGGTTGGTAAACTGTACTAATTTACAAGCCTGCTGTTATCTTGCTAATGTAACACTCCCTGGAGGAGCTCTGAGGAATGATCTAGTTGAAGCTCTCAGCTTCAGTCAGTAAACTTGGAAGATTATGAAACATGGGTTGCTATTTAAGACAGTAAAACCCTGCCTTATACCATTTGGGGAACTACTAGGAAAAATCATATGATAACTGATTTTGAAGTAGAAGTTAAAGAAATTGAAACATAAGTTAATTTATTGCTTGTGAAGTTTTATGATCAAAATAATAGTAATAACCAACATAGCTGATTACAGATCAACATGTCAAGATGCTTCAAAGGCATCTCAAAATCATCATCATCATCACCATGGCTAACTTTTATCAAAAGGCAGGCACTATTCTAAGCAGCTCTGGTAGTATAGTGCCTAAGGCACTTGACTGCTCACCAGAAGGCTGGCGGTTCAAACCCACCAGCCATTCCTCGGAAGGAAGGTTGGGCAATCCTACTTTCGTAGTGATACTGCCTCAGAAACCCAAGGAGGGGTCACTATGAGTAGGGGCCAACTCGACGGCAAACAACAAACAATTCTAAGTGCTTTCTGTGTGGTTTACTCAAGATCTCCTCCCTTCCCTTCAAACTTTAGGTCCTCGTATGGTGTCCCACATCCTAGTGAGTGAACCACCAGCTATTTGATTAGGCAAGCTGGAATCTAACAGTCATGCAAATACCACCCCTCTCTACCTTTCAAATATGTTATTGTTGTTGTTAGGTGCTATCAAGTTGATCTTCAACTCATAGTCACCCCATATGACAGAAAGGAATTGCCCCCACTGGGTTTTCTTGGCTATAATCTTTATGGAAGGAGGGAGCTCTGGTGGCCTAGTGCCTAAGGCATTTGACTGCTAACCAGAAGACTGATTACTTCCAGCTACTCCTCAGAAGATTGGGCAATCTACTTCAGTAGAGATTCTGCCTCGGAAACCCAAGGAGAGGGGTTGCTATGAGTCAGATCCGACTTGACGGCAGTGAGTTTGGATTTTAACCTTTATGGAAGCAGATCTCTCTCTCTCTCTCTCTCTCTCTCTCTCTCTCTCTCTCAGTAGCTGGGGGGAGTAGCTGGGGGGGTTCAAACCACCAACCTTTTGATTAGCAGCCAAGTGCTTAATTGTTGCACCACCAGAGCTCCTTGCCTTCAAATATAACCCATAGCAAACCCAGTCAATTCTACTCCCTAAAATCTCTCAAACACACCCATTTTTTTCTAGGTCCACCACAACCATCTTAGTAAATTGCCTGTCACCTGAACTGTTGCAATAGCTTCTTAATTGGCCTTTTGGTATCCTCTGCCTTCCTCCCAAACCCCATTTCATTTTCAGACTGAGTACTTAAAAAAGAAATTTGGTCATGTCACACACACATGCCCATGAAAATATGCACACTTAAAGCCCTTCAAGACCAGGCCCTTAACCTGAATGTGGGGCTACAGGTATGCAGGGTCTGGCCTCAGCTCCTCAGCACTGCCATCTCCTTGAGCTTCATCTTCACCTTCCAGCCACACCACTGTTTGCTCAGATTCTTCAAATGTACATTTGTCTTCTGCTACATTTTTCCCTACTTCTTCCTTCTGGATAAGTATCGCCAGTTCATCTGTGAGCTCTCAGCTAAATCTTTATTGGATTGGGTAAAATTTTCTTAACTTCCCAGCACAGACACCACGTCCCCATCCAAGTCAAATTTCTTTCATATACACCCTCATAAATGAGCCCTGGTGGAGCATACAGTTAAGCGTTCAGCTGTTAACCAAAAAGTTGGCAGTTAAAACCCACCCAGGCCTCTTCAGAGGGCTAAAGACCACCTGGAAATCTGTTTCCATAAAGATTACAGCCTAGAAAGCCTCATGCAGCAGTTCTATTCTGTAACAAGAGGCTGCTATGCATTGAAACAGACTCGATGGCACCTAACAACAACACGCCCTGTAGAGACATGTTCATTCTCTCCTATTGTCTCTCTCCTGTGTAAGGGCAGGGATGGTATCTGCCTTTACTCATTAATGTATCTCCACTTCCTAGACCAGCAAGTAACAAACCAAAGGTGGGCAACTCATTAAGTAAAGAAAACGAAGAAACTTACAAGTTACACTCACAATATGTTTTTCCATTTAATCTTCACAAGTGACCTATTAAGTAGATATTAATATTAGCCCCATTTTATGCATAAAATGAGGATGACTCAAAAAGTTCATATACCTTGCTATATGCCTCAGGTCACTGGATGATAACGTCAGGGCTGAAACTCAAGTCTTTTGACTATTAGGTCTTTCCAAAGCACTTTGCCACCTTCCAAATAAAAAACCATACTGTACATTGTCTCCAGTTGGCATAATGGACTTTCTTCAACCCAGACAAAGGAGAGATGGTAAAAATCATCACAATGATAGTTACTTTAAGCCAGTGACATCACTGAAAACAACATATAGTGAAAGTATGTATGTTTTAGTGCTTTAATTGGTACAAAGCAGTAAGTCACTGGTTATACAGATGAAATTTCAGTTTACTAACATCCCCTTGTTTCATAAAAAGGCATTTCTAGTTAAATGATTTCCTATAAAACAAGATCAAAATGATAATACATTAGTTTTCAACACATTTTTCTGTACGTTTTTTAAAATGTACTAAATGAATTTAAAATCATTGAATTATACAGTAAAACAGGTAAATTTTATGGTATATAAGTTATACTTCAAGCCACCTTTTTAAAAATCATCATAATATTATGAATTTTGGAGTTCAACTCAGAACATACCTCTAAATATGTGAAGAATTTTAATACCTTCTGTAGAGACCAATTTAGTGTTTCTTAAAAGTGTGATCCTCAGATCACATGTATCAGAACCACCTTGGATGCTTGCAAAAATTCAGGTGCCTGGGACCCTTTCTAGACCTACTGAATCAGAATTGTTGGGGATGAGGTCTTATTTTTAATTTGCATGGGAAGTGATTCTTGTGCACACCAAAGTTTGGAAACAATGATCTACATGCTGCAGGACTGCTTTATGAAGGCAAGAATCCTCAAGGAGAAGGCTCATCATCTGGCTAGGACCTTCTACAAAGACACCTGCCTCTCTTCAGAGTTAATTTTCTAGCAAACAATGATATTGCTGATAATTAAGAACAAAAACACTACACATCTTACACAGCCATGCAACAAACAGTTATTAAGTATTCAGTGTATGCAAAACATTAGTGCAAAGTATGAAATCTCGAAATAGTCATGTGAAAAAACTAATGGGCACAAAAAATACAAGTTTTAGCAAAAAGTATTATGGAAATTATGTAATAAGTATACTTTGTGATGCATCTTTTAGAATTTGCTAATCATGAAAAAATGTGATTTAAAACTTCTTGTATCTCTTCCATCAGGAAACCTCTAGTTGAGTGATTGAGGCAACCATTTTGCAATGTTGTTGTTGTTGTTGTTATGTGCCGTCAAGATGCAATGTTAAGCTCTGTTATTTCTTCCTGAACACAAGTGCATTTACTCAGCATTGCTCAGACTTGTCATTTCTGGCTACTTAGGTCACTCGGGGGCAAATGATAGACAGAGTAAAGACCTAGAATTGAAGAGATGGGGGAGGGGGAGCATTTGAACATCTTCAAGAATCAAACAGGCTGTTAGCATTGAAAATGAGTCCTTGTCATCAGGAAAGCTTTAAGAATGAAGCAGGTATTGGAGGTCTGAATGAGGATGTGAATTAGATTCAGGGTGACAAGGGCAGAAAGAGTTAGAACAAGGCCAGCAGTAGGCTAGAGGCCCAGCATTCACTGGAAAAGTAATAAAATGTTGATTCTTCAGTGCAGAGCAAAATCAAAAAGTTAAGCTTTAAAATGACATAGAGTTTTAATTTTAAAAAAATGTTTGGAGTCCCACTATGTGCAAAGTACCAAGGAAAGATCCCTTCCCTCTTGAAGGGCTGTGTAACTAGCAAGATATTCAAGTTGAGGGACCCCAGAATCAGTGACTTCCCTGTGCTGATACACACTGAACTCCATTTATTTACTATTAATCTTGAGATTGGAACATGTATCAGTAATGATTGCTGTTGTCATTAGGTGCCAATGAGGCAGTTCCAGCGCATTAGAGAGCAAAATACTGCCCGGACCTGTGCCACCCTCCCAATATTTGCTATGCTTGGGCCCCGTTCTTGTAGCCACTGTGTCAATCTATCTCATTGACGATCTTCCTCTTTTTCATTTACGCTCTAATTTACCAAGCACGATGTCCTTCTCCAGGGACTGGTCCCTCCTGATAACATGTCCAAAGTACATGAAACAAGCCTCACCATCCTTGCTTCTCTGGGGCATTCTGGCTGTACTTCTTCCTAGAGAGATTTATTTATTCTTCTGGCAACCCATGGTAGATTTAATATTCTTCACCAACACCATAATTCAAATCCATCAATTCTTCTTCAGTCTTCCTATTCATTGTTGAGCTTTCACATGTATATGAGGCAATTGAAAATACCATGCCAAGGGCCAGGCATACCTTTGTCCTCAGAATGGCATCTTCACTTTTTAAGATTTTAAAGAAATCTTCTGCAGCAGATTTGCCCCGTCCAATGTGTCATTTGATTTCTTGACTGTTGCTTCCATGGGAGTTGACTGTGGATCCAAGTAAAATGAAATTCTTGACAACTTCAGTCTTTTCTACATTTATCATGATGTTGCTTACTGATCCAGTTGTGAGGACTTTTTGTTTTCTTTATGTTGAGGTGTAGTCCATAGTGAAGGCTGTAGTCTGATCTTCATCAGGAACTGCTACAAATCTTCTTTGCTTTCAGCAAGCAAGGTTGTGTCATCTGCATACTGGACGTAGTTAATTAGTCTTCCTCCAATCCCAGTGCCATGCTCTACTTCATATAAAAAATTGCATCTGAGAGACTGTAGCCTCTAAGGTGCTGCAGTACTTGTAGTCCTTGTTCTATATTCTTTCTAAGTAAATTTGATGTTAAGTATGCCTAGTTGAGTCTTGTGAGTTTGATGCCATTCCAGACCTTGAAACTTCTTAACTGGCCTCTTACATAACAGAGAAAATAATCAATCAATAAATAAACAA